>NW_011494852.1:3003016-3016052 GCF_000754665.1 Bison bison bison | reverse complement strand
CAGAAGAGAACTCTAGTCCTTCCCATTCTATTTTTTTCCTCTATTTCTTTGCATTGACTGCTGAGGAAGGCTTTCTGATCTCTCCTTGTAATTCTTTGGAACTCTGCATTCAAATGAGTATATCTTTCCTTTTCTCCTTTGCCTTTTGCTTCTCTTCCTTTCTCACCTGTTTCTAAGAACGCCTCAGACAACCATTTTGCCTTTTTGCATTTCTTTTCTTTGGGGATGGTCTTGATCACTGCCTCCTGTACAATGTCTCCAACGATGTCTGTAGTTCTTCAGGAAGAACTATCTGATCTAATCCCTTGAATCTATTTGTCATTTCCACTGCATAATCATAAGGGATTTGATTTAGGTCATAACTGAATGGCCTAGTGACCAGTGCATTCTCTTGGCAAATCTCTGTTAGGCTTTGCCCTGCTTCATTTTGTACTCCAAGGACAAACTTGCCTGTTACTCCACATATCTCTTGACTTCCTACTTTTGCATTCCAGTCCCCTATGATGAAAAGGGCACCTTTTTTGCTGTTGGTTTTAGAATGTCTTGTAGGTCATCAGAGACCATTCACCTTCACCTTCTCTGGCATTAGTGGTTGGGGTGTAGACTTGGATTACTGTGATATTGAATGACTTGACTTGGAAATGAACAGAGAAAACAGTATGATGCTGACATGCAGATATATAGACCACTGGAACAGAATAGAGAGCCCAGAAAGCCTGCGAGTGCACACACACACATATAGTCAACTGATCTTGGACAAGATTGCCAGGAATACACAATGGGGAAAGATGGTGTTGAAAACCACTGGATAGATAGATGAAAAACAATGAAATTTGACTTTTATTTTATATCACAAACACAAAACAGCTCAAAGTAAAGACAAACATAATGCCTATAACTAAAATTACTAGAAGGAAACACAGGGGGAAAACATTATGACATGGGTTTTGGCAATGATTTCTTGGATATTACACCCAAGCACAAGCAACAAAAGTATACAAGTAGGACTACATAACACTGAAAAGCTTCTTCATAGCAAAGAAAATTATCAACGGACTGAAAAGACCATATATAGAATGAGAAAATATTTTCAAACCACATATTTGATCACAAGTTAATATCTAAAATATGTAAGGATTTCCTACACCCTCATGTAAAAAACAAATACCCCAATTAAAAATAAGCAAAGGACCTAAACAGAAAATTCTCCAAAGAAGATATAAAAATAGGCTGATAGGTATATGAAAGGCACTTAATATCAATCACTGTCATGGAAATACAAAGGAAAAACCATAGAGAGACATCACCTCATACCTGGTATGAAAGCCATTTCAAAAAAACACAAGTACTGGCATGGGTACTTGTGGGCATGGGTACATGAGATACATGAGGACAAGATGGTTAGATAGCATCACCAATTCAACAGACATGAACTTGGGCAAACTCTGGGAGACAGAGAGGGACAGGGAGGCCCAGTGTGCTGCAGTCCACGGCCTCACAAAGAGTCGGACATGACTTAGCAACTGAACAACAACTGGCAAGGGTATTGAGAAGCTGAAAATGTATGCCAGCAGAGCCATTATGGATAATAGTATGCAGGGTCCTCAAAAATTGAAAAATACAATTGCCATATGATCCAGCAACCCAACTTCTGGGTATTTATCCAAAAGAATGAAAATCAGGATCTCAAAGAGATATTTTTACTCTCATGTTCACTGTGACATTATTCACATGAGCCAAGACATGGGATAAGCCAGATATTCATCAACAGATATATAGATAAAGAAAATGTGCTATGTGCACACACACACACACACACACACACACACACACACAGTGGAATATTATTCAGTCTTTAAAAAGAAGGAAATCTTACTATATGCAACAACATGGATGAATCTTTAAGGACATTATTCCAAGTGAAATGTGTCACTCACAGAAAGACAAATTCTGTATGATCCCCTTAAATGAGGTAGTATCTAAAGTAGTTAAACCTGGGGTTTCACGCCCAGTCCAGTGGTTAGGACTCCATGCTCTCATTGCAGAGGGTCTGGGTTCAATTCCTGGTGGAGAACTAAGATCCCACCAGCTGCATGAGCTGCATGCTGTGGTCAAAAGATTTTGAAAAATTAAGCATTTTTTATTTTTAAAAAGGGGGGGGGGTGGTGGTGTTAAACTCTTTGAAGCAGAAAGTAGAATGGTGGTTACCAAGAACTGAAGGTAGCTGGAAAATTGGAATTTCTGTTGACAAGTTTATTCAATATGCAAAATGAAAAATTCTAGAAAACTAATGTACAATATTGTGCTTACAGCTAATAATATTTTAAAAGTCAGCTAACAATATTTTAAAAGTCATTAAGAATATAGATTTCCTGAGAGAAAAGTAAGGGCAGTTGAGACTCTGGCACAACAGATGTAAACTGGGATTGTCCCACTTAGAGGAAAATAAAGAAGCTTCATACTCCTTGCCCTTTTGGGGATGACGTTTGTAATTTTCCTACTTGGTATACTAGTGTGTCTGAGTTTTCTAAAGGTGTGGTTTCCAAGGTTTGAATTCACTTAGCTAATGATATTACATGAACCAAGAATACCTGCTTGGTATCTGTGCTGTGTGACTGTCTATTTCATTTGCCATTGAAAGAAATTTAAATCTGCCTGATTCATCAGGCTATTTTGGTCATTTAGTTATGAAGACAGAGGTGAGCAAGCCCAGAGACAAAAGACCTAGCACATGCTATGTGGTCAATAAATATTTCAATAAAGGAGTCATTGTTGGAGGTGTTCTTGAAAGTCGCCAAGTTCCTCAGGCCTGTTTCCCGTGTAATAATAGTGATCTCAGAGGATCTTCCATAGCTGTGTGTTTAAGATTCATATTAACATATATATATTTAATAGAAATCTAAATAAAGAATTAAAAAGAAAAAAAGTATAGATTTCATGTGGCTTTCCATTATAATCAAAATAAGCATATTCTTCTGAAAAAAGAACAGAAATGTCTACAATATGTAGTTGGATTAATGAATTTCACTATATTAATGAAATATTACTTTGCAAAAAAAATTTAACTACTGCTGCCCACAACATAAATCAACAAAAGGACTAGACAGAAAAGATGGTATCTTGCATGACTCTATTTATATGGACAAAATAATGGAAATGTTTAATATCTTGAGTATATGTATTTATCTGCATAAAACAATTTCACAACTCATCAAAATGTATGCTAAAATTAACTGCATTTATTATACGTGAATTTTTTGTGAATAAATTATTTTTAAAAGACTTGAGTCCTATTATCAAAGACAAAACCCACAAAACAAAAAGAAATAACTGCAAACTCTCCAAAAATGAAAAGGAGGGCAAATCAGAATAAAAAGAATAGCTACTTTTAACTGTGCTTAAAATACCTTACTTTTTTCTAATTTTATTTAAAAATATATGACCATGTCAACACATTACTATGTCCCTTTCTAGTAACTAAAGGTGTGCCAGGAAGGTGAGGGGCCCCAAAGCTTCCACCTCTTTGGTCAAAATGTATCTGTTTGGAGGCTAAAGGAAGAATGGGAAATATTGGGGACCAAAAAAATGGAGTTAAATGAGAATAAATATTAAAGTTAAAAGAGATGATTGAGGAGAAATGTGAAGTAAGCTGAGATTAGGTGTCATGAACATGTACAGGAGCCATTCAACCCAGTTGTCTGAGTTTCCCTAACTGTGTTCCTAGCTCAACTGAAATATTTCATCCTCATGAAATGAAGAAGTTCCAAGAAAGTGTTATAAGTGTATAAGGAACAGGTACTCATAAGCATATGGCTTCCCAAAGAATACAGTCTAGATAGGGAGATGAATGATGTCAGCAAAGACAGGATCATGTATAAACAGGAATAGGTTCCAGGGAGAGCTGACATTCAGCTGGTTCCTTTCAGCATGTATGTTTTGGTTCGCAAAATGCTGAGTCTGGTACATTTTTGACTAATACTTGCGGTTCTAAGTGTTCCAAGAGTCTCACCGCCACCACCATCTCAGGTATCCTAGTTCTATGCCTTCTGTGACTTCAACTGTTGACTACTCAACTAAACTTTTTTTTTTTACTATATTTTATTTATTTTTGGCTGTGCTGGTTCTTCATTGCTGCATGGGTTTTCTGTAGTTGTGGCAAGTGGGGGCTACTCTGCATTGCTGTGCACTAGCTTCTCTTGTTCCAGAGCACAAACTCTAGGGTATGGGCTTCAGTAGATGCACCTCCCAGGCTCTGGAACACAGGCTTGACAGCAGTGGCACACAGACTTAGCTGTTCTAGGGCATGTGGGATCTTCACAGATCACTGATCCAACCCATGTCTCCTGTATTGGTAGGCAGATTCTTTACCACTGAGCCACCAGGAAAGCCCTCAGCTAAACTTTTAACAAGTAAAACCTAGGGGGTGGTTTCAAGGACTCTGAAATAGCTGACTGTAGTTTTATCACTACTTGGTCTGCTAAGTCCCTTAAAACAACTTCTCCTATAAAGAGGATGTGATATAGGGACTTTCCTGGTAGTCCAGTGAATGGTTAAGAATCTGCCTTCCAAAGCAGGGCACTTGGGTTCAATCCCTGATGAGGGAACAATGAACCCATCCACCGCAGGACAACTAAGTCTCTGCAACACAACGAAAAGCCCTCACACCACAGGAAAGATTCTGCATGCCCCAATAAAAATCCTGCATGTAACAACTAAGAAATGACACAGCCAAACAAATATTTAAAAAAAAAAGAAGATGCAATACATATATAAAATGGAATGTTACACAGCCATAAAAAGGACCAAAACTATGCCATTTGCGGAGATGTGGATGGATCTATAGAATGTCATACAGGGTGAGGTAAGGCGGAAAAAGAAAAATTAATACTGTACATTAACATACATGTGGAATCTAAAAAATGGTTTAGTATAGATGATCTTCTTTACAAAGCAGAAATAGACACACTGACATAGAGAATAAATATATACATACTAATTAATGCAGGGGGGAGGGATGAATTAGAAGATTTAGATTGACATATATACACTATTGATACTATGTATAAAATGGATAACTATCCATTTTAGTGGATAATGAGAACCTACTATAGCACAAAGAACGCTATTCACTCTGCATGAGCGTGCCAACTTGCTTTAGTTGTGCCCGACTCTGTGGACTGTAGCCCACCAGGTTCCTCTGCCCATGGGATTCTCAAGGCAAGAATACTGGAATGAGTGGCCATCCCCTTCTCTAGGGGATCTTCCTGACCCAGGGATTGAACCAGGATCTCTTGAATTGGTAGGTGTGTTCTTTACCATTAGCATCACATGGGAAGCCCACTCAAAACTCTGTGGGGACCTAAATGGGAAGGAAATTCAAAATGGGGGGAGGGGGGGATATGTGTAAACATACAGCTGATTCACTTTGCTGTACATTTTCTAGATACAGCAGAAACTAACACAACATTGTAAAGTAACTATAATCCAATGAAGGAGAAAAAAAAAAAAAAGACACCCTCTCCTGGCACGCTAAGGAGTTCTCTTGATGCCCGAGAGCCTGGCTAATATTTCTCCCAGGCAACTCCATGCAGCTTTACTGGCACATCCCAATCTAGGTATTGCCAGAGGATTGCCCTTTTACCTTCCTAGGAGCTCTCTGAGGGTCCTTTGTTTTGGCCCATGTCTCTTACGTCCCTCCAGCCAGAGCCATCCTTGAGACAAGTAGGGCAGAAAGCAATACAAGCAGCAGCGCTGGCCACCCAGTGTACTGAGGCCAGCATCCCCGCTGACGTACTCCATGCCCACAGCTGGGGGCTCACACACTGCAGCTTCTGCTCCCTGGGAGTCCTCCTGCCAGTCAGCTCTAGGCAGGAGACAGGACTCCTACCAGTAATTTCAGTATCTACATACTGAGAGTCTTTTCACTGTGTCCCATATTATCTCTTATACACTTTTCCACATTTTATGAAATTTTTTGTCTGTTTTAATTTGGATGTTTACTAAATTGCTGTTTACTAATTTTCTCAACAGCTGTACCTAATCTACTCTTAAATTTAGAAAAAGTATTTGAATACTTTAGTCCAAGAAAATCCACTGTGAATGTATTAAATCTCTCCATATTAGGGATGGAGATAGAGAAACAGATCTCCTCAGACTGACAATCCTCCATGCTCTCTCTCCCCTGGTATAGTTTTAGATTTGCACCCTGCACCTCATCCGCCCTTCCTCAGGCCTTCTTCTAACATCTCCTATAGTGAAGGCATGCTGCTAATGAATCCTTTAAGGTTTTGCATATGTGAAAAAGTGTTTCTTCTTACTTTTTTATAAAAGATGGTTTCACCAGGTGGAGAATCAGAGAGTCACAATATCTTTTCTTTTAATACTTTCAGTACTTCAAAATTTCATTGCTTCCTAAGAGTAGTGTTCTGTCGTTCTTCTCTGTTCATCTGTTTCTCTGGCTGCTTTGAAATTTTCTTCATCACCACATTTAAGAAATCTGATTACAATGTGCCAAGTGTAGTTTTCTTCATGTTTCTCATGCTTAAATTTAACTAAGTGTTGTATATCTGTAGGTTTCATGGTTTTCATCAAATACAGAAATATTTTGGCCATTATTCCCTAAGAGAGTTCATTAATCACATATTATCCCTCCCACGGGTTGTCTCACAGCTCACTGATCTTCTCATCATTTTTCGATTTTTTTTTCTGTTTTTCATTTTGGATAGTTTCTGGCATTGTTTCTATTTCCAACTCACTAATATTGTCTTGCATCTAATTCAGGCTTCCTGGATGGCTCAGTGGGTAAACAATCCATCTTCAGTGCAGAAGACACAGTAGATGCAGGAAGATCCCCTGGAGAAGGAAATGGCAACCCACTCCAGTATTCTTGCCTGGGAAATCCCATGGACAGAGGAACCCGGCAGGCTACAGTCCAAAGGGTCACAAGAATTGCAAAGAGCTGGATACAACTGAGCGACTAAGCACACACACAGTGCCTAATCCACAGTAATTCTATCCAACAGAATACTTTTTTCTATTCAAGTTTGTTTTTCTAAATATACCTATGCTTCCAGCTTCCATGTGTGAGTGGTCCTCTCACCTCTTAAATATTTGGAACACAAAATTTTAATAACTTTTAAAATTTGGTTTACAAACTGTATCATGTTTGTGCTTTCTGGGTTTGTTTACATTGATTTCTTCTTCAATTGTTTATATTGATGCTATTGTTTTCTTTTTTTATTTAGTTATTTTAATTGGAGGCTAATTACTTTACAATATTGTGGTGGATTTTTCCATACATTGACATGAATCAGCCATGGGTGTACCTGTGTCCCGCATCCCAAATCCCCCTCCTACCTCCCTCTCCATCCCATCCCTCTGGGTTGTCCCAGTGCACCAGCTTTGAGTGCCCTGTTTCGTGCATCGAACTTGGACTGATCATCTATTTCACATATGGTAATATACATGTTTCAGTGCTATTCTCTCAAATCATCCCACCCTCCCAGAGTCCAGAAGTCTGTTCTTTATCTCTCTCTCTTTTGCTATCTTGCATATAGGGTCATCACTACCATCTTTCTAAATTCCATATATATGCATTAATATACTGGTGGTTTTCTTTCTGACTGACTTACTTTACACTGTATAATAGGTTCCAGTTTCACCCACCTCATTAGAACTGATTCAAATGCATTCTTTTTAATAGCTCAGTAATATTCCATTGTGTATATGTACCACAGCTTTCTTATCCATTCACCTGCCAGTGGACATCTAGGTTGCTTCCATGTCCTAGCTATTGTAAACAGTGCTGCAATGAATACTAGGGTACACATGTCTCTTGCAATTCTGGTTTCCTCGGTGTGTATGCCCAGCAGTGGGATTGCTGGGTCATATAGCAGTTCTATTTCCAGTTTTTTAAGGAATCTCCACACTGTTCTCCATAGTGGCTGTACTAGTTTGCATTCCCACCAACAGTGTAAGAGGGTTCCCTTTTCTCCCCCCCTCTCCAGCATTTATTGTTGGTAGACTTTTTGATAGCAGCCATTCTGAGGGGCGTGAGATGGTACCTCATAGTGGTTTTGATTTGCATTTCTTGATAATGAGTGATGTTGAACATCTTTTCATGTGTTTGTTAGCCATCTATATGTCTTCTTTGGAGAAATATCTGTTCTTTGGCCCATTTTTTGATTGGGTCATTTATTTTTCTGGTATTGAACTGCATGAGCTGCTTGTATATTTTTTAGATTAATTCTTTGTCAGTTACTTCGTTTGCTATTATTTTCTCCCATTCTGAAGGCTGTCTTTTCACCTTGCTTATAGTTTCCTTCATTGTGCAAAAGCTTTTAAGTTTAATTAGGTCCCATTTGTTTATTTTTGCTTTTATTTTCATTACTCTGGGAGGTGGGGCATAGAAGATCTTGCTGTGATTTATGTCAGAGAGTGTTTTGCCTGTTTTCCTCCAGGAGTTTTATAGTTTCTGGTCTTATATTTAGGCCTTTAATCCATTTTGAGTTTATTTTTGTGTATGGTGTTAGAAAGTGTTCTAGTTTCATTCTTTTACAAGTGGTTGACCAGTTTTCCCAGCACCACTTGTTAAAGAGATTGTCTTTGCTCCATTGTATATTTTTCCCTCCTTTGTCAAAGATAAGGCGTCCAGATGTGTGTGGATTTATCTCTGGGCTTTCTATTTTATTCCATTGGTCTATATTTCTGTCTTTGTGCCAGTACCATACTGTCTTGATGACTGTAGATTTGTAGTATAGGTCTGCAGTCAGGCAGGTTGATTCCTCCATTTCCATTCTTCTTTCTCAAGATTGCTTTGGCTATTTGAGGTTTTTTGTATTTCCATACAAACTGTGAAATTATTTGTTCTAGTTGTGTGAAAAATACTGTTGGTAGCTTGATAGGGATTGCATTGAATCTGTAGATTGCTTTGGGTAGTATATTCATTTTCACTATATTGATTCTTCCAATCCATGAACATGGTATATTTCTCCATCTATTTGTGTCATCTTTGATTTCTTTCATCAGTGTTTTCTAGTTTTCTATATATAGGTCTTTTATTTCTTTACATAGATTTATCCCTAGGTATTTTATTATTTTTTTGCAATGGTGAATGGGATTGTGTCCTTAATTTCTCTGTTTTCTCATTGTTAGTGTATAGGAATGAAAGGGATTTCTGTGTATTAAATTTATATCCTGCAACTTTACTATATTCATTGATTAGCTCTAGTAATTTTCTGGTGGTGTATTTAGTTTTCTATGTATAGGACTATGTCATCTGCAAACAGTGAGTTTTACTTCTTCTTTTCCAGTCTGGATTTCTTTTATTTCTTTTTCTTCTCTGACTGCTGTGGCTAAAATTTCCAAAACTATGTTGATAGTAGTGGTGAGAGTGGAGACTCTTGTCTTGTTCCTGACTTTAGGTGAAATGCTTTCAATTTTTCACCACTGAGGATACTGTTTGCTGTGGGTTTATCATATATGGCTTTTATTAGGTCAAGGTATGTTCATTCTATGCCTGCTTTTTGGAGAGGTTGTTTTTTTTTTATGCAACAAATTTTATTTAGCATAGTCAGTCCCAACATTCAGCACAAAAAGAGTTTACAGAGGATACAAAGTGCATTAATAAAAGCCAGTCTTTACCAAAAGAAAATAGAAAATATATTATTGATTCAAAATATTTTGACACTTGAATGATAAACTGCAAAAACTTATTTTGGGCATCTACTTATATAAGAGAAAGGAAGAGAAGAAAAGAATACTTTAGAAGAGTTCAATCTCCATATGGTATCAGAGAAGTCAGTAGAAGTCACTGAGACCAGCAGTCTTTCTTGCTTTCTGCATTAGTGCCCTCAGCTGGAACTGATTATGGGACAGAAGATGTACATGCTTTAGGAAGACATCTAGATCTATTACTCCCTGCCTCAAGGCTTCTCCCAGGTAAAAAACAGTGTCTTCAAAAGCATTTTCCTCTGCTTACAGATTTAGGATCTGTTTGTATAGTGGGGCTGTGGGAATGATAACTTCATCAATATCATTGTTTTCAGATTGATTTTCCATTTTCTCCAGAGCAGAACTGAGTTCTTCATCCTTCTTTCTCAAAAGTTCTATGTTTTTATCAACCTCAGCTACTTCTTGATCTTAACGGTTAACCATCTCTTCGAGTTCCTGGTGACTTTTTTCAGGTCTTCCTCTGTTCGTTTCAAGGCATTGAGTTCTGCCTGGGCACAATCCATTTCCTCCTTCATCCGACATCTCAGTTTGTCACTGACCACTGAGATGAGAGAGGCTCGGATAGTGTCCTCGCTGACTGTGCCACCCCTACTGGGACCAACAGCGGTCACAGGAGGCTGGGAAGGGTACTGGGAACTTGTTGTGGCAGGATACTGACCACCAGGTGGGTAAGGACAGCCTGTGTAACCACTGGGATTGGGAGGGTACCCAGATGGGTATGCAGAAATCCTACTTGGCATGCCTGGCATGTAGGAATTATTTGGTTGCCCTGTTGCCTGATATGGTGGATAGGATGCTGAAACAATAGGATGAGAGAAGACTGGAGGTTCATCTCCAAACACCACAATCATGACTTGAATAAGCCCCAACAAGTCTGACTGGGGTGCTCCCATTCATGTAGATTAGGAAGATATATCTTCCCATTAGCATCCACGTGCTTTCCTATTTTAATAGTCATTGAGCTAGTAGGCTTAACGAAACAGATAGGGGGATTATATGGATATGTGTCCAACAGCCACAGGCAGATTGAAATATTGTATGTATGACCTCTATAACCCACAGAAATTGTTCCAGTAAGGCTCATTAGTTCCCTGGAACTGCCATCATTAAAAACATATGAATCCAATACAGGTTTGAAATCTTTGTATAGAGTAATAACGTTAACAGTTTCACGTACAGTTAGGTCTCTGTATTTGTACTTGGACACCATTTTCTTGAGCTGGCTCTCTGACTTCACCATGGTGGCCGCCTCACGACTCCGGTCCCTGCAGGCAGAGGGTCAGCCGCTCTGGGGCTGCCCCAGGCCACCCCACACAACTGCACATGGATGAGCCAGCCCCTCAGCCCCCTGGAGAGTTTTTATCATAAATGGATGTTGAATTTTGCCAAAGGCTTTCTCTGCATCTATTGAGAAAATCATATGGTTTTTCTCTTTCAATTTATTAATGTGGTATATCACATTGATTGATTTGTAAATATTGAAGTATATTGATTCTATTCTTTAATTCTGTTTTTCAATTGTTCTTTGGCCCATTTTTTGATTGGGTCATTTATTTTTCTGGTATTGAACTGCATGAGCTGCTTGTATATTAATTCTTTGTCAGTTACTTCTCCAAAGAAGACATATAGATGGCTAACAAACACATGAAAAGATGCTCAACATCACTCATTATCAGAGAAATGCAAATCAAAACCACTATGAGGTACCATCTCACGCCCCTCAGAATGGCTGCTATCAAAAAGTCTACCAACAATAAATGCTGGAGAGGGTGTGGAGAAAAGGGAACCCTCTTACACTGTTGGTGGGAATGCAAACTAGTACAGCCACTATGGAGAACAGTGTGGAGATTCCTTAAAAAAACTGGAAATAGAACTGCTATATGACCCAGCAATCCCATTGCTGGGCATACACACCGAGGAAACCAGAATTGCAAGAGACATGTGTACCCTAGTATTCATTGCAGCACTGTTTATAATAGCCAGGACATGGAAGCAACCTAGATGTCCACTGGCAGGCGAATGGATAAGAAAGCTGTGGTACATATACACAATGGAATATTACTGAGCTATTAAAAAGAATGCATTTGAATCAGTTCTAATGAGGTGGGTGAAACTGGAACCTATTATACAGAGTAAAGTAAGTCAGTCAGAAAGACTGTTCTGTTCTTCAAGTCTTCAATTGTTTATATTGATATCTTTGTTTTTATTGATTCATTTATATTGACTACTTCTGATCATAGTTCATACTTTTCTGCTTTGCTTGCTTGCTAATTCTTCAATGAGAAATATTCTAAAACTTAAAATTTTAGGTGTTAGGTACCTCTGTAGTTCTACAGATACTCTTGAACTTTGTTTCTTTTATTTTGAAATAGATTGATCCATTTGAAGCTTCCTTTAAGCACTGTTCAGTTCAGTTCAGTTCAGTCACTCAGTCGTGCCTGACTCTTTTCGACCCCATGAATCGCAGCACGCCAGGCCTCCCTGTCCATCACCAACTCCCAGAGTTCACCCAGACTCACGTCCATGGAGTCAATGATGCCATCCAGCCATCTCATCCTCTGTCGTCCTCTTCTCCTCCTGCCCCCAATCCCTCCCAGCATCAGAGTCTTTTCCAATGAGTCAACTCTTTGCATGAGGTGGCCAAAGTACTGGAGTTTCAGCTTTAGCATCATTCCTTCCAAAGAAATCTCAGGCCTGATATCCTTGCAGTCCAAGGGACTCTCAAGAGTCTTCTCCAACACTACAGTTCAAAAGCATCAATTCTTTGGTGCTCAGCCTTCTTCACAGTCCAACTCTCACATCCATACGTGACCACAAGAAAAACCATAGCCTTGACTAGACGAACCTTTGGTGGCAGAGTAATGTCCCTGCTTTTCAATATGCTATCTAGGTTGGTCATAACTTTCCTTCCAAGGAGTCAGCGTCTTTTAATTTCATGGCTGCAGTCACCATCTACAGTGATTTTGGAGCCCAGAAAAATAAAGGCTGACACTGTTTCCACTGTTTCCCCATCTATTTCCCATGAAGGGATGGGACCGGATGCCATGATCTTCGTTTTCTGAATGCTGAGCTTTTAAGCCAACTTTTTCATTCTCCACTTTCACTTTCATCAAGAGGCTTTTTAGTTCCTATTCACTTTCTGCCATAATAGTAGTGTCATCTGCATATCTGAGGTTATTGATATTTCTCCTGGCAATCTTGATTCCAGCTTTTGCTTCTTCCAGCCCAGCGTTTCTCATGATGTTCTCTGCATATAAGTTAAATAGGCAGGGTGACAATATACAGCCTTGATGTACTCCTTTCG
>NW_011494852.1:3001953-3002916 GCF_000754665.1 Bison bison bison | reverse complement strand
GTTTGGAACCAGTCTGTTGTTCCATGTCCAGTTCTAACTGTTGCTTCCTGACCTGCATACAGATTTCTCAAGAGGCAGGTCAGGTGGTCTGGTATTCCCATCTGTTTCAGAATTTTCCACAGTTTATTGTGATCCACAGAGTCAAAGGCTTTGGCATAGTCAATAAAGCAGAAATAGATGTTTTTCTGGAACTCTCTTGCTTTTTCCATGATCCAGCAGATGTTGGCAATTTGATCTCTGGTTCCCCTGCCTTTTCTAAAACCAGCTTGAACATCAGGAAGTTCACCATTCACATATTGCTTAAGCCTGGCTTGGAGAATTTTAAGCATTACTTTATTAGCATGTGAGATGACTGCAATTGTGTGGTAGTCTGAGCATTCTTTGGCATTGCCTTTCTTTGGGATTGGAATGAAAACTGATCTTTTCCAGTCCTATGGCCACTGCTGAGTTTTCCAAATTTGCTGGCATACTGAGTGCAGCACTTTCACAGCATCATCTTTCAGGATTTGAAATAGCTCAAATGGAATTCCATCACCTCCACTAGCTTTGTTCGTAGTGATGTTTTCTAAGGTCCACTTGACTTCACATTCCAGGATGTCTGGCTCTAGGTGAGTGATCACACCATCGTGATTATCTGGGTTGTGAAGATTTTTTTTGTACAGTTCTTCCATGTATTCTTGCCACCTCATCTTAATATATTCTGCTTCTGTTAGGTCCATACCATTTCTGTCCTTTATTGAGCCCATCTTTGCATGAAATGTTCCCTTGGTATCTCTAATTTTTTTGCAGAGATCTCTAGTCTTTCCCATTCTGTTGTTTTCCTCTATGTCTTTGCATTGATCGCTGAGGAAGGCTTTCTTATCTCTTCTTGCTATTCTTTGGAACTCTGCATTCAGATGCTTATATCTTTCCTTTTCTCCTTTGCTTTTCGCTTCTCTTCTTTTCATGCTATTTGTAAGGCCT
>NW_011494852.1:3000501-3001649 GCF_000754665.1 Bison bison bison | reverse complement strand
TTCCAGTCCCCTATAATGAAAAGGACATTCTTTTTTGGGTGTTAGTTCTAAAAGGTCTTGTAGGTCTTCATAGAACCGTTCAGCTTCAGCTTCTTCAGCATTCCTGGTTGGGGCATAGGCTTGGATTACTGTGATACTGAATGGTTTGCCTTGGAAACGAACAGAGATCATTCTGCGATGGTGCAGGAATGGCTGAGAGAAGCTACCCCTGTCGTTTTTGAGATTGCATCCAAGTACTGCATTTCGGACTCTTTTGTTGACCATGATGGTTACTCCATTTCTTCTAAGGGATTCCTGCCCACAGTAGTAAATACAATGGTCATCTGAATTAAATTCACACATTCCAGTCCATTTTAGTTTGCTGATTCCTAGAATGTCGACATTCACTCTTGCCATCTCTTGTTTGACCACTTCCAATTTGCCTTGATTCATGGACCTAACATTCCAGGTTCCTATGCAATATTGCTCTTTACAGCATCATTCCTTGCTTCTATCACCAGTCACATCCACAACTGGGTATTGTTTTTGCTTTGGCTCCACCCCTTCATTCGTTCTGGAGTTATTTCTCCACTGGTGTCCAGTAGCATATTGGGCACCTACTGACCTGGGGAGTTCCTCTTTCAGTATCCTATCATTTTGCCTTTTCATACTGTTCATGGGGTTCTCAAGGCAAGAATACTGAAGTGGTTTGCCATTCCCTTCTCCAGTGGACCACATTCTGTCAGACCTCTCCACCATGACCCGCCTGTCTTGGGTGGCCCCACGAGCATGGCTTAGTTTCGTTGAGTTAGACAAGGCTGTGGTCCTAGTGTGATTAGATTGACTAGTTTTCTGTGATTATGGTTTCAGTGTGTCTGCCCTCTGATGCCCTCTTGCAACACCTACCGTCTTACTTCCGTATCTCTTACCTTGGACGTTGGGTATCTCTTCACAGCTGCTCCAGCAAAGTGAAGCCGCTGCTCCTTACCTTGGACGAGGAGTATCTCCTCACCGACGCCCCTCCTGACCTTGAACGTGTAATAGCTCCTCTAGGCCCTCCTGCGCCCGCGCAGCCACCGCTCCTTGGATGTGGGGTTGCTCCTCCCAGCCGCCGCCCCTGGCCTCAGGTGTGGGGTAGCTCCTCCCAGCCACCGCCCCTGGCCTCTGGC
>NW_011494852.1:2972999-3000401 GCF_000754665.1 Bison bison bison | reverse complement strand
GCGCAGCCACCGCTCCTTGGATGTGGGGTTGCTCCTCCCAGCCGCCGCCCCTGGCCTCGGGTGTGGGGTAGCTCCTCCCAGCCACCGCCCCTGGCCTCGGACGTGGGGTAGCTCCTCTTGGCTGCTCCTGCGCTGTCGCAGCCTGGCACTCTTGGCCATCACCCCTGACCTCGGACGCGGGGTAGCTCCTCCCGGCTGCCCCCCGACCTTGGATGTGGGGTAGCTCCTCTCGGCCATTCCTGCGCCGTCCCAGCCTGGCACTCTTGGCCACTGCCCCTGACCTCGGACGTGGGGTAGCTCCTCTCGGCCATTCCTGCATTGTGGCAGCCTGGCACTCTCAGCCACTGCCCTTGACCTCGGACGTGGGGTAGCTCCTCTTGGCCATTCCTGCGCCGTCGCAGCCTGGCACTCTCAGCCGCTGCCCCTGACCTCGGACGTGGGGTAGCTCCTCTTGGCCATTCCTGCGCCGTCGCAGCCTGGCACTCTCAGCCGCTGCCCCTGACCTCAGACGTGGGGTACTCCTCTTGGCCGCTGCCCCTCAGGCATGGGGTCCTCCCGGCTTCTGCCCCTGACCTCGGACGTGGAGTAGCTCCCCTCGGCTGCTCCTGCGCTGTCACAACCTGGCACTCTCGGCCGTCGCCCCTGACCTCGGACGCTGGGTAGTTCCTCCCTGCTGCCGCCCCTCACCTCGGACGTGGGGTAACTCCTCTTGGCTGCTGCCCCTCAGGCATGGGGTCCTCCCGGGTTCTACCCCTGACCTCGGAAGTGGGGTAGCTCCTCTCAGTCGCGCTATGTGCGCCAGTTGCAGCCGCCCACGCTATGTGCCACACAAACTTGTCCACAGTCCCAGGTTTATCCTCGTTCTGTCTGACCCTGGTCCCCATGCTCTCAATGACCACTTCTCCTCACCATCTCCCAAGATCTCCTGCCTCACATCGTTCCCACAGCACACACACACTGGGCACACTGAGCAAAGCTGCAGTTATTTTATTAGAGTCAGCCTGACAGAGACCATATTATGTGAAACAGGTGTCTGGATTCCAGCTTTCGTTGAGAAGGAGAATAAAGGCAGGTAGATCAAGCGCCGACCAGGCATCCCTGGCAAAGATTATCTCGCCAAAGATGTCACACTGAGAATTAATCCTAAAACAGTATCCACCACTGAGGACAGTACATAGCCACTGCAATCCTCACTCAAGATGATGGAAATCTAGGAGGGAGGAGAAGGAGGAAAGACAGGACCTGAGCCCACAGCTTGGCTATTCTGTCTCCCCAGGATCACCTGACGCCTTACCCTCAGAGATTCAGCCCCATCCCCAGCAAGGACCTCTGCCCACAGACCCACTACTGGAGAGGGGGCTGCCAGCAGGCACCAGGGGGAGAATGGCTCCCTAATAGCCCAGGAACAGGTGTCAGGAGGGAGACAGAGTCACCAACCATGCCAGGGAGGGGAGGAGATAACAAGGGTCAGCAGGGCACAGCAGGGGCTGGTTCTGAGGAGGAGCAAGGTGCTAGAGTCTGGGTTTGGGTCACACCTCCAGCACCTGATCCTCTTCTGTCAGGTGTGCTGGGTGGACGGACTGTGCAGGCAGGTGTCGTAAACAACCCCATGTGCCCTGTGTGCTCATGTTAGTGTATGAAACTCTGTTCCTGGAAAACCTCTCATTTTAAAAAATCAACAACTTGAGGAAAATATGCTGAGATAGACTATTTAAAATCTCCAATACTTATGAAAAGAACAAAGAGGGGAAAAAAGAATACTTCAGGAGATACATTGCTAGCTCAGGTGAGCAGCCACAAAGACCTAGAAGTCTCCTCAGTAGTTTCAGGCACCAAAATACCACAGTGGAAAATCAGGCTTGTAGGCACTGAGACCATCTCGGTGGAAATGGGGTTCTGAGCCAGAGCAATGGCCATCAGAGTGGGGAAAAGATGAAGGGAAGTGGAGATAAGTCATAAACCTTACAAACCTAGAGAATCTCATCCTGGAAAGAGACTCTTACTGTAGGGGATCCTTTACAATATTCCTAAAAGGAAGCTGATATTACTCCTTCAGATGTGGGAGCTGAATGCTTCCTTTCCTGTCAAGAATAAAATTCTACTCCTCCAATGCTAGCTCCTCACACTGAGGAAAAAAACATGAGTTAACATACTTGGTGCCAGTCCCCTATTGTGTGCAAGCTGACTGGCATAACACAGGCATATTCAGTAGCAGAAGAGGCTGGACATGCAGGTGGACTGTCCTTGCATATTACAGGTGCTGCAGGGTGGAGCAAAGGTTTATGTGCTTCTTTGTTTATAGCTCTTGTCTGCCACATATCCCATGACTGCATGATCTATTACCATGTGGCATAGTGCACTATGCATGTTAGTGGGCAGGGCAGGGTAGGGGTGAGGGGAGTAAATTACCATGCTTTTTATATTCAACAGTTTGTCATCAAATCCCGCCTCATTGAAGCAATCCTGGATTCTTCCTATAGCTTCATTTTCTGCATCAGTAGCACTGACCAAACTGAGCGTTGAGTTCAACAATGTTTTGCTTCCAAGGGCCATTGAGCTAAACGCTGCACTAAACATAGGGCAGGCTTTGGCTGAAGGCACAGACAGAAAACACTTCATCAAAAGAATAACCGGAGTAGGAGGTTCCTGTTTCCCACCACTTGATAGGAACTCACACATCCAAAGCTTCCAGACTCACTTCCCAAAGCTTCCAGACCCGCCCTCACCCAGGACTGCTTACATCCCAGACAGAAAACCTTCCCTATGAGGCACTCCCAGCAGAGGGAGCAGCAAGAGGGGCGAGGTCTGGAGACTCCTCTGCCCTTGCCCACCATCCCCAGGCATATCAGCCAGCTTCCACCCTTCCAGTGAGCACCACTACACCCAACAAACTATCCCCTACGGTGTGCACAGCTAATGACCCTTCCAACTCCACACCACCCCCTCCCTTCAAAGACTTAAAGCCTCAAGAAGTTTGTGCAGGACTCCTGGGTACCATCAGACAGCTGCCCTCAGAATCTGCCCCGAGAAGCAGCTTGGACAGGACTGGGAAGGATGCAGTGAGAAGGAACTGGGCAAGGATCTGGACCCTCCTTCCTACCCTCATGCGTCTCAAAGGTCAGCTCTCTGGTCACCAGCAAGGCCAGCACAAGCAGTGCTCCCTTCATCATGGTGGTGGCTGGAGTACTCTGCTAAGGGCAGGGTTTCTGTCACTTTATAAACAACTAGCTCCCTGAGCCCAGCCTATGCCCCTCCCAGGAGGAAGGGGCCTTGGCAAGGCTCCTGGCACAGGTGGCTCCCTAGGCCCTTGGGGTGTTTATGGTGGAAGCCCTTCCTACTCTGAGAGCAGAGCTCCTGGAGAAGATGTGGTAGCATCTTTGCCAAAGATCAAGTGGAGCTAACATTTCGAAGTGACTCCATTTGGAGCCAAGTGCGTTGATGTCCCAGCCCCAACCATCACCAGTTTTCCTGGTCATCCTTCCCCCAGCCCATCCTGGTTCCCAGGGGCAGCACTCTCCCAAACTGAGCAGTTGGAATCACAAGAGGGTCAAGGACAGGTCTACACCACTGTTGGGCAGAAAAAAGGTAATCCAGAATCCTTCCTTTTCCCCCCAAGTCCTGGAGATAAGAATGAAGAGCTGGGCCTTCCTGCAGCCTCTAAATATCTTAACAGCTTCAGTCTCTACACTGGGCCCTGAGTACTGATAGACAGTACCAGTACTGGAGCCTTGGGCTCCAAATCATTCCAACCTGGGAACTCATAACCTGAAGACATGTGGGTTTTCCCAGGTGCTGGTAATTCTGTAATATTGGATAACTCTACCAGCTTTCCTCTGGGCACTAAGAGAGCAAGTCCTGGCACGTTCTGGACCTCTAGTGGCTCCAGCTTTGCCCCTTCTCCTGGGTGTCCCACCCTCTTCCATCTGTGAACCTGGTCTCAAGAGGTGTTTGGATGGCAGTCTATCCAGGAACATCAGTGAGCAGCTGTGGGGTGCGGTTTGTCTCCTGTATCTGAGACTCTATGAGATTCACAGCCCTACAGGACACAGGGGATGGGAGCTCTAAGGCCCAGACTGCTGGGTCCACCAGAGGTGGAACTGCACATGTGAAAACCCTCAAGAGCCAAACTCAACCTTCCAGGCTAGGAAAGCAGTTTGTTGGTACAAACAAAATGAGATTGACCTTGAAAACTCTTGAAGGAAGTCTGAGAAGCTCCCAATGGCGAAACTGGCAACAGTTAGACAGACAAAATAAATCAGAGTATTAGACGCTAACCCAAAGTATAAATTAATACCTGTGAGTTCAACTGATATGAAGAAATGATTAAATAAATAAATAGGGATTTCCCTAGATGCCCTCCTGTGCAAAGAAAGCTGGTTCAATCCCCGGTTAGGGAACTAAGATCCCACATGCCCTGGGGCAACTAGAAGCATCCCACTGCAACTAGAAAGCCTGTGCTCTGCAAAGAAAAAAATCCACAAGTCGCAACCAAGACCTAGCACACTTAAACCATTAATAAACTAAAATAAATGAAACTAAATAAATGTGGGAGAGGAGACAAAAATTCCATACAGAAACATCCTGAATATCACAGGTAGATTATCCCCTCTAGGAGGCAAACTTAACTGTTCTGCCCCCTCAAGTGTGGGCTTGACTTATTAACTCACCTCCAAAGGAAACAAGAGGGGAAGGGGAAAAACAGTGCAGAAACCAGACAAAAACAATATTAATCAACTAATCAAGGCTGATATTCCCACTGGTAAGGCACACAGCTGTCATGTGTACCCTGATGTGAGGTGACAGGAAAGGCACTTCACCTGTGTGGTGTCTTCCTCAAACCAGAAAGTCTGAACCCCATGGGATATTATGAGAACAGCAGCAGACAAACTCAGCTTGGAGGCCTCCTACCATCCCTGGCCAATCCTCCTCATGACTGTCTAGGCCATGACAGACTAGGAGAGAATGAGTAAGCCACAGAGCAGAGGACACTGGGGACACATGACAGTGAATGCAGTGAGTATAGGTTGTGGATTTCATCCTGAAATACAGGAGACATTAATGGACAACCCAGGTGAAATCTAAATAAAGTATGAGGTTAGTTAGTAATAATTTTCTAATGTTGTTTCTCAGTTTTGAGAAATACTTGCAACTTTTCAATAAATAAAAAGTTCTCCAATTAAAAATTAATTTAAAAAAAAAACTTGCACAAGTAAAGGGCCACATCAGTGGCATTCCTCCACTGACCCTGACCAGCTCTTCATCCTGATGTCATCAAATATCCCCATGATCTGGGGACGTCTCAGAGGATCCTGTGGCACCCTCGGAAGGGCACTGGGCTGGATCCATAGCAGCCACCTGTGTTACTCAGCACTCCAGGCCCTGGCTCCTCTCCTCACAGAGTTGGGGAGGGCACTGGGGGCAGTGTCTTCTGAAGGACAGGAAGCATGGGATCCATGGGCAGGGGTCCCACATCATGGAAGTTCTGCCGCCACAGACAAAGAGCCAGCATGTGCAGCCTGGGCCTTGTGGTGTTCATCTTCCTGCCCAGGAACCTCTGAGGCACTTCTGCAACCACCTGAGCTGTTCGTGGGGTGACCTTCAGAGGGATGGTCCTCTGGCAGCAGGAGCCATGGCGAGGAGGGGCTGCATGGAAGTGAGCTGACACTGCAGCTCAGTACTTGGTGACTCTTTGCCAAGAGTAGTTACCGGATGTGAATCCTATTTGGCATAGGCTTCTGAGTGTGGTCACACCTTTGTGTCCCAAATTCAGATCAGGCATTCAGGAAACCTTAATCTGCCACAGGTGACTCAGGCAAAGGCCAGTCAGATGCCTCCAGCAAAAAACTACTTGATTATGACTCATTGCACATTTTAAACCTTTACCATATGTAATTACTTCCAGGTAATATTCATAAAGCCATCTAGAGTAGGTAGAATTAAAGATATTCTTGCTTATCACCTCAAGAAATGGAATATTCCTGCCATTATTCTAACAAACACTGTGCAACATCTACTGAATGCTGGGCCCTCTCCAATCCTGGGGATGCTGCAGTACACAGCACAGCTCTCGCTCTCCTGCAGCTCTTCATCACCTAAGAGGGAGGGAAAGACAGTGACCCCG
Source organism: Bison bison bison (assembly GCF_000754665.1). Lineage (NCBI taxonomy): Eukaryota > Metazoa > Chordata > Mammalia > Artiodactyla > Bovidae > Bison > Bison bison. Next base: position 2,994,280 of record NW_011494852.1, on the reverse strand, counting down.
TGGGAAGAGGCACTCTGGGAGAAGATGAAGCAGGGGGAGAAGACAGAGGGCTGTGGGGGGAGGATGGAGGCAGGACACTTTGATAGGCAGGCTCAAAAGTCTGGAGAAATCTGCCCTGTGATACTTGAAGACACCTGAGGATGAGGGAATGAATCATGCAGCCACTGGAGGAAGAGCCTTCCAGGCTGGGAGGACTCCACGTGCAGAGTCCCTGCTGCAGGAGCACACTTAGTCAGGTCAAGGAGCAGACAGGAGGCACTGAGGGAGGGGAGAAAGGCAGGGATAAGTTCATAGAGGCAGCAGCAGTGCGGGGCTGTTGTGCAACTGGCCCAGAGATTGTGGCCTAGAGTGGGCCTGGCTTTTCCTCAAGAGGAGATTGGGGGGAACAGTACAGAGACACTCAAGAGTAGAAAGAGTTGCAGAAAATGGATGTACCTAAAGACCATCATACTAAGTGAGGAATGTGAGACTAAGAAGCAGAAATATCTTACAATATCTTTTATATGAGGAATCTAAAAAGACATGATACAGATGGACTAACTTACAAAACAGAAACAGATTGACAGGGAATGAACTTATGGTTGCCTTGAGTAAGGATGAGGGGAAGTGATAATTAGGAATTTCAGCATAGACAGGTCCACAATGCTATATTTAAAATGGATTATCCAAAAGGACCTACTGTATAGCACAGGGAACTCTGCTCAATGTTATGTGGCAGCCTGGAGTAAAGGGGAGTTTGGGGGAGAATGGATACATGTATGTGTATGGCTGAGTCTCTTTGTTGTCCACCTGAAACTACCATAAAACAGTTAATCCACTAAACTTCAATACAAAATAAAAAGTTAAATTAAAAAAAAAAAGACGTTGTAAAGAATAATCCTGTATATAATGATGTTCTATCAAAGTCACCAGTTGGCAGGACTGGTCAAGAGAAAACGAAATTTCTGGGCCAGCACATAGAAGAGCTTTCCAGGTTCCAGATACTTATTCAGGGAAGTAGCCCAACAAGGGCCACTGACAAGATCAAGGACACGGTGATAGCAGCAGGGCAGGAGCCACCAGAGACCCTGACCAGGGGCTCAGGGCTTTGCCTGGAATTTACTCCCTGTGAGACCATTTGCTAAGCACTGAGCTTCATGAGGACCCATAAGGTCCACACCAGCCTCTCTTCAAGGTCACAGTTGTTCTGACAGCCTGTCACTGCCCATCATTCAGGAGGCCTGATCTGGGAGCACTTTTTCACTTTTTGGTTAACCTGGGGATTTTCAGTTGTTAATATTCCTGAGTCAGCTGCCCCTCCCACAGAGCCCTCCAGTGGGGAGGAGGCTGAGCCAGTGCCCTCTGTGGACTCAAGGACTAGCATCTTGCCAACACACACAGCTCCTCCTGTGCAGTCCCGGGCACCTTTACACTGTGGCCTGGCATATCTCCTGAAAAAAGGAAGCACGTGACACAGTCCCCTGGGGTGAGGACAAGCACAGGCATAAAAGGGCTCCAGGTGAGTAGTGAGCACCTGCCACCGGCACCATGACACGGGCTGGAGCTCTTCTGCTGCTCTGCGCTGCCTTGCTCTTCATTGTGGGCGTTAGTGAGTAGCTGTGATCTGGGCTCCCCAAGGGTTCTGACACCTTCCCAGGGCAGCAATAAGCATGTCAGAAAGGGAAGGGAACAGTGTGTTCTGGTAAGTATCTTTCAGGGAGTTTCCCCTTATCGTTCTGTTTCAGAGTGTGATGACATCTGCCCAGCCTTGAGGGACACTGTTGACCTGTTCCTATCAGGAAGCCATGAGGCCTATATTGAACAAGTTGAAAAGTATAACCAAAACTCTGATGTACTAGAAACCGCTGATACCCTGAAGAGCTGTGTTGATGAGAAGTTGACACTGGAGGATAAACAGGATACTCTCAGTGCTCTGGTGGGTCAGGCTGTCTGTGAATGTGCCTGTGGGACCTATGGCGGGGGCATGGGGGGGCAGAGAGGGATGTGTCAGGGGTCTGCTCAGGGCACTGGAAAGTGGGGGAGATCATTTCCTCTCCACCCTGGCCCTTCCCTGGGGACCTGGGAGCAGAAAGAACCTCATAAATGAGGAGGTAGAAAGGAAGAGGCCGACACCCAGTGTGGGAAAGGATCCTGCAGGAAGACTCAATCCAGCCTGGAGTTCTTGAGCTGGCCCTGACTGCTCAGCTCTGCCTGGTCACAGGCCTGGGACCCTCCAGGCCCTCCTGACTCTGGGACACCACCTGCCTTTCGAGTTAGGCCCTCACCAGTGGCCTCCCTGACTTCAGCCTCTCCAGCACACGAACCTAATCTGCTGCAGTCCATTCCCATTGAGTCCTTCCTCTCTCCAAACATCAGGTGCTTCAAGTCCCTATTCCATCTCACCTAAACCCCACATTTGTCTTTGTTCCCTGAATTCCAAAGGGCCATTATGCCACACATGCCCTAAGAGGAGGCTGCTTCCAAAAGCTGCCCTCCTGCTCTCCCCATGCCTGGGATGCCCAGAGTCGAGGATCAGGGTGAATCCTTTCTCTGCTGCCCTAGAGGTGGTGGGACAAGCAGCTATTTAAGCTCTATGTCTCCAAGGGCCAAAGGGAAGAAGCAGACTGGGATCAACTCACCCCTGAAGACTTTCAGGAGTCACTCCAGAGCCCTGCCAGATGGTCCTCAGCAATGTTCCCCTTTCTATCACAAAAGACTGCCCTCAGCCCTTCAGGGAGACCCCACAACCTCTCTTCCATTGGAGGAAGCCTCACTGGGATGTACCCACCCTTATTTGCTCACATCCAGAGGCCTCCCTCCAAACAAGCCACCAGGCCCCTGAGTTCAGTGCCATTAACTGTCATGTCCACCCGAGGCCTCACCAGGTTTCTGCACCTTCTTTTACAAAATAAGATATACTCAAGTTCTCTCTGCTGATGAAACTGTCCCTGCCAGGAACCCAAGGAAGACTCTTGCCTGATCCCTAAGTCATGTCAGCAACCTGCCACATCCAGGTGTCTATTAAAGGATTCCAGCAATAAAAAGCCTTGCAATTCACAAGAGAGTGCTTACTCAATGGATATTGGGCTTTGGATGTGGGGGGAGGGAGGACGTGACCACAGTGGAGACCACCAGGGTGCCTTCCCACTGCAGCTGGATTTCAGTACTGATGCTTCTCCACAAATTCAGTACATGGGGGTAGGGTTGGTGATCATATATCAGTCAGAGTGTCTGATCACTTCTGTCACCAGGACCCAGGCCATGAGCGTCATCCACCAAATTTAGGCCTCCCAGCAACCTTGAGGGTTAGGATTAATCATGATCATCTTAAAGGGAAAATTTGAAGCTCAGAGCGGATGAAGCATCTGCTAAAAAAGACACAGCTTCCCCCACCCATCCACGCTGGGGAGACAAGCTGGGCTAACTCATCCTGTGACTGTGCACATATTCCAGCCCTTCTTTGGGCCTCTGGTTCCCATTAACAAAATCAAACTAACTCCATTCTCCAAGGCTGGAGTGAGACCAAAGTAAAATAATGGGTGAGAAAGAGCCCTGTCCTAAGCACCTGACAAGAGAGGAAGAACAAAGGGTCAAGGTTCACATGCTGAACTCCATCACTCCCTGGGCCTCAGTTTATCCTAAATCCAACCCACCAGTTGTTGACTCAGCTGCTTCCACATAAACACACTGAGTTGGGTCTCACACTCAGAGTGGACGTCCAGGGGCCTGGGGTTTCTTGCTCCTCCTGTTTCTCTGCTGCCTGCCCATGAACTGGGCCCCATGCTCACTTTGTCTGATTCTTCTTCACCTAACCCCACCCCATCTCTAAGAGCTCCTTCCCACCCAACAGCTCCCCTCCAGAAAAAGAGTCTGCTGGGCTTACCCCACAGGGCTGGATCTAGGACAGGGAATCTCTAAGGTCTTCATGGTGAGGAGGCTTAGGACAAGTCTCTAAGGTGATCCAGAGCAGCTGCTTCTCCCTGTGGAGGGGACCCTGGGCAACACGGGGGAGGTCTCCTTGCCCAGAGTGAAACCAGGCTCTTGTCTCTGCCCACCACTCCACCCCAGCTCTCCTAAGATGGAGACCTGCCTCTGTGGGAGCTAAGGTGAGGAGAGGGTGTGAGCAGGTCCTGGGGCAGGGACCCTTCTCCTCATCTGACCCAGGATGTGTATTCCACCCCACCCCCACCCAACTGACACAAAAGCTCCAGGCCTTCTGAAAGGACAGTTGCCACCCAGATGAGTTGAGTGCATCTTACAATATCTTGGATAAAGATGTAGCTTGCTCTGCAGTGAGTGTACAGGTTTGACGGGGACCCGTACAAGGATATGGCGAATACAAGTGAGGGGCAGTTGGTCCTCCTGAGACAGACACAAACCATCTCTTGGCTTGTGCTCAGCTGCAGAGAATTCCCTGAGGCTGCTGAGGAGACACCTCCATACTGTCCACCTGCCCCCTCCCCTCTCCCTGCCTTCCTCTGATCCACAGCACCCTTATCTAATCTGGAGTTGGAAGAAAAGGCAGTATCTGATTTCTCCCAAATCCTTTTCTGTCTGACATCCCAGACTTCAGATGGGTGGGAAGGTAACTGTCAAAAACCTGTAGCTTTTGATCTCTGATTCTCACATGAATCTCCCTCTGAGATCATAGAAGCCCCATCTCGCTGCCACCTAGGCCAACCTGAGTTCACCTGCAGCTGTGGGATAATCCCCCACTGCAGACACTCCCCTTCTCAAACATCTGCAACTCCCCTACCTGCTTGGTGGATTTCTCCAGCACCTGGGAGCTTGCTGAACCACTCAGTGGAAAGTGTGGGGATTCAAGCCCACGGGGCAACCCTCAGACACTACAGACCCCAGCTTCCTTGACTGCTGGTGGGTCTCCTCAGAGGTGAGCTCCACACTCTCTCTCAAGGCACCCAATGGCCTAGGGCCCCACCTGCCCACTTCCTTGGCCTTTCTCACTTTGGTGTTCACTGTCCTTAGTTCCTCTCTTAAGCACCTGATATCACCTCCCTAATTACCTACCTGCCCCCAAGTTCCTGTGTATGGGTCTCCTTTGTTGGGAACACAAAGTCTTCTAGTGTCCTATGTCCATCTGCCTGATCAGGAAGGACAAGAATTCAAGAGGAGGATGCTCAGTGAAGGCAGCAGGAGGAAGGCAGAGGGATACCATAGTTGACGCTTCAGAGGCATCGCCACCCTACACAGAGAACAGGAACCTGGGTTGGGGAGGGAGGTGCTCTTTGTCCATATATTTCTCTATGGACCTTGCACTGAGATATTCCCAAACTGTCCTGACAAGGTGTTTTGAGGGTGCACCCCTACCCCAGCCCATAGGAATCCATGTGGGAATCCAGGCAAAAGCACACATTGCCCCACTGATTAAGTCCTGCTAAGTCACTTCAGTCGTGTCCGACTCTGTGCGACCCCATAGATGGCAGCCCACCAGGCTCCCCCGCCCACGGGATTTTCCAGGCAAGAGTACTGGAGTTGGGTGCCATTGCCTTCTCCATGATTAAGTCCTGGGAGCCAGAAAATCAGAGAGAGATGGGAGCAAGCTCTGGGTGCCAGGATAGAAATAACAGGACTGAGACAAGCTCCTAACAAGGAAAAGCCCAAAATCAAGCAATAGTGGAGGACATGAATGCAATGAAGAGCTGCATGGATAAATGCACTGTTTAACTGTTACCATCTAACCTGGAAGTTTATATCCAATTCCTTTTTTTAAATATTGTATAACACTTGACTACTCTTCTAAAGCTATGACATATCTACTCTCATCCTCAGGCTGGCCATGCTCATGGACTCAGAACACAGGATATCCTGCCAGGGCTTGAAATCCAGACATCTGAAGGGGTTCACATCTGGAAGGCTCAGATGTTCTATGTGCCCCAAGAGGGTACCTGAGGAAGGCACACAGCTCAGTAGATTCTTAGGGGTGCTCAGCACAGCAAAGAGTTGACAGAAATACAATTTCCACTGTGAAGGACACCATAGAAAACACACACATGGATGCATCCTGTCCATTCCCAGATGACTGAGCTAACTGCAAATTGACTACTTGCTAAGACAAATGGGCCCCACTTGTAAAGCCTACAGAGATGCACATAGCCCCATGTATTTGGGCAGCAGGGGCACAGAAACTGGCCTGGGCAACATATCACAGTCAGGTGAAGAGGCCCTGCTGATGATAGCAGGACAAGCCCAGATTCAAATTATCTGCTTCTACCACAAAGGCAGCTCTGAGAAGACACATCGGGCTGGCCCAGACTCAGGAGCATCTTCCACACCCAATCCGTGAGGAGCTAGCCCATTCTGCACTGTTTCAGGAAAGGCATGGAAGGAATAATAATAAATCAGAGAGATACGTGAATCATTTTGGTCTAGTTGTCCAGGGATAAAAATCAGAGAAAAGCCCAAGATTACTGAGGAAGCCTCAAACTAAGAGAGATCCTGAGGAGAGGCCAGGAATAATAAATCAAGGCAGACTTCTCGCTGGTTAAATGTCCAGGGCAACTTTGCACAATGGTGCAATATGGTTCACAGCTGTGTGGTATGCAATACAGGCTTACAAAACATTCTACCTGCATACTGACTGAACGCTTCAATTTGGAAAAAATGTGAAAAATAAATATCTAGTTCCTCTTTCCGTCTCAAAACATGAAAAAGACAGTATTAGGAATTTTAAAATACAATTTTAAATATAAAAGTAAGAATTTAAAAGTATAATTCTAAGACAAAGAGAACAATATGGGGTTATCACCAGATGACTAAATTTAACACATCTTCAGAGAACAGAAAGCAGAGAAAGATGTGGTGAGTGCAGGCAGAGAAAATTGTATCTAACAAATCAGACAGAGCCAATTTTTCTTTAATTTCAAAGAGCTTTGTGCTTCGGAGGCATTGGGCAGTGCAGTGGATAAGTGTAAACAAAGTTGCAGAGCTGAAAAGAAGCCACGGGTGTGAAATTTCTATGTGGAATCACTGAAATCTCTAACCCTCTTCCCCACCTCTTTTATTCATAGAACACCTGCATCCTTCAAGAAACAAACTAGAGAGGCAACATGATGTAACGGTAAGATTAGGGACCCTGCAGGATTTCATGGTTCAAAAGTGGCTGTATTCAAAAGGTAAGTAATTTGAATGGCACAAATGTAAGCTAGGGGCTTCCCTGGTGGCTCAGCAGTAAAGAATCTGCCTGCCAAAGCAGGAGATACAGGTTCAATCCTGGAGAAGGAAACAGCAATGTACTCCTGTCCTCTTGCCTGGGAAATCCATGGACAGAGGAGCCTGGCAGGCTATAGACCATAGGGCTACAAACAGTCAGATATGACTTAGTGACTAAACAACAACAATGAAGAGAAAAATAAAAAATCAATTATAAGAGAAACCCCATAAAGGCTATTAGCTGATATCTCTGCAGAAACCTTGCAGTCTGAAGGCAGTAGCGTGATACATTTAAAGTCCTAAAAGGGAGAAACCTACAACCTAAGATACTGTGCCCAGCAAGATTATTATTTAGAATAGAGGGAGAGATAAAGAATTTCTCAAACAAGCAAAAACTAAAAGAATTCAGCAATACTAAACTTACACTGAAACAATGACAAATTGTCTACAAATAGAAAAGAGGCTAGAATTTCCAGGAAATGGAAAATCACAACAGGAAAGGCAAATACACAGGACTGAAGATTACTTACACAAGCCAGTAAAATTCGGCACTTTCACTGCCATGGCCTGGGTTCAATCACTGGTTGGGGAAATAAGATCTCACAAGCTGCATGGCCAAAAAAAATAAAAAATAAAAAATTCATATAAGTGATTATAGCTATAATCTATAGTAAAAGGGTAAGCATGAACATGTAAAATAGAACATAAAAGACAAAAAATATGGGGAAGGGGAGAATAAAAATGTAGATCTTTTAGAGTATGTTTGACCTTATAGGACTATCAGTTTAAAGCAAGTGGATATAGCTATGGGTCAACATACTTGAATTCCATGGTAACTGCAAATCAAAAACATACAACAGATTCACAAAAACCAAAAAGAACTCAAGCATATAACAGAAGATCATCATCAAATCACAAAAGGAAAAAGAAAAAAGGAGAAATGAACAAAGAAGAACTACAAAAACAACTGGAAACAGATTTAAAATGGAAATAAGTACACGTTCATCAATAACTGCTTTAAACATCAATGGTCTAAATGTTCCAATCAAAACACATAGAATGTCAGACTGAATTAAAAAACAAGAACCTATAATATGCTGTCTACAAGAGACTCAATGCAGGGGAAAGACACACAAGGACTTAAACTAAAGGAATGAAAAAGATACTTCATACACATGAAACTGACGAGAAAACAAAGGTAGTGATACTCATAGTAGACAAAATAAATTTTAACGCAATGGCTATAAAAAAAAGACAAAGGACATTGTAGAATGATAAAGGGATCAATACAAGAACAGGATATTGTACTTGTTGCTGTATATGCACCCAGTATATGAGTACCTAAATATACAAAACAAACACTAACATAGATAAAAGCAACAGAAATCCTAAATGACACAACAGACCAGTTGGACTTAATTGATATCTACAAGACACTATATCCAAATATGCCAAAGACGCCAAAGTATACATTCTCCTCAAGTATGGAACATTCTCTAGGTCAGACGACATACTAGTTCACAAAACTAGCCTCAACAAATTTTAAAGGATAGGAATTATGTCAGGCATCTTTTCTGACCACAACAGTTTGAAAACTGTGGCAGCTGTAACAGTTCTAAGACAGAAGTTCACAGTAATCAAGTTGTCCTAAACAAACAAGAAAAGCCTGAAGTAAACAACCTACCACCTAAAAGAATTAGACAAATAAGAACAAACAAAACCTAAAGTCAACATAAAGATGAAAATAATAAAGATCAGAGAGGAAACAAATAAAATAGAAATTTTTTAAAAAATAAAAAAGGTCAATAAAACCAAGAGTTGTTTTTTTGAAAAGATAAACAAAATCAACAAATCTCTAGCCAAGATCACCAAGAAGAAACGAGAATGGATCCAAATACACAAAATAAGGAATGAAAGAGAAAAAAAATACCTGATACCACAGAAATACAAAAAATCATGAGACTACTATACACCAATTGGACAATCTAGAAGAAACGGACAAGTTTCTAGGAGCATACAGCCTGCCAAGAGTGAGTCAAGAAGAAACTGATAATTTGAACAGCTCAATCAGCAGAAGTAAAATAGAATCTGTAATTTTTTTAAAAAAAGAAGTCCTTGCATACAAAAGGCCAGGACTGGGTGGGTTTGCTGGGGAAATCTACCAAATATTACAAAAATAACTTAGACTCATCCTTCTCCAACTATTCCAAAAAACTGAAGAGGAGGGAAATTTATCCAAATTCCAAATTTATCCTTTGAAGTCACCATCACTCTAATACCAAAACCAGACAAAGACACTACAGAAAAAGAAAATTACAGGCCAGTATCTTTGATGAATATAGATGTAAAAATCCTCAACAAAATATTAGCAAACTGAATCCAATGATACATTAAAAAAAAATCATATACCACAATCAAGTTTGATTCATTCTAGGATCACAAAGAAAGTCAGCATATGCAAATCAGGACTTCCTTGGTGGATAAGAAGATAGCAGATAAGAATCTGTCTGCCAATACAGGGGACCCGGGTTCAATTCCTGGTCTGGGAAGATTCCCCACATGCCACGGAGCAACTCTTTAGTTTAGAGCCTATGCACTCTAACTACTGAACTTGTGCCCTAGAGCCCAAAAGCCACGACTACTGAGCCTGTATCCTACAACAATTCACGCCTGCAAGCTCCAGAGCCTGTGAGCCACAACTACTGAGCCCATGTGCTGCAACTACTGAAACTCGCACACCTAGAGTCTGTGCTCTGCAACTACAGAAGCCACCACAATGAGAAGCCTGCACACTGCAACAAAGAGTAGCCCCCACTTGCTACAACTAAGAAAACCTGCATGCAGTAATGAAGATGCAGAACAGCCAAAAATAAACAAATAATTTTTTTAAAAGTCAACACATGCAAATCAATCAATATATCATAGTAACAAAAGGAAAGACAAAAATATTATAATCTTCGTAGATAGAAAGTATATGACAAAATTCAACATCCACTCACAATTTAAAAAAAAAAAAAAACTCACCAAAGTGGGTAAACAGTCAGACATGACTTAGCAACTAAACAACAAAAAGTGGGTATAAAGGTAACATGCTAAGTCACTTCAGTCGTGTCCGACTCTGTGCGACCCCACAGATGGCAGCCCACCAGGCTCCCCCATCCCCGGGATTCTCCAGGCAAGAACACTGGAGTGGGTTGCCATTTCCTTCTCCAGTGCATGCAAGTGAAGTCGCTCAGTCATGTCCCACTCTTAGCGACCCCCCGTACTGCAGCCTACCAGGCTCCTCCGTCCATGGGATTTTCCAGGCAAGAGTACTGGAGTGGGGTGCCATTGCCTTCTCCAATAAAGGTAACATAGCCCAACAATAATAAAAACCATTTATAACAAATCAACACCCAACATAATAATCAATGTTGAAAAGCTGAAAGCATTCCCACTAAATTCAGGAACAAGACAAGAATGTCCAGTCTCACCACTTTAATTCAGCATAGTATTGGAAGTCTTAGCCACAGCAAACAGACAAGAAAAATAAATAAAAGGTGTACAAATTAGGTTGGTAGCTCAGTCAGTAAAGAATCTGCCTGCAATGTAGGAAACCTGGGTTCGATCCTTATCCTCTGGAGAAGGAAATGGCAACCCACTCCAGTATTCTCAGGGGGTTCCCAGGTGGCACAGTGGTCAAGAATCTGCCTGCCAATGTAGGAGATACAGGAGATGCAGTTTCGATTCCTGGGTTGGTTAAGATCCCCTGGAGGAAGAAATGGCAACCCACTCCAGTTATCCTTGCCTGAAAAACCCCATGGACAGAGGAGCCTGGCGGGCTACAGTCCATGGCGTCACAAAGAATCAGACACGACTAAGCAACTAACACACATACACAGAGATCCTACAAAGGCAGTAAAGCAAGAGAAGAAATAATCTACGCAGACTGGAAAGGAAAAAACAAACAGGTATTAGATGTATTTATATAAGTCCAAAAGAATCTACAGATAAAATATTTTAATATAAAAGTTAAAAATTTTGGCTGTGCTGGGTCTTCATTGTGATACGTGGGCTTTCTATAGTTGCAGAGCATGGGCTCTGGAGCTCATGCAGTCAGTAATTGCAGCATGTGGGCTTAGCTGCCCTGCGACATGTGGGACCTTAATTCCCTGACGAGGGATAGAACCCATGTCCCCTGCATTGGAAGGCAGATTCTTTTTTTTCTTTTATTTATTTTTAATTGGAGGATAATTGCTTTACAATATTGTGTTAATTTCTGCCATACATGAATCAGCCATAGTTACACATATGTCCCCTCCCTCCTAAACCTTTCTCCCACCTCCCACCCCATCCCACTCCTCTAGGTTGTCAGAGAAATTACCAGTTTGAGCTAAGAGTCATTCAGCAAATTCCCACTGGCTATTACATATGGTAATGTATGTTTCCATGCTACTCTTTCCATTTGTCTTACCCTCTCCTTCCCCTACCGTGTCCACAAGTCTGTTTTCTATGTCTGCGTCTCCACTGCTGCCCTGCAAATAGGTTCATCGGTACTGTCTTTCTATATTCCATACATATGTGTTAATGTATGATATTTGTTTTTCTCTTTTTGACACTTTACTATGTGTAACAGGCTCTAGGTTCATCCAACTCATTAGAACTCACTCAAATGTATTCCTTTTTATGGTTGCTGAGCGACTTCACTTTCACTTTTCACTTTCATGCATTGGAGAAGGAAATGGCAACCCACTCCAGTGTTCTTGCCTGGAGAATCCCAGGGACGGGGGAGCCTGATGGGCTGCCATCTATGGGGTCCCACAGAGTTGGACATGACTGAAGCAACTTAGCAGCAGCAGCAGCAGTATTCCATTGTATATATGTACCACAACTTCTTTATCCATTCATCTGTCAATGGACATCTAGGTTGCTTCCATGTCCTGGCTATGGTAAATAGTGCTGCAATGAACACTGGAGTACTTGTGTATTTTTCAGTTATGTTTTCCTCAGAATACATGCCTAGTAGTGGGGTTGCTGGGTCATTTGGTAGATTTATTCTTGGTTTTTTAACGGATCTCTATACTGTTCTCCATAGTGGCTGAATCAATTTACATTCCCACCAACACTGCAAGAGAGTTCCCTTCTCTCCACACCCTCTCCAGCATTTATTGTTTACAGATTTTTTTTGATGATAGACATTCTGACCAGAATGAGGTGATAGCTCATTGTAGTTTTGATTCGCATTTCTCTAATGAGCAATGTTGAGCATATTTTCATGTGTTTATTAGCCATCGGGATGTCTTCATTGGAGAAATGTCTGTTTAGGTATTCTGCCTGCTCACTTTTTTTTTTTTTAACCTGGGGTACAAATTTTATTGTTGAAAAGATTTCTGAAAAGTTATTATAAATATCTGAATTAGAAATAATAAAAACGAGCTGAAAATCAAAACTAGCCTAAAATAAGAATATCAATTTGAGCAAGAAAAAGGTCATTCAGTTGTGTGACAGAAACAATTCAGTCATCCTTATGGGGCTTTAGTAAAAGCTGCTTTTCAAAATTTACATCCAGTGTTTTCCCTGTGTCTTATGAGGACAGAGAAAAGCTGATGGGGGCAGAGAGGATCAGTGAGGAGAGTGGCAGTGTTTTCTGCCCACTTTTTGACTGGGTTGTTTGTTTTTCTGATATTGAGCTGCATGAGCTGCTTGTGTATTCTGGAGATTAATCCTCTGTCAGTTGTTTCATTTGCTATTATTTTCCCCCATTCTGAAGGTTGTCTTTTCACCTTGTTTATAGTTTCCTTTGCTATGCAAAAGCTTTGGAGTTTAAGTCCCACTTATTTTTGTTTTTTGATCACTGTCTCCTGTATAATGTCATGAACCTCCATCCATAGTTCTTCAGGCACTCTATTAGATCTAATCCCTTGAATCTATTTGTCACTTCCACTGTATAATCGTAAGGGATTTGATTTAGGTCATACCTGAATAGTCTAGTGGTTTTTCCTACTTTCTTCAATTTAAATCTGAATTTGGCAATAAGGAGTTCATGATCTGAGCCACAGTCAGTTCCCGGTCTTGTTTTTGCTGATTGTATAGAACTTCTCCATCTTTGGCTACAAAGAATATAATCAATCTGATCAGTGTTGACCATCTGGTGATGTCCATGTGTAGAGTCTTCTCTTGTGCTGTTGGAAGAGGGTATTTGCTATGACGAGTGCATTCTCTTGGCAAAACTGGTAACTTTTACCCTGCTTCATTTTGTCCTCCAAGGCCAAATTTGCCTGTTACTCAAGGTATCTCTTGACTTCCTGCTTTTCCATTCCAGTCCCCTATGATGAAAAGGACAACTTTTCTGGGCGTTAGTTCTAGAAGGTCTCGTAGGTCTTCATAGAACCATTCAACTTCAGCTTCTTCAGCATCACTTGCTGGGGCATAGACTTGCATTACTGTGATGTTGAATGATTTGCCTTGGAAACAAACCAAGATCATTCTGTCCTTTTTGAGACTGCACCCAAGTGCACTGCATTTCGGACTCCTCTGATGACTATGAGGGGTACTCCATTTCTTCTAAAGGATTCTTGCCCACAGTAGTAGATATAATGGTCATTTGAATTAAATTCGCCCATCCAGTCCATTTTAGTTAAAACTCGACATTCAAAAAACAAAGTTCTTGGCACCCGGTCCTATCACTCCATGGCAAATAGATGGGGAAAGAGTGGAAACAGTGACAGACTTTATTTGGGGGGGCTCCAAAATCACTGCATATGGTGACTGCAGCCATGTGATTAAAAGACGCTTGCTCCATGGAAGAAAAGCTATGACCAACCTAGATAGCATATTAAGAAGTAGAGACATTACTTTGCTGACAGAGGTCCATCTAGTCAAAGCTATGGTTTTTCCCAGTAGTCATGTATGGATGTGAGAGTTGGACTATAAAGAAAGCTGAACACTGAAGAATGGATGCTTTTGAACTGTGGTGTTGGAGAAGACTATTGAGAGTCCCTTGGACTGCAAAGAGATCAAATCAGTTAATCCTAAAGGAAATCAGTCCTGAATATTCATTGGAAGGACTGATGCTGAAGCTGAAACTCCAATACTTTGGCCACCTGATGTGAAGAACTGACTCACTGGAAAAGACCCTATGCTGGGCAAGATTGAAAGCAGGAGAAGAATGGGATGACAGAGGATGACATGGTTGGATGGCATCAGCGACTCAATGGACATGAGTTTGAGCAAGCTTTGGGAGTTGGTGATGGACAGGGAAGCCTGGCGTGCTGCAGTCCATGGGATGGCAAAGAGTTGGACATGACTGAGTGACTGAACTGCACTGATTTTTGTTTTTGTTTCCATTACTCTAGAAGGTGGGTCACAGAGGACCTTCCTATGATATATGTCAAAGAGTGTTCTGCCTAGGTTTTCCTCTAAGAGTTTTATAATTTCTGGTCTTACATTTAGGTCTTTAATCCATTTTGAGTTTATCTTTGTTAATGGTGTTAGGAAGTGTTCTAATTTCCTTCTTTTACACGTAGCAGTCCAGTTTTCCCAGCACCACTTATTGAAGAGACTATCTTTTCTCCAGTGTATATTCTTGCCTCCTTTGTCAAAGATAAGGCGCCCATAGGTGCATGGGTTTATCTCTGGGCTGTCTATCTTGTTCCATTGGTCTATATTTCTGTTTTGTAACAATACCATACTGTCTTGATGACTGTAGCTTTGTAGTAGTATAGTCTGAAGTCAAAGAAGGCAATGGCAACCCACTCCAGTACTCTTGCCTGGAAAACCCCATGGACGGAGGAGCCTGGTGGGCTGCAGTCCATGGGGTCGCTAAGGGTCAGACATGATTGAGCGACTTCACTTTCATGCACTGGAGAAGGAAATGGCAACCCACTCCAGTGTTCTTGCCTGGAGAATCCCAGGGGCGGTGGAGCCTGGTGGGCTGCCATCTATGGGGTCGCACAGAGTTGGACACGACTGAAGTGACTTAGCAGCAGCAGCAGCAGCAGCAGCAGTCTGAAGTCAGGAAGATTGATTCCTCCAGCTCTGTTCTTCTTTCTCAAGATTGCTTTAGCTTTTTTGTTTCTACACAAATTGAATTTTTTTTCTAGTTCTGTGAAAAATGGAAAGGCAGATTCTTAACCACTGTACCACAAGAGAAGTCCTAGAACTCTCAGTTTTGACAAAGACAGCACTTGAAAAGCAGTGGGAAAGTGATGAAATTTTCCTATTGGTACCAGGAAAATAAGATTTCTACATGAAAAAGTAATTGGACTTCTACCTCACAACCACACACAAAATTTAATACTATACGTATTATAGACCTCAATGGGAAAGGCAAAACAATTAAAGTCTTTAACAAACACACATACACACAACACGGACCTTAAAGGATAGCCATGATAAATTTAATTATATTAAATTTTAAACTTGGGTTTATTAAAATACCATTAAGAAAGTAAAAAAAGGTAATTCATTGTGTTGAGAAAGATATTTTCAACAAATAATCAACCAAATAATTCACTGTGTTGGGAAAGATATTTTCAACAAATAATCTCTTATCCAGATATAAAAAGAACAACTGGTTCTAATTAGTCAATTAGAGGGGAGAAAGTAAGAAAATGCAATACATACATGGAGAAAATGCTTCCACTGGTATTGCACAAAATTATCAATAAATGTATGAAGTGCTCAATACATCAGTAAAAGCAAATTGAAAGCACAATGAGATATCATTGCACATCTCCCTACCAGTGATATTCTCCCTCCCTTTCTGATATTCTGACTAATATCAGGAAGAGTTATAATACCAGCTATTTCTTGGTGCTATAGAGCAAGCAGGAATTAACACACTGCTACTAGGGATGTACACTGATGCAATAACTTTTCTATTTTAAAGTTAAAAATGTTTTTCTAGAAGATCACACAAAAGTTGGGAAGGGAAGGAAGAATGTTAACTCGCCTACATCAAAATCTGGGCTGAGAAGGGATAAAGAGCTGCTTACGGAAACTAGCAGCTGGAGCAAACCACAGAGATCAAGATAGTACCCAGCCAACAGACCAGCAGCCTGGATCAGCCAACTTTATGATCACTTGTGGAGTTCAGCAGGGACGACAGAGGTGCTGGCTCCAGCTTTTCTGGAAGGGAAAAGCTGAAGTTCACTCTTCAACAGGTTCCTGGTTGTCTTGTGCTCCTCTCAGTCACTGCCATAGAATTCTTTATGACCACACTCTGCCTGGTGTCCTCATCCAGGCAGGGTTTGAGCTGGGTGTGTAAAAGCCTTTGACACGACATCTCTTAAAGAAGGTATGCTTTGTGTGTTGAACTTGTATGTGTATGAGATTACACTCTTGGATCCCCTCAGGAGACTGAAGCAAGAAGCTGGAACAACAAAGTCCCTATTCTGCTGCTTCTTGCAAATGCTGCAGATAGAGTCAAAGACTGGCAAGACGGCTGAGGCCCAAACTTCAAAACAAACTGCTCCCAGGGTCAGCCTCTTCAGGGTTTCACCAGGGTCCCCATCCACCCGCCCCTTGGCAAGGGTGGGGGGAGGGTCGCAGGGTTGGGGGATTGGATTCCTGTACTATTGTGCTCATTCCTTGGTCAGCAGGTGCCAGTCTCAGACTGAGGTCTCTGCCTGACCGTCTCTATCCAACTCCTGCCCCAGCATCCCTCAAAGTCCACATGACTCCCCACCCTGGGGGCCACAGAAAGGCAAAGGAAGTGAGCTGTGTGAGGAATGCATTGTTTGGGGACAAGGCTCTTTTCCATAGCCCAGCCTGGCCACAGGACCAACAGTCCCTGGCTGAAAAATCACACAGCTCCGTAAACAGAGTGTGCTCAGTCCCACGACCAGGCTCATGTGGGAGCCAGTCTGGCTGGAGAGGCAGGAAGCCTGGCTGAGGAAACCCAGAAATACCATTAGCACTGTTGGCTCAGCTGGAAGACCATCCAGTTCCCAAAATGACCTGGCTAAGAGGCAAGGAGATCAATGCCAGAACTCACACTATACTCTACTGCTAACTCCCATGCTCAGCATCAAGATTCAGGTTCTGCAGTAATCACAATGGACCCTACTGCAGTCAGTCTACCCCATATTTCCTCTGGCCCCTGCAGCCCTCCTTCTCTGCTCTGCTACAGTTGAGTAGAACTACGCACTACTCTGATGTGTTTCATTGTGTCATGTCCTGTTGTGTTTCACTGTGGTGTGAAAACTCCCTGTCCAGGTACCTCTAAGGTCTCAACTATGAGAAGCCCCCAGGCCCTACTTGGCCCTCAGGAAAGGCCTGTTTCCCCTATGCCTCTGTTCCCTGGCTCATTCTGCTTGGTCCTCACGCCGACCCCTCTGCTGCTCACCTACCATTGATCATCCCCCTATCTGAAGCTAGCTCACCATGGAGATCTCCCCAAGTGTTCCCTCCCCTCCATCCTCCAGCACAGACATCTCTAACAGCAACCAGGTGTCAGATTAACTCCTGACTCAATCCACCCCCAGGCCTCAGGGCCACCTTCTGCCCAGATACTTGGCATAGAGAATGGTTTACACTTGCTCTTGAGTATCCTCACCTGGTGGCCTCTTTGCTATATCACATGCTGCCCCTCTGGTCCTGGGTTTGTTCTGGACCTCTCATTGCTGCTGGGCACAGGCAGGAATAAAAACTCATCACCCTTCCCCTACAATCTCAGCTCTGACACCAGCTATGGTGGTACAGGGGAGACCAAGCTTTGTTTCTTTTCTTGGCATCCTCATTCCCCACCATACACTTTTACCTGGAGAAAGCTGGAGGGAATTTATAAAAGAAAACCTACCCTGTTACCCATCTACAGAGAGCTGCACCCCAAGCAGTGCTGGTATGCCTTTCCTAGCCCATCCTCATCACCGTATTCCCAGGTGTCCTCCCTCGGCCTAGAGACTTTCAGGGCCAACCCGCTGTGGTTCAGTCTCTCGACCCCAAACTTTACTTGAGTTCTCACTGCCAGTCTGAACTACACTTTCCAAACCCCTCAAAGCCCATTTCTTCTTTCTCTATAACTCAGGTTGCTATCAGCAAACTACCCTCTAGCTTCTTCTCAGAATGTTCCCTTCACTCTCTTTTGATAAGTAAACTTGCCATATTAAGGCAGGTATGTTTACACAAAGATGTGCATAATCAAAATAAGGAAGAAATACTTGTAACTATTACAGTCATTATTTCTGCAACTGCTCATGTGATCATCAGTTCAGTTTAATCGCTCAGTCATGTCTGACTCTTTGCGACCACATGGACTGCAGCACACAACTTCCCTGTCCATCACCAACTCCCGGAACTTGCTCAAAGTCATGTCCATCGAGTTGCTGATGCTATCCAACCATCTCATCCTCTGTAGTCCCCTTCTCCTCCACCTTCAATCTCGCCCAGCATCAGGGTCCTTTCCAATGAGTCAGTTCCTCACATCAGGTGACCAAAGTATTGGAGTTTCAGCTTCAGCATCAGTGGCCTGCCGCAGGGGTAAGGGCTCTGGGTGCAGCAGACCTGGGTATGGCATAAGCCCTTTTAGAGGAGGTCGCCATTAACCCCACCATAGAGCCGCCAGAACTTCCACAGGACTGGGGAAACAGACTGTTGGAGGGCACAAACAGAACCTTGTGTGCACCAGGACCCAGGAGAAAGGAGCAGCGACCCCACAAGAGACTGACCCAGACTCTCCAGCGGAGGCGTGGGTCGGCAGTGCCCTGTTGCAGGGTCAGGGGCAATGAGTGAGGCAGTGCATGCACAGGACCTTTTGAAGGAGGTCACCATTGTCTTCATTACCTCCACCATAGTTTGGCCTCAGGTCAAACAACAGGGAGGGAACACAGCCCCGCCCATCAACAGAAAATTGGATTAAAGATTTACTGAGCATGGCCCTGCACACCAGAACAAGACCCAGTTTCCCCCTCAGTCAGTCTCTCCCATCAGGAAGCTTCCATAAGCCTCTTATCTTGATCCATCAGAGGGCAGACAGACTGAAAACCATAATCACAGAAAACTAACCAAACTGATCACGTGGACCACAGCTTTGTCTAACTCAATGTAACTATGAGCCATGCCTTGTAAGGCCACCCAAGATGGATGGGTCATGGTAGAGAGTTCTGACAAAACATGGCCCACTGGAGAAGGGAAGGACAAACCACTTCAATATTCTTGCCTTGAAAACTCCATGACAGCATGAAAAGGCAAAAAGATAGGACACTGAAACATGAACTCCCGAGGTTGGTACGTGCCCAGTATACTACGGGAGATCAGTGGAGAAATAACTCCAGAAACAATGAAGAGACAGAACCAAATCAAAAACAACAGTCAGTTGTAAATGTGACTGGTGATGGAAGTAAAGTCTGATGCTGTAAAGAGCAATACTGCATAGGAACCTGGAATGTTAGGTTCATGAATCAAAGCAAAATGTAAGTGATCAAACAAGAGATGGTAAGAGTGAACATTGACATTTTAGGAATCAGTGAACTAAAATGGGCTGGAATGGGTGAATTTAACTCAGATGACCATTGTATCTACTACTGTGGACAGGAATCCCTTAGAAGAAAAGGAGTAGCCATCATAAACAAGAGAGTCTGAAATGCAGTACTTGGATGCAATCTCAAAGACAACAGAGTGATCTCTGTTTGTTTCCAAGGCAAACCATGTGATCATAGCTAGTATTTATAATTCTGTTTTTAACTACATTTCCACTACCCTACTCCATATGCCTTTTGCTCTCAGAAAACACCTTGGCTTGTCATTCTTCTTTCCCTGCAGAGTGACACAGACTTTCATTTCTGAAGGGTCTGGGACATTAGTAGTTCTGTCTATAGTAGGGAGGTGTAGTTTTCCATTAATTTTACCACATATGTAAGGTACACCTAATACAATAATATACAATATAAGGGAGCACTAAGAGATGCCACAGGAGATCTCCTGTGTTCCAGACATACTTCTCCTCACTCTCGTTACATAATAGGAACAGACTTTTCCCTCTATAATTAAAACCAATCACCCCAGTCACCACAATAACCTCTTCTTGGCCTGGTCAGTGGGATCGGAGACCACATTGGCCAAGAAGCAGTCTCAAATTAGTTGTGTCCCCCAGTGAAAGTATTCCTCCATTGAGAACTAACACTTCCAAATCCCAAAGTTTCAGGGACAGAAAGCAAAAAAAAAAGTGTTGCTATTGGATCACTGGGGGTAATAGAGAAGACAACCCTCAATTGTCAAGACTCATGAATCCAGGTTGTATGGGAAAAAACCTGCAAGAAGACCCAAGAATTGGTGATATGCCTCCTCCAGCCAGGGGATGGGTTATTCAGACATTGATTGCTGACTTAGAGCACACACCGCATCCTGGAGGCCACTGCGCCAGCCCTACAAGGTGCTCTTACCCAGCCAGCACCATGTATGTCTGAGTCTTCAAAAAGCTATGCAAAATACTCTCAACTGCTTCTGGTTGAGGGGAAACATGGAAATCCCAGTAATGTCAATGAGCATGCAACAACTAGCACACTACATCTGCTGTAAAGTGAGTCCTTGGTCAGAGGGGATGCCGGCTAGGATACCACTGACGTCAAGTAAAGCACTTCCTAACCTAAGATGGTCTAAACCTTCATGCAACCGGTAGTCCCAGCAGTGGCCAGAGCAACAGGTGAGGCTGACATGATTCAAAGTGGCACACAAAGTGGACACAGTGAGGAAGGAGCAGGTGAGACCAATTGAGAGAGTAACACTGAAACATATATATTACCATATGTAAAACGATAGCCAGTGAGAATTAGCTGTATGACTCAGGGAGCTCAAATCCAGGGCTCCGTGACAAACTAGAGGGGTGGGATAGGGTGGGAGGTGGGAGGGAGGTTCAAGAGAGAGGAGACATATGCATACCTACCACTGATTCTTGCTGATGTATGGCAGAAATCAACATAGTATAGTAAAGCAATTATCCTCCAATTAAAATTAAAAAATACAGTGGCATATGAGAGATGTTTGGTACCCACCTTTTTCTCTTTCCTCTTTCTCCTCCCCAGATCATCTCATGGATATTATTAAGCTGAAACACTGTCTTTATGGTATGAACTCTCAAGTTTGTACCTTCAGTCTATGAGTTCCAAACTCCTAACTAACTGCCTACTTGAAATCTCCCACTGGATGTTTTCAAT
>NW_011494852.1:2972104-2972899 GCF_000754665.1 Bison bison bison | reverse complement strand
TTCTGATCTATTAATAGTTTGTCCAAAGTCCAAAATGTAACTCCTAATTTCCCCCAAAATAACCTATATCCTCCTAACCATGAGAAAGTCTTCTTCATCTCAATAAATAGTATCCCAGAACCTAGATTTCCCCCTTTCCCTTACCATTCACATCAAATCCACCAGATTTCCTATAAAATCTGTATCTAAAGCCTACCTTATCTTTATCATCTTCTCTCAGGATACTCCACCATGACCTTGGTGGAGAAATCTCTCCCCAGAGGAGGACAAGGCAATGCCCATCTGCATGACCTCCCCAATAACCACTTCAGTGCAGATGTGGGAACAAAAGTCAAGTGGTGAAGCCTGAGGACCAAGGGGGAAGATGTGAAAGTGGAGCCAGAGAGAGTAGTCAAGTCTTCTAAGGAGTTTTGCTGTGAAGGGAAATAAGGTCAGTACAATTGCCACCCCCACCCCAGGGGCGGGGAGGCATCAGCGTCCCACTCTGCTCTCAGGATCACTGAGACTGTTCCCAAAGTTAGCCCTCAGCCTTATCATCTCTACACAAAATACCCCAACACCCTCAATCACACCATCTCCCCCAAGTCAAGGCAGATTTTCCCCCAGGGTCAGCATGCCACAAATCTGGTAACTCTGATGAAATGGATCAATTCCTTGAAAGACACAAACTACCAAAACCCACACAAGGAAAAATAGATAGTTGAGTAGATATATCTATTATAGACGGAAGCACTAGGCTTAGACGATTTCACTGGTGGACTCTACCAAACATTCAAGGAAGAAATGATACTGCTG
>NW_011494852.1:2970541-2972004 GCF_000754665.1 Bison bison bison | reverse complement strand
GCTCTCAGGATCACTGAGACTGTTCCCAAAGTTAGCCCTCAGCCTTATCATCTCTACACAAAATACCCCAACACCCTCAATCACACCATCTCCCCCAAGTCAAGGCAGATTTTCCCCCCAGGGTCAGCATGACTCTTCCACACTAGGACTAGAGAACAGGCAAAGAAATGGAGGTGTGAAAGGGGAGCCTGACATAGCAGGGCACAGAGAGGAAGTTGTGAATGGAGGGATGAGGGTATCGTTTCTGAATGAGGAAATTTCCATGCCCTGGTCTAGCCTCAAGGATAATGGTTCCTGGCGGAGACCCACACAGCTCAGGAATAAGGCCAACACTCAGGCCCCACATCCAGGCTCAGACTGAGAACAGGACTGGGTAAAAAGAGGGAAGAAGCCTGGCTGGGAATTTGGAACACCTTATTCACTCTCTTGGCTCAACTCAGAGGTCATCAGGTTCTGTGGGATAAAAGGCAGGTAAGGCAAATGTCTCAAGCAGGGTGATGTCCCTGGCCTCCAGCCACTGCCACTCCTGCAGTGTCCCCAGCGCTGGGGTATAATCCTTCCCCTGGGCCAGGCACTGTCATAGAAAAGTGTTTTACCTGTCTGCGTCATCAAAGTGAAGTTATGTGTGTGGCTGTTAACTTCAGGCGTGTGTGGTGAGGTTCATGAGGCCATCACGAAGCCTGTGGTAGGGCAGGCATGTGACAGATGCCTGAGACACTGGAGGTACACCCCCTGCACAGCAGTCATGGACAAGCATGCATACTGGGTATGGGCTGATGGGGTGATGGGTGAGGGGTTGGACAAACAGGTGAGGGTGGCAGGTACAAAACACCACCCCTGAGCACTTCCTTCTGAGCTGCCAGAGTGTGTCAGGGCAACAATCACCCAGTTGGACAGTCCAGAGTGGCCTCACATCCTCAGGGAGTGCACCCAGCCCTCTCTGCCCTGCAGAGTGACCCTCCTGCTTCGAAAGGACCCTCCAGATGTCACCACCCCCTCAGCTGAGGGAGGACAGTGCAGCAGAGTTCTCAGGGCCAGAGAAGGAAGGAAGATGGAAGGGGAAAAGCAGAGGTCCAGTTCCCTAGGCCCACATCTATCAGCTGCCATCATCCTTGTGTCTCTGTCTCTAGGAAGAAACTCTCCTAAAAGAGCACTCTGGCCTTAGGTCCAGTATTCCTGCCTGGAGAATCCCCATGGACAGAAGAGCCTGGCAGGATACAGTCCACGGGGGCACAAAGAGTCTGACACGACTGAGTGACTAAGCACAGCATACAGCAAGTCCTCAGACCTTGCTCTGTTACCCCAGCAGTCTGTTCATAGTGCATTTCCCTTGAGCCTCCAGCCCATCCCACAGCCCCCACACCATGTCTCTCTCAGACACATGGAGCAGAGTCAGCTGGACACACCCTATCACAACCCCATAGTCATGTGCATATAATCACATGTACCCTGTCACACACACA
>NW_011494852.1:2958924-2970441 GCF_000754665.1 Bison bison bison | reverse complement strand
CTCAAACACACTTGTAGACACACACACAAATTCTGAGACAGATGGGCTCTTTCACTCACATAGTCACACACACTCCAAGTCTCATATGTCCCCACAAACACACACTCCCATACTCCCAACAGAGGATTCAACACACACACACACACACACACACACAATTAAATTCTCACATCTCAAGTCTTAGGTCTGTCACATGAGACCCATGCACTCTACCAGTCAGAAGCCCCCCACACACTAACACCTGTAGATACACACACCCCAACAAAATGTCCCTTTCATTCACTATACTCCCCTAGACACTTGGGGCATCAGTCTGCAATGCCCTTCCCTCTCCCATTCTTAGTGGCCTAAATTCCTTAGTGGCCCCTGAGACACTGGAGGCATGGGGAGAGGAATCCCCAAGCCTGGGCAACAGGACCCCCGAACCCACAATTCAGGCCCAACACCCGCTGCAGGTAGCTCAGGTCATGTTCCCAGCTAAGCCCCAGGACCAGGAATTTAAGGAACACACCACCCACAGGCAAGAGGAGTTTGCAGGTCCCCAGCTGGACCCTGCGACCTGCAGCCCTCATTGGAGGGGGCATACCCAGCTGCCGTGCTCCTCCCTCCCCTCAGAGGCCATCTAAAACTCTCACCAACCCATGGATGTCAAGAACAAATTTCTCATCAAGGGCACAGACAACTACATGCAGCCCACTGGTGAAAACAGCCCATGAAGCTGGGAGTCAGCACAGCCTCACAACTCCAGGACTGTGTGGCCAGCACAGCCCGTGTTTAACTCAAACAATCATCCATCTCTCATCAAGAAGTGTCAGAGTAGATGCATAGCTGCCCAGGATGGTGACCATGGGGTGCTAAGTCTCTTAGTCTTGCTTAGTCTTTCCTCTCTGATACCCCTATATTCCTTGCTTTCCTTCCTGTGAGATCCCTCCCATCAGCTTCCCAACCCTTCCCTCAGGTACACATCAATGACATGGGCTCCAACTAGAACCCTGGTTGCTGCCCAGGCTGCCTATCCAGACTGGCAAGTGTCCGCATTGGCCCCCGGGGCAGCCCCAGTCCTTCTCTGGCTGCTGCTCTGCTGCTGCTCCTTCCTTCCTGCAGGCTGTGCCAATTCAGGGCCAGGCCCAGTGAGTCACTGACCGCCCCCTCCCGCCAAGACCTATACCTCTGCAGGGCAAGGCTGGCTGACACACTTTGCATGCCATTCATCAAACTTTGGCTTGTGTGTTTTAGTTAAAGTGGGAAGTGGTGGGTACTAACCTCAGAAGGAAAGGTGGGAGTGGCTAGCCTACTGTCAAGACAGGCATCTGGCAGCCTAATCTGCTGCCCCCACCCCCACCTCCCTCCTTCTGTAACTTGATCTTCTATCTCCATCTTCAGCATTGGCCCTGACATCTGGAATGGATAAAAGGCCACAATGGTGCAACTACAGGAAGCTAGGGAGAACCAGCAAGGCACTAACCCTTGAGTCCTATTCTGTAAGAGCAACGGTCATGATTCAGGTTCCTGAGCCACGCAAGACCAAGGATGCCCCTGCCTCTCTTTAAAGTCGTTATTTTTGGAACAATTAACATCTCAGAAAAAAAGCATTTAAATTAAATGTAATGTTTTCCTGTAATTTTTATATTAAACAAGTTGTCCTGAAATCATATGCATCCCAGAACTTCACACATCTATGCATTTCTTGTCAAATGTAGGTAGATGATAAACACAATGCATAAAACATTCTTGAATTTGGAGTAGGTTTCTTCTTATCTTATTTACCTTATTAAAGTGCAGCTCATGGGTTCATCATGAAATCAACAGCCAAAACCAGATTGACAGTGAAGGCAAAACTTGACCTGCCTCCACAGCCTTCCCATGCAAACCAGGAGAAAAGCAAACAAACCATCACCCCATTATTTTTTATCGTTCTGGAGTTCTAACCAATAAAACAGGGTCAGAAAAAGAAGTGAAGTAAGATCCAAACCATAAAGGATTAGTGATATCAAATAGTTTTCATAAATGACAAATATTAACTGCATTCTAGAAGGAATTACTAGGGATTAAAAGGATTAAAATTATTCCAAGAGTAATTTAAAATTGGAAAGTATTTCAAACCAAAATTCTTATACTTTTTTTTTCTCTTTTGAGACAGCATATTAAAAAGCAGAGACATCACTTTGCCAACAAAGGTCTGTCTAGCCAAGGCTATAGTTTTCCTAGTGGTCATGTATGGATGTGAGAGTTGGACTATAAAGAGAGCTGAGTGCCAAAGAATTGATGCTTTTGAATTATGGTGTTTGAGAAGACTCTTGAGAGTACCTTGGACTGCAATGAGATCCAACCAGTCCATCCTAAAGGAGATCAGTCCTGGGTGTTCATTGGAAGGACTAATGTTGAAGCTGAAACTTCAATACTTTGGCCACCTGATGCAAAGAGCTGACTCATTTGAAAAGACCCTGATGTTGGGAAAGATTGAGGGCAGGAGGAGAAGGGGACAACAGAGGATGAGATGGTTGGATGGCCTCACCGACTCAATGGACATGGGTTTGGATGGACTCCGGGAGTTGGTGATGGACAGAGAGGCCTGGCATGCTGCGGTTCATGGAGTCGCAAAGAGTCAGACATGATTGAGTGACTAAACTGAACTGAACTGAATGTGATAAACTGATTTTGAAAGTTCTTCAAGAGTAAATGCTTAAGAGGACTTTCCAGGTGGCTCAGTGTTACATACAGAATCCTCCCCCTGTCAATGTGGGAGATGAAGGAAATGTGTGTTCAATCCCTGGGTCAGAAAGATCCCCTGGAGAAGGAAATGACAACCCATTCCAGTATTCCTGTCTGGGAAATCCCATGGACAGAGGAGCCTAGCAGGCTACAATCCATGAGATCACAAAGAGTCAGACATGACTTAGTGACTAACCACCACCACCACCACTACCCAGGGATAAGTGAGGGTGCCAGGAAAACTACGGTTATTATCATACTGCTAATGGAAATGACAACAGGCACAAATGATCTGGCGGGTAAGATGGCAGTGTGTCTCAAAATCATCACAAATCTGAAAACTCTTCAAACTACCATTTCCACCTTTAGGACTTTATCCCAGAGAAATAATTAAGACTAGAAACAAACCTTAGGTTCCACATCATTTATCACTACTGATTTACAAAACAATGTTTTAAATGCCCAGTAGAAAAGCAGACAGTGTTTTTATAAGAAGTAAATTATTTAAATTTTCCTAATGGGCTGCATAAATTACATGTTACTTTGTACTGGGTGGGCCAAAAAGTTCATTCAGGTTTTTTTCATAAGCTGTTATGGAAAAACCCCAAGGAACTTTCTGACTAATCCGATAGGAAGACAATCATAAAGTGAGAATCCTATTTAATTGTTTTAAAAAGTATGCCAAGGTCCTTGCTTGGAAAAAGTTTGGGAACCACTGCCAGAGTGTCGATTTTATAGAAGCATTTCTCTAGATAATATGCCACTGTAGACTGGAAGTACAAGGGAATGTACTGGGGCAGTACATACTCCTATTCAGTCCAAATCTTCAGGACCCTCAGGAATTGTTAGTCCTGGAAGGCACAGTGATGGGGGGAGGGGTGGGTTTCACTTACTGTTTCCCAGGCTGAGCTTCTTGTCTCCACAGTGCCAGGCAACAACTCTCAGAGTCAATCATCCTGGATTCATCTCCAGGGTCCTGGCCACGCCAGGCCAATAGGAACGCAGCCCAAAATGGAAGCATGTACATGCAAGGGCACCCATGGCAGCATGTCAACATACCACTAAAAGCAAAATCATATAGACTTCCAGTTACAGAGGATGGGCTGAACACCTTCATTCATGTTCTCTCTCACCAGTGACCAAACCAGATAAAGGAATACTAAAACTGACAACCTCACAAAGCAAAGACAATGCGAAGGTGTTCATTACAGGACTTGAAATTTCAACAAAATGATGAAGAAGAGTGGGAGGAGGATGTTGAAGGGAAAGCTTATTATTGTTTAGTCACTAACTGGTGTCTGACTCTGCGACTCCATAGATTGTAACCCAAGAGGCTCCTCTGTCCATGGGATCTCCCAGGCAAGAATACTGGAGTGGGTTGCCATTTCCTTCTCCAGGGGATCTTCCTGACCCAGTGACTGAACCCACATCTCCTGCATTGGCAGGCAGATTCTTTACCACTGAGCCACCAGGGAAGGCCTGGGAGAGCTTAGCATGACTCAAAAAAGATAAAGTGCTCCAAACATGGGGAAGGATAGGGACATAGCTGATCTACTCCCACAGACTGCCACAGGGGATGAGTGTGTTGTAAATGTGGGGTCTTTAAGGACCATTTCAACAAGGCTGCAAAAATTATACTCAAAGAGGCATATGAAATCAAAGGATTTATTAATATTATACTCATAGGTCTCAGAGTGAGAACAGCATACCTCCTAGGGGGCCACATGGGAGGAGCACCAGGAGAACAGGTTCCACCAAGCATGACCGAGGACCAATGGATAAGTGCCATAACTGGGGGGTCAGGACAGAGTACACAAGCGAAAGGTGTGAGCAGATTTCAGTGATGCATTTGAATGTTTCTAGGTTACAGTCATGGAAGGGCAGGAAGGGAAACTTATGGAGTAGACCAGCTTTATCATTCTATAGTCTGCTTGTGACGATGCTGAGGCATCAGGGAAATATGAAATTTTAAAGTATTGTAACACAATGAACCCTGTTATGCCTCAGAATTAACTATACTAAACAGATGGATGAAAGTTATCACTTGGGTTGTGGAGATATTAAAAGTGAAGGGGACAGTTTGACTTAACCACCAAAGTCAAATTTGTTAAGGTGACAACCAGGAAGAGTTCTACTAAGCAAATGATAAGAATTTAGAATCATCACATACAAGGGAACCCACATAAGGTATCAGCAGGCCAGGAGAGACGGGAATGATGTATTTAAATTGATGGAAAGAAAAATAACCAACAAAATGGACAAATTCCTAGTAACATACAACCTACCACAACTGAATTATGAAGAAAGAGAAAATATAAATAGCTAAGGAGATTGAATAAGTAATCAAAAATCTTTCAACACAGAAAATCCAAGGATCAGCTAGATTCATTGGTGAATTCTACCAAACATTTAAAGAATTAACACTAGTCCTTCTCAGATTCTTCTCAAAAATTGAAGTGGAGGGAATGCTTCCAAAAACATTCTATAGGCCAACATTACCCTTATAAAGACACAAGAAAACTACAGGCCAATATCCCTGACATAGATGCAAAATTTTCAATAAAATATTAACAAGCCAAATTCAACAGTACATTAAGTGAATTATATGCCATAAACTGTGGCATTTATCTCTAGAATACAAGGATGATTCAATATAATGCAAATAATTTCCCCAATTAATAAAAGATAAAAATCATATGATCATCTCAAGAGATGCAGAAAAAGGATTTGATGAACTTCAACATCCTTTCATGATTAAAAACTCTCAACAAATTAAGTATACAGAAAGGGTACCTTATCATAATAAAGGTCATACATGACAAGCCCACAGTTAACATCAACTCAATGGTGGAAAAAAATGAAAGCTTTTCCACTAAGATGAGGAACACAACAAGTTGCTTAGACATACCACTCCTATTCAACACAGTACTGGAAATACTAACTAGAGCAATGAGGTCAGAAAAAAACATCCAATTTAGAAAGGAAGAAGTAAAACTGTCTCTCTTGGCAGTTTTGATATGATCTTATCTCTAGAAAATCCTTAAGACTCCACCAAAAAGCTGTTAGAACTAATCAATTCAGTACAGTTGCAAAGTAAACAACATACAAAATCAGTTGCATTTCTACATACTAACAATGACCTATCTGAAAACAAAAGCACACAATCCCATTTATAATAGCACTGAAAACACAATAATTAGGAATAAAATCTAACCAATGAAATGAAATACTATAAGCCATTGATGAAATAAATTGAAGACACAAATAAACAGATATTTTGTGTTCATGGGTCAGAAGAATTAATATTGTTAAAATTATCACCCAAATAAAAATATCACCCAAAGCTAACTATAAATTTAATCCAAATCCCTATCAAAATTCCAATGGCATTTCTCACAAAAACAGAAAAAGTAACCCTAAAATTCATATGGAGCCACAAAAGATCATGAAGAGCCAATGCAATCTTGAGAAAGAGGAAAAGAGTTGGAAGCATCTCACTTCCTGATTTCAAACTATACTACCAAGCTATAGCCACCAAAAACACTATGGTACTGACATAGAAACAGACACACAGACTCATGGAATAGAATCAAGAGCCCAGAAACAAACCTATGCACATAAGATCAACTAACATTTGGCAAAGAAGTCATGAATACTCAATGGGGAAAAGATAGATACTTCTATTATTATAGATGCTCTTAGAAAAACTGGATATTTATATGCAAAAGAATGAAATCAGACACCTATCGTATACCAGTCACAAAAATTAACTCAAAAGGGGTTAAAGACTTAAAGGTAAGGCCTAAAACTGTAAAACTTCCAGAAGAAAACATAAGATATTACAGAACACTTGATCTGTGGCATAGAAGAGAGAAAAGAGGTTAAGTAAAAATGCTGTAGTCCTGAATTTGAATTGGAAGTATCAGCATGATTGACACATGCAATCATGTGACTGTATATATAATATGGATTAGATGTAATATGGGAGAAATAGAAGTAAAAATGCTGTAATCTTAAATTTGGATAGGATGGAAATTATTACAACCACCGTTTTGAAAAATGATTTCACAATATCTAGAAAAGTGAAATATTACATATACCCTAGGATTCATTGGTATATATCCTACAGAAACTCTTGAATATGTGAAACAAGATAATAATGTATAATAACATGCATATATATGTTCTCTACAAAACAGAAACTACCCAAAATACCCACATTTAACAATATGATGGTTAAATCACTTATGTTGTCTTCATCAATGGAATATTACCCAGCAATCAAAACCAATGACTACACCAACATGTAATCCTGGATGAATCCCTAAAATGCAAGGTTGAGCAGAGGAAGTAAACACAGAAGATAACATTTAGATAAGTCAATTAATATAAAACCCCAAAGCATTCAATACTTAACAGTAAATTGTTTAAGGATACATAAATAGGTGGAAGAACTACACAGAGAAGTAAAGGAGGGATCAACACATGATTTAGCATGAGAGGGTAACTAAAGGGGGTGTATTCAGAGCAGGGCACATGGAGGGTGGTGCTGGTTATGTTTCGTCTCTCCAGCTAGTGAGAGGGTAAGCAGGAGGAGGAAATAAACTGCAAGCGGCAAACGTTTTTTTTTTTCTTTCTCTGCACAAAATTAAGAGAGGCTTCTTTTGATTCTGTGTTGACGGCATCTGGTTCTGCCTTGAGCTAACCAACACATGTTTCTTATGGAAATGTTTTTTTTAAGCTATGATGATGAAACTATGTATTTACCTTGGAATCTGCCTTTCTTCACAATGGTTCCTAACTTTTTCTTTTCTCAAAGCTTAGGCTGATAATGGCTCAACAAACCAGTATTCTGTCAATTGTTTGATGGCCAGGGGATGACACACCTTGTGCCATCCCACCTCAAAAATGCATAATGTGGGACAGGGGCCTGGTAAAACTCCCTCAGCTTTGAGGTGTCTCTCTTATCCAATTAATAGCTTTCTAACAGACATAAAACACTTTGCTAAAAACCAGCAAGCAGGCCCTCTTCCTGTCCCCTTCTGATGTCTATGTCAGAAGCTTTCACTATCTCTATTATACTTTAATAGAACTTTGCTACACAAAAAGTTCCAAGTAGCCAAGTCTTGTCTCTGATCCCAGATCAAAATCCTCTCCTCTGGAGGTCACAAATCCCACACACATAACACACAGTCACGTAACACACGGCTCACAGCAGCAAACTTCCATCCTGAGGGCTCATCTGAGATCTCCAAGACAAGGTAAGGACGCTTGGAGCTCTAGTTCTTTGCCCTCCTAGTAAACACATTTTCTGCTGTACTTTACTAACTCTACGGTGTGCCTATGTGTGTGAAAGCAGCATGAAAGAGACGTGGATTTAGCCACGAAGCAAGCATTGAGCCCTGCTCTGTGGTTTCATGGTGCCTTATAATGACTGAAGGCAGCCCCAAAAAGGGGAGCGTTGTCGGGGGTTTATATTGACTTGCCAATGCCAAGAGGCACCCAACGTTCCTGCGAGGGAAGCGGCCAGAAAAGGGTGAAGCATGTGGACCGAACATTCCTTTCTCGGTTACCTTTTCCTGGTCTTTTTGACCATTTTGTAACTGCCTGAGGAATTAGAAAGTGAAAGTGAAGTCGCTCAGTCGTGTCCGACTCTTTGCGACCCCATGGACTGTAGCCTGCCAGGCTCCTCTGTCCATGGATTTTCCAGGCAATAGTACTGGAGTGGATTGCCATTTCCTTCTCCAGGGGAATCTTCCTGACCCAGGGATCGAACCCAGGTCTCCTTCATTGTAGACAGACACTTTACCGCCTGAGCCACCAGGGAAGTCCTAATTAGAGCTGCTAGCCAAACCTGTTGGATCACAGACTTTCAAGGGACTTGTAATCCACAATGTTGGTTGTTGTATCGCGCACTACAGACAAGAGCATGTTCAGTAGCTGGATGGAGCTCTATCTCCCAGAATGTCTCTCAGGCTAGAAGTTGCTCTCTTAGCTGCCTGCCTCAGAGGGTAGCAACCTGAAAGTGAGTCTTTATGACAGCTGTGTCTCTGATCTATATGGATAGTAGCACCGCTGGTGACCATGAGGTTTTTGAGGACATAGATCGGGAATCCCAGGATCTGGTCAGATTGGAAGTGCAATGGGCTTCTTCCTTTGGTAAAGCTAGCTCTTAGCGGGCCAGAGAAGGCTCGCTAGTGGCTTTGGAAGGATTGGCTTAATAGCTCGAGGACAAAAATCACTTTATCCTCGCTAGCTAGCCCTTGACCACCTCTTCTGTTATCACACATACTGGTGTAGTGACACTCAGAAGGGACACCTTTGATTTTATGTTCATCCTCTGGGATCATATGCAAAGGGCAGTCAGAAAGGCTGAGAAACAGCCACACAAGCTGTTGCCTCTCCATGAAGCACCCACCAGGAAAAATAACCCATCTATGACGGTTAATAATCCCTTTTCTTATCAAGAAATACAAAGAATCAAGGAAGAACTGGGAGACTATTTGGAGGACCCAGAAAAATATGTTAGAGCCTTAAGGGTGTTACTCTGCTTTATGATCTTACTTGGAAGGATGTGATGTATCAGTTCAGTTCAGTCACTCAGTCGTGTCTGACTCTCTGCAACCCCATGGACCACAGCACACCAGGCCTCCCTGTCCATTACCAAATCACAGAGTCCACCCAAACTCATGTCCCCTGAGTTGGTGATGTTATTCAACCATCTCATCCTCTGTTGTCCCCTTCTCCTCCTGCCCTCAATCTTTCCCAGCATCAGGGTCTTTTCAAATGAGTCAGTTCTTCGAGTCAGGTAGCCAAAGTATTGGAGTTTCAGCTTCAACATCAGTCCTTCCAATGAATACTCAGGACTGATCTCCTTTAGGATGGACTGGTTGGATCTCCTTGCAGTCCAAGGGACTCTCATGAGTCTTCTCCAACAACACAGTTCAAAAGCATCAATTCTTCAGAGTTCAGCTTTCTTTATAGTCCAAATCTCACATCCATACATGACTACTGGAAAAATCACAGCCTTAACTAGACAGACCTTTGTTGGCCAAGTAATGTCTCTGCTTTTTAATATGCTGTCTAGGTTGGTCATAACTTTCCTTCCAAGGAGTAAGCGTCTTTTAATTCCATGGCTGCACTCACCATCTGCAGTGATTTTGGAGCCCAAGAAAATAAAGTTTGTCACTGTTTCCATGGTTTCTCCATCTATTTGCCATGAAGTGATGGGACTGGATGCCATGATCTTAGTTTTCTGAATGTTGAGTTTTAAGTCAACTTTTTCACACTCCTCTTTCACTTTCATCAAAGAGGCTCTTTAGTTCTTCACTTTCTGCCATAAGGATGGTGTCATGGGCATATCTGAGGTTATTGATATTTTTCCTGGCAATCTTGATTCCAGCTTGTGCTTCATCCAGCCCAGCATTTCTCATGATGTCAAGAAGCAATAGTTAGAACTGGACATGGAACAACAGACTGGTTCCAAATAGGAAAAGGAGTACATCAAGGCTGTATATTGTCACCCTGCTTATTTAACTTATATGCAGAGTACATCATGAGAAACGCTGGGCTGGAAGAAGCACAAGCTGGAATCAAGATTGCTGGGAGAAATATCAATAACCTCAGATATGCAGATAACACCAGCCTTATGGCAGAAAGTGAAGAAGAGCCTCTTGATGAAAGTGAAAGAGGACAGTGAAAAAGTTGGCTTAAAGCTCAACATTCAGAAAACTAAGATCATGGCATCCGGTCCCATCACTTCATGGCAAATAGATGGGGAAAGAGTGGCTGACTTTATTTTTCTGGGCTCGAAAATCACTGTGGATGGTGATTGCAGCCAAGAAGTTAAAAGATGCTTGCTCCTTGGAAGGGAAGTTATGACCAACCTAGATAGCATATTAAAAAGCAGAGACATCACTTTGCCAACAAAGGTCCGTTTAGTCAAGGCTATGGTTTTTCCAGTAGTCATGTATGGATGTGAGAGTTGAAATATAAAGCTGAGCACCGAAGAATTAATGCTTTTGAACTGTGGTGTTGGAGAAGACTCATGAGAGTCCCTTGGACTGCAAGGAGATCTAATCAGTCCATCCTAACTAAAGATCAGTCCTGGGTGTTCATTGGTGGGACTGATGTTGAAGCTGAAACTCCAATACTTTAGCCACCTGATGCGAAGAGCTGACTCATTTGAGAAGACCCTGATGCTGGGAAAGATTGAGGGCAGGAGGAGAAGAGAACAACACAGGCTGAGATGGTTGGGTGGCATCACCGACACATGGACATTTGGGTGGATTCCGGGAGTTGGTGATGGACAGGGAGGCCTGGCGTGCTGTGGTTCATGAGAACCAGATTCATCATCTCCAGTTCCAGCAAATAACATCTGTGTCATCAAAAATTCCATTCGGCTGACTCTAAATCGGTAAAAGCAGTGCCTCCTTACTAAAGTGAATATGCAATCATTTAGTGGCACAGATGCAGCCACTCTTAAAAATAGAGTGAGCTGTCACACATAAGATAAGGTGAAAGTTACAGTCATCCACTAACGACCTTGAAGTGTTTTTTTGAACTCTCACACTTTGACCTGCAGATGCTATAGCAGTCTCTCATTGATTGCTATATACACTTCTCTGAGGATCACCTGCTGTCAAATTGTCATCTGCAGTCTTATGGCTTTGTGTTGGAGGTTTTACTGCCTTAACTTTCGATACTTATTTCTCTGTTATGGGAACCAGATCTTGGCTCTTTGGACACTCATAAAACAAGTCCTGAAATATCCACCGCCCCCCTCCTTTTTTTTTTTTTTTTTTT
>NW_011494852.1:2957554-2958824 GCF_000754665.1 Bison bison bison | reverse complement strand
AGGTATCTTTTCTGCTTTCCTCATTTGTGTAGATGTACTTTTTGTCTGTTCTGTTGATTTAAATTATTTTTTCTCAGATTGGCACACGAAATATTTAAATTTTATTTTTTTGTGCCTTTCTGTCCAAATGTTGCATAGTAGCAAAGAGTCAGACACGACTGAGTGACTGAATTGAACTGAACTCTGCATAAATAAACAGGGTGACAATATACAGCCTTGACATACTCCTTTTCCTATTTGGAACCAGTCTGTTGTTCCATGTCCAGTTCTAACTGTTGCTTCCTGACCTGCATACAGATTTCTCAAGAAGCAGGTCAGGAGGTCTTCTATTCCTATCTCTTTCAGAATTTTCCACAGTTTATTGTGATCCACGCAGTCATATCCTGGGGCAAACGCTAACTCCTGACTCAAAAAGTCCAGTTTTGAAGAAAGCTATCACCTATAGAGATGAATGGCTTGGTAATGAACCAGCAGGAAAGAGGGAGGACGAGATAGCCATCCTCCCTATTGGGAATCCGGCAGTCTCAACTAAAGAACCAGACTGGGACTATATCATGGCTAAAGGAAAATGGAATCAGAGTCATTCTGTCAGATGTATTCTTGAAGGACTCAGGCGAGTACATGCTAAGACTTTAAACTATGCCAAACTGGAAAATATAGAACAGGAAAAGAAGGAAGCACCCAGTAAATTTCTAGACAAACTGTGAGAAGCCCTTCACAGATTCACAGAGATTGATCCCAAAAGTGAAGAGTGAAGAATGATCTTAAAGGATAGATTTCTCACTCAGTTGGCTCCTAATATCCACTATAAGCTACTAAAACAGGCATATGAACCAAATCAGTCTTTAGATAATCTGTTACAACTGGCTTAGACAGTTTATTGTGGCAAGGAATATGAGAGGAAGGAAAGGCAGGGAAAGACCAAGGAACAGACTGAAGCCCTAATAATGGTGGTCAGAACCGTTCTGAGACAGCCTGAGAAAAGTACCCAGAGGGATCCAGGTGGAAAGGGAGATTTGTGATTACTGTGAAAAGAAGGGGCACCTCAAGTAGGATTGCCCTCAGGCTTCTAAGCTGCCCCCAGGTCCATGTCCGACCTGCAAAGGACCACACTGGAGGAGAGACTGCCCCCAGAGGCGTAGGACCCAGGGGTTGAACTCTCAAGACAATCAGGACTAAAGGTGCCCAGGGGTCCCCACACAAGCTCCCATTCTAATTACACCTGAGAAACCTCAGATATTAATAACTGTGGTGGGGGGGGGGGGGCAAA
>NW_011494852.1:2938547-2957432 GCF_000754665.1 Bison bison bison | reverse complement strand
GGGGAGGGCAATCAGTTGATTTTCTTTTGGACACCAGGGCAACTTACTCTGTGCTTACTGAAGCCCCTGGCCCACTTTCTCCCCAATCCACTACTGTAACTGCAATGTCTGGACAAGCCAAACGTTATTATTTCAGTTGTCCTCTAAGCTGCAACTAGGACTCTGTGCTGTTTTTACATGAGTTTCTGATCGTGCCAGAGTCTCCTCACCCCTTTTGGGGATGGATATACTGAGCAAGATCCATGCCTCTGTTTTCATGAATATGGAGCCCTCTCTTTCTCCCCATTAATTGAACAAAATAAAAATCCTAGAGTGTGGGCTGATGGAAAAACTGTGGGTCGAGCACAAAATGCTGTTCCTGTCACTGTCAAGCTCAAAGACCCACACATTTTTCCACATCAAAAGCAGTATCCCCTAAAATCCGAGGTTAAGTAAGGGTTAAAAGATATCATTGAAAATTTAAAGGAGCAGGGGCTATTAATTCCCTGTAACAGTCCACGCAACACTCCTACTTTGGGTGTGAAAAAGTCAAATGATAAATGGTGACTAGTTCAAGATTTATGAATAATAAATGAGTCTGTGGTTCCTTTACACCCCATGGTGCCTAATCCTTATACTCTATTGTCTGAAATTCCTGAAGAGCTAAATATTTTTCAGTAATTCATTTAAAAGATGCCTTCAATTCTATACCATTAGCAGAGGAAAGTCAATTTTTATTTGCCTTTGAAGACCCTACCCAGCCAGCTTCTCAGTTAACCTGGACAGTTTTGCCCCAGGGGTTCCATAACAGCCCTCACTGATTCAGACAGAGTTTTTCACGGGACCTACAAAACTTTAATAGCCCCGAGGCAGTGGGGCTACTGGTGTTACAATACGTAGATGATATTCTGCTCTGAGACAGAGGAAGCTTGCTTGCAAGCCTCAGAAGGCTTCTTAAACCTTTTGGCTGGCTGTGGTTATAAGGCCTCAAGGGGAAAGGCTCAGCTTTGTCAACAATCTGTTAAATATCTGGGCCTAATCATATCCAAAGGGACGAGGGCCATAGGCCCTGAGACAATTAAGCCTATACTAAATCATCCCCTACCTATGACTTTAAGACATCTAAGAAGATTTGGGGGCATCACAGGCTACTGCCGAATTTGGATTCCGGGTTATGGGGAACTTGCCCGGCCTTTATATAAACATAACTGAAACTCAACAAGCCCAAACCAACAAACTGGTTTGGTCTCTAGATACTCAAAAGGCTTTGAAGGCTCTACAAACTGCTCTCCTGCAAGTTCCTGCTTTGAGCTTGCCCACAGGGTCAGAGTTTAATTTGTTTGTCAGTCATTGTTGTTGGAAGAACCAATAACTAAGTTTAAAGTTTGTGGCAGATTTCAGCTTTTCAACAGGCATCACAAGAACTCCAGGAGGTGACACATGACCCAGGCTTTGAGTCAAACAAGCCGTGGTTTAAGCCAGGAACCAAGGTCCTGATAAAGACATTGGGACCTGGGGGCCATCTCTTGAGGCCCTCTGGGAAGGCCCTAACCAGGTTATTCTTTCTTCCCCCACAACTGTCAAGGTGCCAGGAACTGATTCATGGGTGTACCACAAGAGTTAAAAGTGGCATCCTGACCCCTCAGGCTAAGCCAATCATTTTATCTTTATTCTCTATGCTTTTACTTTTTCACTTTTCAAATGGGCCTGATAATCTATATACGGGTCTGCTTCTGCTGACTCCAAAATCCTGATTCTGCTGTTTAACTCTCAAGATAATGCCTTCCTGTCCTGGGCTCATTCCTAAGCCATATTCCACAATCAGTCTAATTGATGGATCTGCAGAGCTTGCCCCTCCTCATCAGTGGAAGACTTCCTGTGGTGGGTGTCTCCACTTCAAGGAAAGGACTTTCTCCTAGTCTGCGACTACCTTCGACAACAACAATCATATGTGATGCCTCTTATTAATCTGATAACATCTAACGATCCTAAAATGGACCGGCGTTAACACTTTGCACCTTAACTACAGACATAATGTGACTTTTAATATCGATTGTTTTAACTTGGTTTAATGACGATTTTGGTGCACATAAGACAAATGGGTCTAGATCTGATGGATTTTTACCTGATATTTATAAAATATGGGATGAGGTCATATGGCTAACTCCTGAAAAGGGACGCCTAATGTCTAGTGCTCTCATATGCTGGGAACAAATAGAGACATCCCCAAAAGTTAGAACTATAATGATTGGAAACAACTGGGGTTTTTGCCTCAAGAAATATGCATGTAATCATTCCTGCGTTTTCCAACCCCTGTACAGGTCCTCCTTTTGCCTGGCCAGGCGCTGATTGAGACTGGCTCCCTGTCACACTGGTTTGCTCCAAATGAGACCTAATGGATAAGTGGCTCTTAGCTATGGGCGTAGCTTCCCCCTGGCTGCATAGGGAGAAGCAACCTAGGTCTAGCTTTTATTCATGGCTTCATATTTTCAGAGCTTCCAGAGAAGCCTGCTAATTTGCCACACCTTAGAATTGTTGGACAAGGTCTGTATTTCATTGCTATGATTATTTGGCTGCAATATTCATTCCCTCTCTGGGAACTACAGACATTATGCTATGAGTTGATGCTCTAACTTTACTCAACAAGCCTTACAAGATCCTCAAAAAGCTATTTCAGCCCTTAATGCTGAACAACAGATTGGCCTCAGATATTCTAAGTCACACAAGGAGAAACTTGTGCCAATATTTACAATAAGCACTAATGTCACTCACTTTATTAAATGCATGAACAAGATGATTCAGGCTATGCGTACTCTGAAGCTTCAGTTGCTTCACTTTGGGAGATGTTAACTAGTTGCCCACGGTGGACAACTATCTTAATTGTAGTAATTCTGATTGTTCTATTTTTGCTGTTTGCCCCCTGCATCTGCAACTGCATGGCTGGATTTTTTTCTAGCCGTATGAAGGCTTTTAAGTTACAAATGGTTGTCCAAACTCCTATGAGTGCCACAGCTTCCTCCAACTACTACTCGGGAACTCTGGATCAGAGACCCTCATTAGGAAGGTTAGGACAATATGCTGCCTCACCAATTTAGGGACGATGCCCCTTGTCAGCTCAGAAGCAGTTATGGAATGAGAATGTTGCCCCTTTCCCTAAGCAATATAATTCTTCTAAAAGAAAAGGGGGGAATGAGAGGGTAATAGGCAGGAAGGCCAGAGGTCCCCAAGCAGCAGGAGGAAATAAACCGCAAGTGGCAAACGTTTTTTTTCCTTCTCTATACAAAATTAAAAGAGGCTTCCACCTGGTTCTTCCTTGAGCTAACCAATGTGTTTTTCTTATGGAAACGTTTTTCCTAAGCTATGCTGATGAAACTATTTACTTTGGAATCTGCCTTTCTTCAAAATGGTTCCACCTGAGACTTTTTCTTTCTTCAAACCTTGGGCTGATAATGGCTCAACAAACCAGTATTCTGTCAATTGTTTGATGGCCAGGGGATGACACACCTTATGCCGTCCCGCCTCAAAAATGCATATTGTGGGACGGGGGCCTGGTAAAACTCCCTCAGCTTTGAGGTGTCTCCCTTATTTGATTAACAGCTTTCTAACAGACATAAAGTGAAAGTAAAGTCGCTCAGTCGTGTCTGACTCTTTGCGACTCTGTGGACTGTAGCCCGCCCGGCTCCTCTGTCCATGGGATTCTCCAGGCAAGAATACTGGAGTGGGTTGCCATTTCCTTCTCCAGGGGATCTTCCCAACCCAGGGATCGAACCCGGGTCTCCTGCATTGCAGGCAGACGCTTTTGCTAAAAACTAGCAAGGGGGCACTCTTTCTGTCCCCTTCTGATGTCTATGTCAGAAGCTTTCCCTATCTCTATTATACTTTAACAGAAATTTGCTACACAAAAAACTCCAAGTAGTCAAGCCGGCAATGGCACCCCACTCCACTACTCTTGCCTGGAAAATCCCATGGACGGAGGAGCCTGGAAGGCTACAGTCCATGGGGTCGCTGAGGGTCAGACACAACTGAGCGACTTCACTTTCACTTTTCACTTTCATGCATTGGAGAAGGAAATGGCAACCCACTCCAGTGTTCTTGCCTGGGGAATCCCAAGGACGGGGGAGCCTGGTGGGCTGCCGTCTATGGGGTCGCACAGAGTCAGACACGACTAAAGTGACTTAGCAGCAGCAGCAGTCAAGCCTTGTCTCAGACTCTGAGACGAAATCCTCTCCTCCAGAGGTCACGAACCCTGACGAAACTCATGGCTCACAGCAGCAACCTTTCACTAGGAAACAGATCCACTGGCGCATGTTCTTCTTTCCTTCAAATTGAACATGTTTTCTAGCTTCACTGTACATATATGTCTTGATATAAAATATTTAAAAGGAGAAGAAGAAAAGGAAAGGGCTCTAGGTCTAGGGAGCATCTTTAGGGTGGGGACAGCATGAACAAGCTTTCAAGCCATGCTCCCTATGACCCTGGCAAGGAGGTGGCCAGGGGTGCTGCAAGCCAATGAGTTTCCGTTGGAGGAGGAGGAACTGAGCCCACACTTCCTCTTGATGAAGGGTGGGGGAGGGTCATACCCAGCCCTGAGCAGAGTGGGGAGACAACTGGAAAAGGCAAGCAGGTTCAGAGCAGCACTGTGGGGTGAGAGGAGGCCCAGCAGCAGAAAAAAGGAGGGGGAAAAGACTCAAAATGGCCACGTGACTCAGGGTGGGAAATAGTATCCAACACCATTTCATATCTCTAAGACAGAGCACAGCGGCCATTCGGTACTAGAACCTAGTACCAAGAGAGACATGTTACAGTACAAACTTTCAATCACATCATATGGTGACCAGACAAAGCTTATATGTTGTCATTTTCTCACATTACCCAACTGTGTAGCTTACACATTTCATTATCTCAGTGGAGATAAAAATTTCTATTTCGTATTTTGAGTACAGGAAGTTGAGAGAGATAAAATTCAGTGAAAACACACCAATCTCATTCAACTGAGGCTTAAAAAAAAAATAAGCAAACTTAAACTGGACACTTTGAAGATAACAGTTTGAAAAGGAAGGCATGGGGTTACGAGTCAAAATTATGACATGGGCTGGTCACAATAAATGGCCTGTTGTAATTATACAAACTATCAAAGGATATTTTAAAACAAGAGTGGCTTTTCCTGTATTTTTTTTTTTTTGTACTGTAAACATGTGCTGTTTGATATGACCTGAATTTAGAACATTTTTTGCAAACAAAACAAAAAACTTACATCTTTAAGGCAAGTATCTTCATGAGGAAAAAAATGAGTTCATTTATTATGAAACTGTGAGGATACCCAAGCAAGGCCCTACTTAACATTCAACAGTATGAACTTGAGAGTTTCCGCCCACTGTTCCTCAGAGCTGAACTGGGTTTGACAGAATTGGAGCCACCACCGCCTCCTCTGTCTTCCATCTTGCCCTCTCACATCCAGCCTGTAAGGAAGTCCTCTTTCTCAGCCTCTTCTGCGAACTGCTGCACACAGCCCAGGAAACCTGCTGTTCCAGATAAAACACAGACCCCAGACCAGTGTACCAGCAGCTCCTTACATTTGTCTGAGACTTCAGACTCCACAGGGAACATGCCAAAACCTCTAAAACTTCAAACCCATCCTATTGGCCAGGGCACTGGTAGCAACACCATCCAGCTCCCAGCAGCATTCAGCTTGTTTCATTCCCCAGGAATATAAGGCATCTGGTTTTCTACACCCTTCAGCTCATCATCGCCTTCCAGCTGTCATTGTTTAAGTTCAGTGTGTTCCCTCTGATACTGGGCTTCCCCTGGTCTAGTCTCAGCTTCATCCTGAACACACTCAAGATATCCTGCCACTATCTTGAAGTTCTTTTCTTTCAGCTTCTAATCAGCCTTTCCTCCCCCAAGGCCAGTTCCTTTAGCTCCATGTGAAGTTGTTCACCAGCATCTTCATTCATTCGCTCTGAGATCTCCAAACAGCGTTTGCAGCTCTATCACTTGTCTTCAGGGAGATTGAGCTGAGTGTCCAGCTGGCCTAAAACAGAGTCTGTGCCTCGCTCACCCACTGATGATCCACAACTGTTTGCCCCGACAGGAAGTCAGAAAGCCTCCAGTGATTTTACTTTTTAGCTAATGTTCTCCCTGGGGCTGTGTCAGACACTTCCCAATCAGAGTGATGCTGTTGGCACTTTCCACAGACATCAACCAGGCTGGGAGATGAATGTGTGAAACACATCCTGATGGGGGTTGATAAATGGCTCCACTCTTGAGTTAGTCCCTTCCTACTTCTCTCTTGGTTTGACCTGGCTGGGGGTAGTGATGGAGCAATAGATTCCTGGATGGTGAAACAGCCCAGTTTCAGGGGCTGGCTACAGTGCTGGCACACAAAGCTGGCCTGCATGGTGCCACTGGGCATCTCTAACTGTTCTATCCCTCAGGATCTGGAGCAAGACCTCCAGAACCACTCAGTCTTCAGCTACTTCCTGGTCTCCAGACAACAGTTATGCACTTTTCAGTTCAGTTCAGTTCGGTTGCTCAGTTGTGTCCGACTCTTTGTGATGAATTGCAGTACGCCAGGCCTCCCTGTCCATCACCAACTCCCAGAGTCCACCCAAACTCAAGTCCATCGAGTTGGTGATGCCATCCAGCCATCTCATCCTCTGTTGTCCCCTTCTCCTCCTGCCCTCAATCCCTCCCACCATCAGGGTCTTTTCCAATGAGTCAGCTCTTCACATGAGGTGGCCAAAGTATTGGAGTTTCAGCTTCAGCATCAGTCCTTCCAATAAACACCCAGGACTGATCTCCTTTAGGACAGACTGGTTGGATCTCCTTGCAGTCCAAGGGACTCTCAAGAGTCTCCTCCAACACTACAGTTCAAAAGCATCAATTCTTCGGCACTCAGCTTTCTTCACAGTCCAACTCTCACATCCATACATGACCAATGGAAAAACCATAGCCTTGACTAGATGGACCTTTATTGGCAAATGTCTCTGCTTTTTAATATGCTATGCACTTTTACTGAGTATTTATTACTCACCTGTTAGCATCCTGAGTGCTTTACAAGTATTGGCCCTTAACCAACATTCACCAGCACGTTAGGAGCTGGATGCTGGGCTCCTAGTGGACACAGCTGTGACCACTGCAGTCACAGACCCCACTCCCATGTGGACCAGGGTCCGGTGGGGAAGACAACCCTGGGAATGCCCACATGGAGTGTACGTGCTCTTAAGAGATGTGGGCAGGGAGCCTCAAACAGGCCTCAGCATCCTACAAGAACCCACCCTGACCCAACTCCTCCCGCTGCTGCACCTCCGCCCCATATACCTAGGGGAGCTCGCTGCCTCCTTTTCCTTCCCTTTCTTCATCTCTAGGAGCTCAGATCTATGTCTCCCCCACTGCAGCTCTGAAACAGCGTTGTTCAAGGTCTGAACACCTTCAGCAGCCTCCTGACCTCCTCTCTCTGCCCTTTTCCCCCACGGCTTCTCTGATGCCACCTTCAACCACCCCTTCTCCATGCCCACCACATCACTAGCACCCCCTGCTCTATCCCCTTTGCTGAGGGAAAAATGAGCCCAGACCTCAGATTTGGGCCTCCTCTCCTTTCTGATCTCAGCCTCCTTCTACATGATCTCATCCACAACTTTAAACATCTCTATAAACGCATAGTTACAAAATGTGTATCTCCTGCCCTGACTTCATCTTCCCTGGGCTCCAAACTCCACCAGCTTGCTCCACACAGCAGATATCTCTAAAGAGTAAAACAGAATTTTCTCTTTACACTCCCACACAAGCCTGTCCTAAGCTTTAGGAAAATGGAAAACATATACCCAGCTGCTCAGTCCCAAAGCCAACAAGGTATTTTTTCTCCAATCAAATGAAGTATAATAAAGTCTTTAAATATTTTTTTAAAAAGAAGGGAAGAAGAAAGGAGACGAAGGGAGGGTGGATCAGTTCACATGAGCTAAATGCAATCTTCCCGCTGACATGTTGCAGTGAGATACCCCGACCCCCACCCAGGGCTCCATGTTCTTCCCTTAGGACTTTCCTCACCCACATGAGAGGCTCCTAACCCCGCCAGAGACAGGGTCCCAGTCTGCATGGTACAAGCCTCGTGAGTTTGATCTCCTCCATCATGGACACAACCCTCTGCCTCTTTGAAGACTGCCCCCAGTTTGTCAACAAGACTCCCTTCATCTCCATGAAAGCTTGTTCCCACGCTGGAGGGAGCCCTTCTCACCAGGGTCAGTGATTTCCCCATTTCCAGGGTCAGAGGTGACGCAGGTGTGGCAGGGGACCAGAATGCGCATATGTGAAAGGAGAGAGCTGAGCCCAGCTGGGCAGGGAGACAAGGAGGGGTGGCTTGGAACAGGTTAAGCCTCAAAAGGCCCCACATGTCTGCAAGGATAGTAGCCTCTGGCTGAGACCCACACAGCTCAGGAACGTGGCCATACCAGACCACAGGCCAGGCAGAGCCCAGCTGAAGAGGCCTGGAAATCCTCTAGTACTATCACTCAGACGGAAGAGGAAGTTCCCAAATCAATCGGGTTGAAGGAGGGTGGGTAAACATCGGGCCAGTGAAATGCCTCTTCCTGGGTTTGAGCCCCACCATTGGTGTCCACAAGGCCAACCGTGGATGGAGCACTGATGGCCCAGACACTGT
Organism: Bison bison bison; assembly: GCF_000754665.1. Taxonomy (NCBI): domain Eukaryota; kingdom Metazoa; phylum Chordata; class Mammalia; order Artiodactyla; family Bovidae; genus Bison; species Bison bison. The sequence goes on along the minus strand of NW_011494852.1, from coordinate 2,948,797 downwards.
CACAGAGGAGTGAGTCAGCTGGGTCACACAGGTGCCAGTGACAAGTGTGTGGCAGGTAACTTCAGGAAGATAAGGTAGAGTTTGTGGGACCGTCATGTAACCAGTGGGCAGCACAGGTGTGTGTGAGACATGAGCAGGTACACCTGCACAGCACAGGTGAAGGAGGGTGTGCACTAGCGTGGAATGTTGGGAACAACAGGTGAGCAAATAGTGACGGACAAATGTGTATGTGACAGGCACACCAACACCAGTGCTGAGTGCTTCCCATCTAAGTGCAAGATGTTTCAGGGCCATAGTCTCTGTGGCCCAGGGAGACCTGAGGGCCCTGGTGTCCCTGGGGAGACACCCAGGCCTGCTCTGCCCTCCGTGGTGACCCTCATTGCAGGACAGCAAAGGGCCCACCTGTGACACACTCCCCCAGGGTTAGAGAAGGAAGCCCAGCTGCGTCCTCAGGGCCAGAGCAGGAAGACGGTAGGGGGAAGCATCTGCCACTCCAGCTATGTTCCCCCCGTTCTCCAAGCTCCCAGACACTTCATGGGCTCGGTCTCCAGGAACTAGGGGCCTCATACACACTTGTAGCCTCAGACCAGTCTGCTACTCCAGGACACAGTGCCACACAGAATTACTCCTGGGATACCTGAGGAAGAGCCTCCTCCTGTGCACCCCAGGTCATGTGCACACTTCCATTTCAGAACCCCCAACCCAGGCCTGCTCCCAGAAGTCACTCAGTCCCGAGAGCATGCACACCCCTCTCCCAGCCAGGTACCCACACACCCACTTCAGGCACATGCAGGCCTGAAGTCCACACACCACACAGGGGCAGGTCCACCAGAGCTGCTGGCTGGAAGGTCAACAATGTGGTTGCTGCCCCTACCCCAAGACCTGTCCTCAATCCCAACCCAAGGCCCTCCTGAAGCCCCCCAAGGCTGAGTCTACTCTCACCTTTTTACCCTCCTCCCAGGGGGCATCAGCTATAGAAGACCAGCCTTAGGGATGGAGTTGAGGCAGTAGAAGGTGGTTGAGCACAGCCCCACTCATCACCCCACTCAACTGTGCATCACCGCCAGGATCTGCCCACTGACTCCAAGTCACTCCTCCTCCCACCTTGCACTCCAGACCTCTGCCACTGTGTATTCCTATGCCAGACCCTCCCAGGTCCCACAAATAATTACCCCAACTGCCTATTATTCCCTTCTAGTCCCCTCCAGAACAAGCCTACAGGAGGCACTCAAAAGTTTATCTACAGTTCAGCAAGATCTCATGTTTGTTTCCTGGCCAAAGAGAGGCAGGGAGCACTGACCAGGAGGAGTGAGCATCATTTCCTCCTATTCTGCCATGTAGGCACCCCATAGTCAAGACCCACCTCCAAGAGACCAGCCTAGCCCAACATCATGTACACACACACCACAGCCTTTGTCACTTAGAGAAGGTGAATCTATTTGTGGGCCAAGTCAGCCAAATATTTCCAAATCACCAGGCCCTGGGGGGAGCCCTGCCTTGTGGGAAAAAGAACCTAGGTTCTGTTCACCTCGGTTAAATCAATCTCTCTCCCCCTCTGGCTCACTCCATTTCTCAATGTCTTTCTTAATCTTTCTCTCCACCATTCTCTCATCCTCTCAAAACAGTGAACCTCCCTCTCGAACTCTCACAATGTTCCTCTCTCACCATCTCGCTGTCACTCCCAAACATTCAATCTCTTTCACAATGTATTCTCAACATCTCTATCCCTCACAGTATCTAGTTCTCTGAGTGTCTCTCACAATCTCACGCCCCCTCTCTTATCTCCCTCCCAGTCTCCATGTCTTTCTCTCCTCTCCCTTCCTCCCCTTCTCACTCACCTCAACCAACCTCCCTACCTCTCTCTCACACACACACACAGCAGTGGACCTAGCACCCAAGAGTCTCCAGCCACAAAGGCACACCTGTGTGTGTACTTCCTAGGACACACACTTGATGTGCAGCATGTATAGTATTTGTGGAAACCTGTTTTTGTGCTTTTATTCCACCTGTGACTCCTTCATCTGGCAACTCAGGTTGTACTTGGTGCAAATCAGTGAGGGAGAAAGGTCCTAAATTGAGACTCTAAAGGTCAGGACAGGGTCTGGCTCAAGCTGCAGTAACCACAGGCCAGGAACTGTGAAGACAAGAATAAACAACTCAGACAGACCCTGGCCTGGAGAGTGTCTCCACCCTCTAGCAAGGAGATGTACCATCAAGAGAATTCTTATTCTCTCAGTACATGAAAGTTCAGCAGTTAACAAAAGCGACATTCTAAGGCAGCCTGGTTTGGCACCCTGCCTTATACGATCATGGGTGATCTACCTGCCTCAGAGTCTGACTCTCACACTGCTTCCTCAGTTCCACAGCCATCACGTCAGCATAACTCCTCACAATGAACTAGAAGACGTTTCTCCCTAAAAACAGCTTACAGACCAGGGCCCTAAATTCTGGGTGTTTGGTGAAATGTTAATACCTGGGAGGCTGGCTTATTTGTGTAGCTGAGATTGGAAGGTTCTGATCAGGAATTAAAGTTATGGGCAGGGAGTGGGTCCAGGCAGAGTGACCTGCATGTGCAAAGGCTCTGGGGCTAGAGGGATGGTGGCAGTCACCAGCGATGGGAAAAGCCAATACAGGGCTTCTGTATTTGGAGCCCAAAGAGAAAAAGCAGCCAGAGATGCATTCCCTTGGCTCTGACTTTTGATAAAGTCTGGCACATGAACTCGAAGAGGGCTCCATGCTGTGATGACTTGGTTCATCTGTGTGGGGGAGCATAGTAACCAGGATAGAGCAGATGAGGAAAGCAATGGTGGGGGTCACCTCCACAGCAGACACAAAGGAAGAGAGAAGATACAAGCTGCATTTGCAATAAGGAGAAACCCAGGGCAAAGCAGCTTTGACACTGGAAGCAGTCACAAAAAAGCTTTGCAATAATGGGCTACAAAGCAAAGCAGCCCAGCTCAGAAGGAAGAAAAAGCCAGAAACAGCCACCCGTCCCAGGAATTTACTCTCACCTGCCCCACTGGGATCAGCTCCTCCAAGAAGCCACTTTGATCCTTCTGAAGCCCCTTCCTCAGGAAGACACACGCTTTCCCCATCTCAGGACAACCTCTGTGTAACTCACCATGTACTTGCGCCCTCCGCCCACTAGGGGGCCTCCCGGCTCCAGTTTTCACACTAGCTGGACGCTGATGGCTGCCACTTCCCCTCCTACCTATCCCCATGGGCACTCCTGACAACCTTCACTTCCTACAGCAGGGCTCCCCCAGATGAATCATCCTACAAGAGAGATCCCACATCTCACACATGGATAAGAACAGTAGTCAAGAGGAGGTGGTTCAGTTCTCATAGGAACAAGTGGACTTAAAGTATTCCATGAAAATCACTGTGATGGTTATCCTGATTAGGGGGGTCTCTCAGCCGCAGGGGCCTGCCCGGGCCACCTACCAGTGCAAATCCAACACTAGGAATGAATAAGAAGTCCAGGCTTCCCAATGCTGATGTGTCTTTCAGAGGGAAAAAGAAAAATCTACATTTCCACATACCACATTTCATTAGGTCACCGCTTTCAAGACACTGACACAAACAAAACCCCACGCTAGTCAAAAGCCTGAGATTTCAGAGGAATTTATACAAAAACATAGTCAAACTACAATGCTTTTACCACTTGAACACTAGCTGTATGCTACACAAATTGACATTTTTGAGCTTGTGATTCTCCTAAGAAATAACAACCGTGGACCAAGGTTTTAAAAGAAAACTATATTCTTTTAAAGAAAATGAAAATATTCTCAAAAGAAAAACTTAATTTAAGTCAACTCATATGCTTTTTGTCGTGGAGCCTAATACACAGTGCTTTCCTGCAACAAGTGGGCAGGGCGCCCCCTCGCGGTCTCTCTTGACCGAGACCTGTGACTGGAATTCTGAGTGAGAAGGCACTCTTTTCGCGAGGCTGAGGATGGGGAGGGTTTGGGAAGGAGCCCAGGGCGAGATGACGGCTGAAAACACCCATCGGAATCCGGGTGACCAAAACCCGCAGTGGCCAAAGGCAGGGGTCCTTCGCAGGCCCCATTCCCTGAGGGGGGTCATTCCTCACCCCCTCCAGTGACCCCACCCAAACAACGAACCCTTCCCACCCAACCAGCAGGCAAGGCGCATAAGAGACAAATACACGTGCCCTTCCCCAAACCCCCGCCTGCCAAGCCACACCCAGCCCCGGGGCGCTCTAGAAGGGGATCCCAGACCCCTTCGCTTCAGGGAACCTGACTCCTGCCCCAAGGCCAGTCGGAGGACGGCGGCCGTGTATCCGGCACCCCTGCACGCGGTAATGGCAATCTTCAGCTACGCGACCCAGAGCCGGTCTGGGAGCCTCCCCCGCCACGAGGCTACCGGGCACAGGGGGTCCCGAAAGGGAAAGCCGCTGGTGGGGGGAAGGGCGGGAAGCAGGCAGGGCCCGGAAGAAAAAAAAGCGGCTTGAGGAGGCACAGACGGTGAATAAATATTAATAGCTTCGCCGCGGGGCCGGCCCCTCGGACAGCAGCTCGGTGGCTGGTGGGGATCGGGGTAGGGTGGGAGCCCGCCGCCGCGCCCACCCTGACACAAAGCTCTGGCACTGACCTGGGTCGCGTGTCGCCAGCGCACACGCAAAAATGCGCCTACGCAAAAAAACACGCGCGAACGCAGAAAACACGCGCCTGCGCAGAAAAACATGCGCGCTTCAACGCAAAACTACGCACGCACGGGCACGCACGCAAAACCGCAGGCTCGTGCAAGCACAAACACGACCCCAGGGTCGGGCTCTCAGCCCCGGCTCAGAGCTCCGTGACATGCACAGCAGGTGAGGGAAGTGGCCCAGGCCGGAGGCGCCGCAGGTGGCATCGGCGACACAGCAGGTGGCCTTCCAGGGGGTAGCAGCGGCGTCCATCCTCCCCGCTGAGCTGCAGCCCGCAGTCCTAGGGAAGAACACAGCCCCGGCTCCAGGGTAAGCAAAAGAGAGGTGCATCTGCGATCTGTAGGACCCTGCCCACCCTCCAGAGGACTTTGGCCTTTACTCTTTTGGGAGAGAGGCGGTCAGGAGCCCAGTGTTAGGACACCCCGACTTGGAGAACTTCTACACATCCAAAGGAGCGAGTCAGGAGGGAGGTAGTTGGACAGTAGCCTAGAGTCTGGGAGTCAGGGCTGGACAGTAAATGCGGGCATCAGCATAAAAATGTGACAGTTCTTACAAAGCCACGGGAGTTTCTCACAGGGAGTGCAGATAACTAGGAAAGAGAACAGCTGAGCTGTGGAAGCTCCAACTTTAAGACAGGAAAGAAGAGAACCAGAGCCCAGATTTCAGGGGAAAATAGAAGAGGCAAACCAAAAACAGCCCTGTTCTAAGGGCACAGTGAAGAAGGCGACTAGGAGAGGAGAGTCTAGGACAGTTACTCCAAGCTTAGGGCAGTGACAGCTGAGAATCATCTCCTGGATCCCCACATGGGGGTCATTGGTGACCTTGGGAAACAGGGAAGGTCAAATGGCTGACTTGAGTGGCCTTAAGAGATAATGGAACAGAACTGAAAACATCAAGTAAACAAGGAGTTTTGTTTTATGTCCCTTATGTTACCATTTTACCACTGCAGGATATATTATGGGCTAATTTCACTGTGCTGTGAGCTACAGTGAGGCACCAGGTGAACAACTTTTTCCTTCCTTTTGTCCCCTACCCCAAGGAAGCCCCTTTGGTCACACTCACTGCACTCAGGGCTGAACTCCAGCCTGGCAGGTTTGACACTTGTTACCCAAAGGCCCTGAGACTAATACCTGGCCCACCCCTAACAGATTACAAAGCTGGACTGCTGCCATGGAGCCTCATGTCCCAAACAGCTCAGATCCCAGATGTCCTCCATGGCCTGCCTGGCCACAGCCCCCTGACGGGGCCTGCTACTAACCACCACACACCAGAGAGACAGGACGAGAGGGGGGCCTGGAGACCCCAGTTCCCATCCAGGGGTCTCCCCAGAGGGACAGCAGCACCACATCTCCCAACCGTGAGGCATTGGCTGTGATCTGCCCACAGCTTAACCTGCTCCTGGACTCTCAGTATCAAGCTTCCCCTAAGGACTGTCCTTAGCGATCCCAAGGGGACCTGGCAAGTCCCCAGACAGAAGAGCAGGATGCCATCCTACTGTTGCTAGAGGATCGGGGGCCCTCTGCAGGCCGTGCCTGCCCCCAGTCCACCTTCCTTGATCCTCCCATCAGGATTCCTATTTCCTTTGGGCCACTTGGCCCCACCAACACAACCTGGTTCCAAATGGACCCTAGATTCCTACAGAAGATTTCTCACGGACACACCTGCTCTTCCCTGGGACTCTGAAACCCAACTCTTGGTTTTCCTCCTACCTCTCTGGTCAGATCAGGTCACTCACTCTAGGCCTCCTGTGTGGCTGTATGCATCCCTGGAATGTTAGGAGCTCCTGGGGCTATCCTGAGCCCCAACTCCTTCCTGTACAGTTCTCCCTGGAAGACCACTTATTCCCCTGGCTTCAGTAGCCATGTACCTGACCATGATGGGACTGATGGGACTCTTGCTTCCGGCCCTGACAGTAGCAAGGACCGGAATTCCCATTCTGCCTTTAACAATGAAAAAGGCTGGGCAAAAAAATATGAAACAATGATTCTCAGACTCAGAACACCAAACAAGGCAGGCCAGTGATGGAAGGGAAACTAATAAAGTAGCCCCACAACTGCCCCAAGTTACTACACTACTTGGAAAGATTTTCCAGCGTACTCAAAGAGAGCCTATTGGCCTCCTTTAATTGAGAATTTGGGGAGGTAAATGCAACTAGAAACCACAGGACAGAGTATCAGAGAGGAAAGAGCTATATATGCCAATGACTCCCAACTCCTACCCCTGTACCAGAGTCTTCACACTCCAGCACATCCACCTGCTTCCTGGATATCTCCATGCAGATGTCTCTAGCTACCAAAAGCGAGAACATCTTATGCCTTCCTCTTCTCACCTTCACTCATTCTCCTGGGGTCCTCACTCTCACCTTCCAACCCCCAAATTCCCACATCCAGTCACTGACCAAATCCAGTCTCTTGTACTATCTAACCAACACTCCATCTACTTCCCAGAACCCAGGGTCACAACCTTCACTCCACCAGTGTCCTCAGGGAACCCCAGCCCCTTCCCCCTCCTTCTCCATTCATTCTCTGCATGGCAAGGTAAGTGCCCTTTCTAAATCCCAATGCCATCATGTCATCCCTTTTCGATCCTTCTCTACTGTCCTCAGGATAACTGCAGGCTCCTCAGGTCAAGTGACCTTTCATCATCCTGCCAACTTCTCCAGTGACACAAAACAACACACCTTCACACCTTAGCAGTTCTGCTTCCATTCCCTGGAAATGCCCTTCTCCTTGCCTCCTTGGCTAGCTCTGATTTGTCTTTCAAATCTCAGCTTGAGTGTCACCTCCCCAAGAAAGTCTTCCTTGATTTTCCAAGGCATCCTAGGTGCTCTGAAAACTCCCCGTGATAGCAGTGATGACCCTGTTAAATACTGCCTGAGTACTTGTCTCTCTGGAGGGTACTGCTGCTGCTGCTGCTGCTAAGTCTGTGTCCGACTCTGAGCGAAGCCATGGACTGCAGCCTACCAGGCTCCGCTGTCCATGGGAGTCTCCAGGCAAGAGTACTGGAGTGGGGTGCCATTCCAGACTGTCTTTATTCTCTACATCCACAACACCCTGACACTGTACATCCTGAGGAAATAATTTGATTGATTGACTGAGAAATGGGCTGAGAGAGACTATATCCTGGACGGGGGGACGGGGTAGGGGTCGGGGGGAGAGCGGTGCGGAGGGAGAGAGCTCACTAAGGGGAGGACAGGCATATGGGGTCGCTGGACATGACTGAGCGACTTCACTTTCACTTTTCACTTTCATGCATTGGAGGAGGAAATGGCAACCCACTCCAGCATTCTTGCCTGGACAATCCCAGGGACGGGGGAGCTTGGTGGGCTGCCGTCTATGGGGTCGCACAGAGTCGGACACAACTGAAGCGACTTAGCAGCAGCAGGCATCATGGGGTAGAACCATAAAAGAGGAAGTAGGGGATTTCCCTGGCGGTCCAGTGGCTAAGACTCTGTGATCCCAATGCAGGGGACCTGATCCCTGTTCAGGGAACTAGACATTGCTGCAACTAAGACCCAGTGCAGCCAAAGAAATATTAAAAAGAGGTAGGCCCGCAGAACACCTAGGGAGGATGAGGTCTATGTAGGAGGGGGGCTGCCCCAGCCACCAGCCCTCTGGGGGGCCCAGGCTCACCTCACAGTGGTAGCACTCCACGTGGTAATCTCTGTCCATGGACACCACACGGATGGTTGTCTCACAGCCCTGGAAGAAGAAACAGGGTATGAAGCGAACTGTGTGGTGGGCACATACCTACACGTGCTCCTGTCATGGGGGCTGTGCATTCACACCCGTGTGAGCACTGACACAGGTGCTTCCATGGGGCCGGAACAGGCATCGGTTGGTGCACACAGATGGATGTGCGTGTGCTGGAGGCCTCCTCCCACACCTGCAGCTGACAGCATGCACGCTTGCTGATGAGAGCCACCACATGGGCATCAGTTCTTTGGAGTCAGCAAAGACCAGTCCCGCTTCCCCAGACACAGTAGGCTGGGACAGAGCCAGCGTGTGAGGAAAACCCAGTGCCGAGAGCTGCACCCCCGAAGGCTGTTTCCTGCACAGACTGCACCCTTCTCTTCATCTGCTCCACCCACCATCTCAGCTGTGAGCTCACGAACTTGGGGGACAGTCCTGACATGGATGGGCAATGGAGTTGAGGGGGCGGGGGGGGCAGCTGAGAAGCAGGGGCCACCATGTCCCTCTAACTCATGCAGGAACACATGTACCCTGTGTGCCCTGGGTGGTCCCCGTCCTGTACACATCTTCTGCCCAGAGGGCAATGGGGCAGGAGCACCTGCTTGTCCCTCCCACCGCAGCCCAAGACCTGGCGCCCATCCAGGCAGGACCAGCAGGGCCAGGCACCTGATCATCTCCAGGTGAGTGGTTCCTACCTGTGCAGGGAGGATAGGACGGGCACAGGAGGCACATTTTGGTGCAAAAACCCTGGAGAAATAAAGGAAACCAGAAGTGACCAGCTGAATGACTGGAGGTCAAGGGAACGAGGACAGGTCCACCCATAGTAGCCCATGATGTGGCCAAACAACAGGCCCCCTCTCCTTGTGTGGACAGAGTGAGGTAGGAGCATTCTCTGCCATGCTTTCTCAGCACTGGCCTTTTCTGTGGCTCCCCAATTCACCTCCACCCCATCACCTCCTCCAGATGGCTTCTCCCCTGGCCTCTTCCTCATGCTTCCTAAGTATTTGCCCCCTAATGTCCACGTTTGGGTCTCTCCTAGCTGAGACCCTGCAAAGCCTGGCTCCACACCAAGTACCAGGAACCAATGCCTAGCACCACCCCCATACAAGGCAACAGCACGGGACCAGAGGTCTGAGAGCGGAGCCTGGAGCCACAGCAAGGAAGAATGGATTGCCTAGTCACATGGGTACCAGACAAGCAGGAAAAAGACTCTGCAGAGACCCCAGGTTCCCATTCCAGGCAGAAAAGTCCTGGCCTGGTCATTGGAGCAGACAGACACAAGGTGGGGCATCTGAGAGTTCCCACCCCTAGGAGGAAGGGGCTGTAGGCAAAGGCAAGGGGAGGAGAGAACCGAGACAGATGGCTCCAGGCAGAGATCCGTGCCTCACCTCAACCACTGAGCACACAGTGGAGGCAGGAAGTGAACAGGCCAAGAATGGAGAACACAGACAGGCAGGCTGGAAAAATGCTCCCAGGGCGGGCAGAGGAACCATGGGAGTCACACTGCTCCACAGTGCCAGCTACTCACGTGTGATAATCTCTGACACAGTAGATGTTGTTCTCCACATCCACAGTGAAGGGCACCCCATCCAGGCACTCGTTGCATACCGAGCATCGGAAGCAGCCTGGGTGGTAGGACTTCCCAAGGGCCTGCAGAATCTGGGGGCAGGAGGCACTGAAGGGTCAGTGCAGGTGGAAGGCTCAGCACAGCCCCCAGAAGACACGCTGGCTCTGAGCCCCTGGCAGGTCTCCAACAGGTGAAAGGGTGGAGTCCTCAGACTCCACGCATGTCAGAGGGGCTCCAGGAGCCTGGGGGAGGTTCTCACCATCTCCATGATGAGGTGTCCACACACGCTACACTTGTCAGCCGTTTGCTGGAACCCGGAGTA
>NW_011494852.1:2922924-2938447 GCF_000754665.1 Bison bison bison | reverse complement strand
GTACTGGGAGGGGGACACAGGATCCAGGATGTTATATGACAAAGGGGCACTCACTGCCCAGCCAGCATCTGCTTCCTGGCCTCGGGTCTCCATGAGACTCAGGAGGGTCCCCGCCCCTGCTCCCACCCACAGCACCAGCCAGGGCACAGCTTTCACTCACCAGGAAGTCCTCCTGGCAGTACACTTTCTCACCCACGTTGTAGAATGCCTTCCCACGAAGTCGTCTCCCTGCAAGGATGAGGGTAGAGAAGGGGGTCCCTGGACCACTGGAACCAGGGATGATGCCTCTGCTGCCATTTCTCAGCACCCTCCTCCAATAGATGAGAAATGGACTTCAGACAAATTTTTAAATTTCCCTCTAATGTTATGTTATTACCATTACACTAATTAATAGTTTTTAAAAATTAAGAATATGTTGTTGACAAAACTGTCACAAGAAGTTGTCATACAAATATATGAAGACCTGTTTATCAAATGTAAATTGAAGTTCTGATAATTTTAAAAAACATCTGCTTTAAGTTCAGTTGAATTCAGAGCAGACTTCGCAGAATGAATTTCTTAATCTAAAAACATTAGAACTACAACTCTCACCAGGTAAAGGAGCCTAATATATATTAAAAAAAAAAAGGTATCCTTTATTGCAAGGATGCCAGGATAGTTCAACATTCACAAATCAGTGTGATATATCATATTAACAAAATAAAGGATAAAAATCCTGTGATCATCTCAATAGATACAGAAAAAGCATCTGATGGAATTTAATATCCTTTCATAACAAGAACTCCCAATAAAATGGGTACAGAGGGAACATACCTCAACATAATAAAGGACATATATAAGAAGCCCATGCTAATGTCATATACAATGGTGAAAAGTAAAAAGTTTTTCTCTAGGATCAAAAACAAGACAAGGATGTCCACTTCTACCACTTTAATTCAACACATTATTGGAAGTCCTAGCCCGGGCAATTAGGCAAGAAAAAGAAAGAAAAGGCATCCAAATTGGAAAGGACAAAGTAAGACTATCACTATTTGCAGATGAAACATACAGAAAATCCTAAAGACTCCATCAAAAACTGTTAGAATAAATGAATTCAGTAAAGTTGCAGAATACAAAATCAATACATAACAATGTGTTGTTTGTGTTGCTTTAACTAATAATGAACTATCAGGAAGAGAAAATAAGAAAACAGTCCACTTATAATTGTATCAAAAAGAACAAAATATCTAGGAATAAATTTAACCAAGGAGGTAAAAGACCTGTATACTGAAAACTATAAGATATTAATAAAAGAAACTGAAGAAGACACAAACAAATGGAAAGATATTCTATGCTCATGGATTGCAAGATCAGTATTATTAAAATGTCCATACTACCCAAAGCAATCTATCAATTCAATACAATCCCTGTCAAAATTCCAATGGTATTTTCCACAGAAATAGAACAAATAATCCTAAAACTTATATGGAAACACGAAAGATCCCAAATAGCCAAAGCAACCTTGAGAAAAAAGAACAGAGCTAGAAGTATCATGCTCCCTGATTTCAAAGTGTATTACAAAGCTGTAGTAATTAAAAAGTATGCTATTGGCATAAAAACAGACAGTGATCAATGAACCAGAATAGCAAGCCCAGAAATAAACACACATATATATAGTCGATCAATTTACAACAAAGGACCTCACGTCCGTTAGAATGGCTATTATCAATAAGACAAGAAATAATAAGTGTTGGTTAATATGTAGAAAAAAGGGAACTCTTATACACTGTTGGTGGGAATATAATGTAAATTGGTACAACCACTGTGGAAAACAATATGGAGGTTCCTCAAAAAATTAAAAATAGAACTAACATATGATCCAGCAATTCCCCTTCTGGGAATGTATCTAAAGAAAATGAAAACTAATTCAAAAAGCTATCTGCATCTCTATGTTCACTACAGCATTATTTATAATAAGTAAGATATGAACACAATCTAAGTATCCACTGATGGATGCAACGGATAAAGAAATTGTCACACACACACACAATGGAATATCATTATTCAGCCATGACAAAGAATGAAAATGAAATCTTGTCATTTGCAACAACACGGGTGCACCTGGAAGGTATTATATACTAAGTGAGATTAAGTCAGACAAAGAAACACAAATACACTATGACCTCTCTTATACAGGGAATCTTTAAAACACACACACACACACACACACACACACACACACACACAAGAACATAGATACAGAGAAAAGTTTGGCTGTTCCAAGATGCAGGGGGTTAGGGATGAGAAAAATGAGTGATGTGGTATTTTTTTAGTTTAAATAAATTGAAAAAAAAAAAAAAAACTTTAAAAGAAAAAGGCACACTTGTCAAATCCAAACTACAGCCCCAGCAGACCTGCCAGCAGCTATGAGAAGCATTCCCATATGATGAGATGACAACCCCTAACCAGGAACAAGAGGGAACTTCCTCCCCCTGATGAAGCACATCCAGGAAAGCCCCACAGCTAACATCAGACGTTAACAGTTAATTTTTTTTCCACTTTTACCCTTAGGATTCAACAGTATACTAAAAGTGCTAGATAGTGAACTCTCCTTTTTGAATCTGAACTCTGGAGTTACAGTTCTGTGGTGTAGGGGAGGGGTTAGGGATTTTCTTTTTTGTCTGTTTTTGCATTAGGATGCTCTGGTCTGCCTTTTCTGACAGGGACATAAAGTGCTAGATGCTCTTGTTGACTTCCAGCAAATGGGATGGGGGAAACATAGCAGTTCTAGGTAAATTCCTTTATAATAATGGTTTGATTTTTTATTTCAAGAGAAGCTTCTTTTCCAAAGGATGCTTTTTCCTTTTTGCCCATTATCCTTATCATTTGCTATAGATGGCTTATTTTGCATTCCTGCTGATGATGTTGCAAGTCTGTTTCATCTAGTGAACTGAAAATTATTGCTTAAAAAAAAAAGTCTTTAAACACAGATGACAATTTTGTTATATAGAAAATCATAAGAAATATACAAAAAAAACATACTAAAACTAATCAGTATTTTTAGCAAAGTTGTGGTAAAGGTGGTCAGTATATGGAAACCAAAAATATTTTTATAATCTAGCAGCAAGTAATTGGAAAATAAACGTACAATTTTAAAAATACATTTATAATAGCATCTGAAGAAAAACCATAAAATACTAAGGAATAAGTTTAATGAAAGATGTGTCTGATTTGACTCAGAAAAACCAAAGCTTGCTGGAAAAAACTGTAAAAGAGCTAATAAATAGATATACCACTGTTGGAAGACAGTTCTCCATTGGACCAATTCCATTCTTAACACATCTTTCAAACACAGGGCTGGCAGCTTTCATTCTGGATTATCTTTCCAAGGATATCTGTGGAGCAAACTGCTTAGAAGATAGAGACAGCATCTCCCTCTGAAGCAGAGGGCAAGTCTGTTTGCTGTGCAATCTATTAAAGATAATGGGCTTCTCTGGGAGAAGAATCTGACAGGTTTGCTGGCAGCCCATTATAAAATCCTGGGGATCCCTAAGCTCAGGGTTCCTCAGCCATGACATACAGACCCACTGCACATGCAGCGCACACCTGGTATCCACATCACCACTGTGGGACTAAGGAGAGCACACAGAACCAATGCAAACGTGACGCTCACACTGCCTGCAGTACCGTGAGTGTCTGCCCCAGGAGGGTCGTGTCCAGCCAGCACCCATGAAACACTGGCAGGCTAACTTGTCAGCTTGCACATGGGGAAAAATCTCAGACCCTGCACAGTTCCTGACAACCATCTTCATGCTTCAAATGTTCTCATTCTGATTCTGTCCCAATTGATCTGCACATTCAGTGCCACCCAATCAAGTTCCCAGCACTCTTTCTTTTGTGTAAACTGATTTCCAATGTCTTAATTTATATAGAAATACAGAGAACCTAGAATAGCCAAAATAATCTTGAAAAAGATCAACAAAACAAGACGACTAACATTATCTATTTTAAGATTTACAGAAGTCAAGACAGTGTAATATTCTGGTAAGGAGAGACAAAAAGATCAGTGGAACAGAATGGAATCCAAAAACAGACCCATAAATATTTCAAGAAACATGCAAGTGGGAAAGCAAAAGTCTTTCCAGCACATGGTGCTGAAACAACCAGACAGTCATATGGGAAAAAACAAAAAAAAAAGACTCAATTCCTTACCTCATACCACACAGAAGATGAAACAGTCATCAACCTAAACATAAAAATGAGAGACCTAAAACTTCTAGAAAAAAACAAAGGAGACTATCTTCATGACTTAAAGGGAGACAGAAAAATTTAAGTCACAAAAATAATAACCATAAAACAAACAAACAAAAAAACCCTGAAGAAAATATTCACAAAACATCTAAAAAGAAATTTTACCATACATATTCCTAGAACTAAACTAAACAATAAAAGACAACTCCCAATTTAAAAACTGAGCCAAAGAGGGACTTCCCTGGCAGCCCAGTGGTTGAAACGCCAAGCTTCTAGTGAAGGGGTTGCAGATTCAATCCCTGGGTGGGGAACTAAGATCCTATATGGTACACGGCAAGGCCAAAATTTTAAAAACAAAAAGGGAGTAAAAACAAAATTAAAAATTATTTAAAAAAAAAAACAGGGCAAAAGACTTGAATAGACTTCACAAAAGAAGAAAAAAATGGCCAAGAAACAGGAAAAAAAGATGCTTAAACCTCATTAGTTCTCAGGGAAATATATATTAAAACCACAGTGAGCTACCACTTCACACCCATTAGAACGGCTAAAATTAAACAGACTAAAGTACCAGCTGTTGGCTAATATGTAGAATGACCCAACTCTCTTACATTTCGAGTAGGAGTTTAAAATGATACAGCCCCTTTGGAAAATAGTTTGGCAGTCTCTTCTGAAATGAAACATACACTTAGCCTACGACCCAGAAATTCCATTCCCTGGAATTTACCCAAGAGAAATGAAAACATTTGTCCACAAATGACCTGTACTAGAATGTTCATAGCACAACCTAGTATCTACCAACAGTTAAATGGAAAAACAAAGTGTGGTATATATTCATACAACAGAATCTTAGTGACACAAAGGAGGGAACTCCTCATACATATAACAACATGGATTTAAAACAAAAATGCTCAGCAAAAATAGGGGGGGACCACTGTAAAAAAAGAAAGAAAATAGTACCTATTAACTGCATTTAAATGAAGTTCTAGAACAGACAAAACTAATGTATGGTGGTAGAAATTAGAACACTGGTTGAAAGGATGTGATGGGGGAATCATATGGAGATCAACTGGAGAAAAGGGAAGACAGAAGTTTCTTGCGGTTTTTTTTCCTGTATCTTTGTTAGGGGTGTAAGTTGTATAAATGTACATACTTATGCAAAATCTTTGAACTATATACTTAAGATCTGTTTGCTAAGCAATATGTAAATTGTACTCAATTAAAAATGAAAACAAAGATAAACCGAGTATATCTTGTGCCAAAGTAAAGAAGTGTTCAAAGAACAAAGTGGGTACATGTCAAAAGGACATAGGAGCCAGTGGGAAGGGACTTCTCTGGCCAAATTTGAGACGATTTGTGCATCAAAAGAATAATGATGGTACTGCAATACGTTATATGAATACAAATCCATAAGTAATAAAAATTCTCAGAAAATACATATTTGCCCCTGCTCATACATTTTCAAACATTCCTTAAGTTTTCTGGAAAACATCTTATAATTTAGAACTGTATCAACTTTATTGGGGAATTATTCCCTCATAAAATTTGTCCTGTTGGTTAAGTGGGGAAAAAAAATTCCCTAGGAGAATGCACCTTCAACACACACCTCAATGAATTCCTACAGACAGACTTCCACAATCACAAACTAGAAAACTCTGGTGGTCCAGTGTTTAAAATTGCACTTTCACTACCTAGGGCCCAAGTTCAATCCCTGGTGGGGTACTAAGATCCCAAAAGCAGAGAGGTGCAGCCAAAAAGGAAAAAAATAATGAAGCAAGAATAGGTGAGGAAAAGAATTTACAACACATATAACCAACAAAAAACTTTTACCCAAGATGCATAAAGAACTCCTAGAAATCATTAAGAAAAAGTCAAACAACCCAATTTAAAAATGGGCAAAAAGGGGCTTCCTTGGTTGCTGAGTGGTAAAGAATCCACTTCCCAATGCAGGAGACAGGGGTTTGACCCCTGGTCCAGGAAAATCCAACACAGCATGGAGCAATTAAGCCTGGGCACCGCAGCTACTGAGCCTGTGCTCTATAGCCCCAGAGCCGCAGCTGCTGAACCCACGTGTCCTAGAGCCTGTGCTCCGCAACAAGAGAAGCCACTGCAATGAGAAGCCACGCAGCACAGTGACAAGTAGCCTGCACTTGCCGCAACTAGAGAAAGCCCACGCAGCAGTGAAAACCCAGTACGGCCAGAAATTAATTAATTAATTGTTTATAAAATGGGTCAAAGACTCAACAGGTACTTTACACAGAAAGGCATTCAAATGACCGACAAATACATGAAAGAGTATATGAGTCATCAGTATTCATCAGAGAAATTCAAAGTAAAATCACATCAACGTATCACTCCAGTATGGCAGAAACCAACACAACTTTGAAAAGCAATCATCCTCCAAGTAAAAAATTAATTAAAAAAGAGAAAGATATCACCCTACCTCTACCAGAATGGCTAAAAAGACAATGCCAAGTGTTTGCAGGAATAAGGAAAAACTGGAATTCTCATATACTGCCCGTGGGATTATAAATGGGTTTGTATCCTGTGGTAACCACCCACACATACTAAAGCTACACACAGCTGACAAGAAAGTTCACTGATCTAGACTCCGGATTCTGGAAGACAGATCTGAAGAAATGAAACAACGCAGCAAAGGGAGAGGAGACATGGATAATATGAAGGAGTGGCTAAGAGAAAAGTAGAACAGAATGACAAAGACTAATATTTCTAATTTGAATTTTATAAGTAAATAATAGAAACAATGGGAAAGAAGGAAATTTTTGAAAACAGCTAAGACTGTTCTCATATTGACAGTTTTCAGATTCAGGAGTCAAAATGAATCCCAGACAAATAAAACTCATACCTATACCCATCAAACTATAAAAAGAACACTTTAAATTATCTGTACTTTTTTCCTAATTGATATGTCAAATATTTTAAATACTCTGGAAAATGATCCTTGGAAGTCATGATTGTGGCAGTATATGGTTTGTTTTCCCACATGCTTCACAGTCAGTCTTTTTTTAACAAATCCAGTTTTTTAACTCGAATGTAGCCAAATTTGTCAATCCCTTCTTCTTAAGTTTGGTGATTTTTGTAAGTGGGAAAAAAAAAAAAAAAACACTTTCTTAACCAAAATATTGATAGAGGTAATTTTCTATATTTATTTCTAAAATTATCATGTTTTTCTTTACACATTTTGGTATTTGATCCACTTGGGTTTAATTTCATTATTTTATATGGATAACCACTTTGCCCAGAACCATCTGCAATGCCATCTCTACCATCAATTAAGTTTTCACACAGACGTGGGTCTGTTTCTAAAGCCTCCACTCTGTTCCAGTGGTCTATTTGTCTGTCCTTGCCCCAGTACTACAGGAAATTACTAACACAACTATTCAGTATATATTGACACCTGGTAGTAGAAGCTTGCCCAACTTACTCTCTGTGAAGATCATCTTGACTATTCTTAGCCTTTTGCTCTTGTATTTAAATTATAGAATTAGCCTGGCAAATTCATGAAAACCTGCTTAAGTGGAATTACAATGCATTGTAGATCAATTTTTAAAAACTGGCATTGAATATACCCATGTTCAATAGTACATGAATATGGATATATTCATAAATATTTACATGAATATGGTATATTTATTTTTCTCATCTTAGTGCAATGACTAGGACTTTCAGTACAATGCTGAACAGAAGATATGATTGTAGGCTTTGTCCTTTCCTCTTTTAACGGTCCATTTTTCTTATATTTCACCACTGAGTATGATATTTGCATAGATTTTTAGTAACCAACTCTCACCAGGTTGAGAAAGTTCCTTTTTATTTCTAACTTGCTAAAATCTGAATGTCAGGAATTTCCCTGGTGATCCAGTGGTTAAGAATCTGCCTTGCAACGCAGGGGACGTGGGTTCAATCCCTGATAGGGGAACTAAGATCTCACATGCCACAGAGCAACTAAGCCCTCGAACCACAACTACATAGTCCACGCACTGCCAACGAAAGATCCTGCTGCTGCAACTGAAACCTGAGACAGTCAAAATAAAACAAATATACAAACTTTTAAAAAAAACTGAATGTCAGGGATTCCCAGGTGGCTCAGTGGTAAAGAATCCACCTGCCAATGCAGGAGACATGGGTTCTGTCCCTGATCCAGGAAGATCCCACACGCCAAGAAGCAATTAAGCCCGTGTACCACAACTATTAAGCCTGTGCTCTAGAGCCCAGGAGCCACAACTACTGAAGCCCATGTGCCCTAGAGCCTGTGCTCCACAGTAAGAGAAGCCTCCGCAAGGAGAAGCCCACGCTGCAACTAGAGTAGCCCCCACTTGCCGCAAGGAGAGCAACCACGCAGCAGTGAAACCCAGCACAACCAAAAATAAATAAACAAAAATTATTTTTTAAAATGTGAATGTCAGATTTTACTACCTCTTGCTCTACTCCTATTGAGACGATCATAAAGTTTTTCTTTAATTTGTTAATGAGGTGAGTTACATTAATGAGTTTTCTACTGTATACTGTATAACAATACTCAAGTATTCTTCAGATAAGCTCAACTTGGTCGTAATATATTATCTTGATTCATACACTGCTGAATTTAATTCAAGAGGGGAAAAAAAGGAGTAAATAAAATAAATAGTACAAGAAAAAATTCCCAGAACTGAAGGGCAAGTCTCCAGTCTAATGGGACTCTGTGTGTGCGCCCAGCACAACCAATGGCACAAAGCCTACACCAAACATAAATAAAGTATCCAAAGCTCAGTTGCTGCACCGCACAATTCCAAGGGCACCATTCCTGTTGCATCTACGTAAATGGCACTCCCTGGAACTGTGCAGTTCATGGCCCTTTCCAGAAGCTATTAGAGCCAGAGCAGTGACAGCCATCTTCCTGAGACTCTCAAAAGGAAAAAACAGATCACACACACAAAAATAAGACTCAGAATGGCATCAAAATTTAGGAGCCATGGCTTCTGGAAGATAAATCTACAACTTCAAAATGCTTAGGGAGGGACTTCCATGGTGGTCCAGTGGTGAAGACCCCACACTTCCACCGCAGGGGGCCATGGACTCCACTCCTGGTGGAGGAATTAAGATCCCACATGTCATGTGGGGCAGCCCAAAGGAAAAACAAAAACAAAAAAACACGCTGAACAAAATGCTTAGTGAAAATTATTTCCAGTTTGGAAGCCTATTCTTGGTCAACTATTAATTGTGAGGGTAGAATAAAGGCATTTTAGACACACCAGAATTTGGAAAATGTACCTCCCACATGCCCTTTTTTAGAGAACTAAAGCAAAACGCTGGACACTCTTTGGGTGGTTTCAGAGCTTCGAGTCTTCCCTACTTATCCAAGTTGTCTTCAGTATCCAGCCTTACCTCAGGCAGCTTGCTGTGTTTAAGGGAAACTTGAATTCACCCCCCTTATGCACGGGTGGGCCTGATTAGTATAAAGCTAATTCTTCTTCCCTTATATTGGTTCCCATTCTCAGGCACGTAAAGTCAAATCACAGCACTCCCCCCAGCCACAGGGATTGGTTCAGGAATCCATGTGTGAGATGATCTGGCCAGGGACATGCAAGAAGATTGTTGCTAGGTGTTCTCTGGAAAAGAAGTGTCTCTACCCCAAAAACATGACCAGAAGAAATGCCCACTCTTTCTTCAGACCAGTGGTGTGGCAATGGAAGTCTCAAGCTGCCTCAGACATTTCATAAGAGAAGTTGCCCTAAGGATAAAGCCAAGCACGAGCGAAACCCAGACAAGCTTTTCTTAGGACCTGAGCCTCTAGATCCTTCCCAGCCTAAAGCCAGTCCTATCTCTGGGCTCCCAGTTCACTGAGTTAAGATACTGTAAAGTAAAAAAAAGAAAATCATACAAGCTTATTTTCAGATGCAGACACATCTTGATTACTCAAATGAAGGAGACACATAGAATATACCAAAGAATGGATAATTCTCAAGCCATTTATAAAGTAACACAATGATGGATAAAAATGATAAGACATGAACTCTTGGTTAATTAAAAATTTTGCTTAATAAAAAATAAAAAAAAAACCTGTTTGTTTTTTTTTTTTTTAAAAAGAAATACTCTTAAGAGTTCAAGCCTCCTCAGCAGTTTCCCTGTTACCTGCAGCTGAAAGCTTTATGGAGACTGTGAATTCAATCCAAAGTGTATACATGGGAACATGAAGGAACAGAATGAACACTCCACAGGGGTTCAGAGGACTGCTGGCTCAGACTACAGAGAGGCCAGGGACTCCCAAGAGGGGAACTCAAAAGAATGCCTGCTACAATGGAACATCTGGGGTGGGTGGGGAAAGAACTGAAGATAAAAGCCAAGACAATGCAAGGAGAAAAAAAAGTTTAAAGAAGAAAAAACTCCAGGAAAAGTAAATGACTACAGAACAAAGGAGATATAATCACAGTGCAATTCTTAGCTCTGCAGTAAATAATATTTATAAAGTCACATAATATAGTAATATAAACCTGGTTTATTGATAGCCTGGTGGGCTGCCGTCTATGGGGTCGCACAGAGTCGGACACGACTGAAGTGACTTAGCAGTAGCAGTAGCAGTATGATGACTATACTGAGAAGATGGGAAGAGAGAAGGGGGAACAGTCAGTATAAGAACACCCCCTATTCTGAGGGCTTCCCTGGTGGCTCAGTGGTAAAGAATCCACCTGCCAATGCAGGAGACACAGGTTCGATCTCTGATCCAGAAAGATCCCACATGCCACAGAGCAACTAAGCCTGTGCCCTAGAGCCTGGGAGTTGCTACTACTGAAGCCCACACGCCCTAGAGCTCAAGCTCCACAACAAGAGAAGTCATCGCCATGAGAAGTCTGCACACTGCAACCAGACAGCAGCCCCTGCTTGCTCAACTGGAGATAAGCCCATGCAGCAACAAAGACCCAGCACAGCCAAAACTAAAGAAACATATAAAATTATAAAAAAAGAATCTATTCCTCATTGACGACAGCAAACTCAAGTAAAACATGGTTAAAAAACCCAAGTAAATCATTTCTAAAACTGATACATCAAGAAACAGCAGTGTACACTGTTAGAACATGGAGGTTTCTACTAGAAGAAGTTGCTAAAAAATACCAAGTGAAAGATACCAGGGGTAGGAAGATAAGTGGTTTTTTGCTATTGCAAACATTGCTTCTCAGGACTATTTGACTTAAGACTAGGCACATATTACACTTTCATAATATAAAATACTAAAATGTTTTGTGTAAATAAATAAAAGGTGTCTGCTCAGGGGCAAAGTATGAAAGAACAATAAGAACATCAAGAATGTAGATTTATTAGGTTGGTTGGATTATAGTTACTTTTTATAACTTTGTTTAAGTTAAATGATGTTTATATTTTATACCATGTGTAAAATCAGGACAAAAATTAAACTTTAGGGAAAAAAATACTAGCCCCGTATATAGGCAGGCAGAAGGCACATCACTGGCTCCACAAGCCCCACCCAGGCAGCTAGGAGACATCAGTACACTGCTCAGGACAGAGGTTCCAAAGCCAAGGCTCAGGGACTTCCCCGGTGGTCCAGTGGTTAAGACTTCCCCTTCCACCACAGGAGATGTGGGTTCGATCCCTGGTTGGGAGCCAAGATCTCACATGCATTGCGGCCAAAAAAAAACAAAACAGAAGCAATATTGTAACAAATTCAATAAAGACTTTAAAAACTGTCCACATCAAAAAAAAAAAAAAATCTTAGGACGTTGCTGGTGGTCCAATGGTTAAGAATCTGCCTTCCAATGCAGAGGACTCAAGTTCGATCCCTGCTCTGGGAACTAAGATCCCACATGCCTTGGGGCAACTAAGCCCATGTGCTGCAACTTCTGAGCCTGCTGCTCTGGAGCCCACAAGGCACAACAAAGAGAAGCGCACGCACCACATGCACCTCAGCAAAGAGCCCACCCACCACAACGAAGACCCCACACGCTACAACTGAGAACTGAAGCAGCAAAAAATAAACAGTTAAAAAAAAAAGACAAAAACAAGGGTTAGAGGGGCAGCTTTTCCCTATGACCAGCAAAAGGCTCTTCCCTGGCCCCACATATCCCCCTCCCAGGAGCCTAGGGCCCTCAAACAGACCAAGCCAGAAGGAAAGGCATCATGACTCAGCCTCCTCCACACTCCAGCCTGGGCCAGAGCTGGGTGATCCATCTGCCTGGAGCTTAGGCACAAGGGGGTTCACAGTGCAAGACGGATGGAAACAGAGATGTTACCTACCACAGGAGTTACAGGTGAAGCAATCAGTATGATACAGGCTCCCCATCGCCTGGCATGCCTGCCTTGCTCCATAGATGCCAAGCCCACACTTGATGCAAATGCCTATGGAAGAAGAGGCAGGAAAGAGCAGCGGTTAGCACCATGACTGTGGACTTGAACAGCTATGCATCTGACTCCCAGTCCCAGTGCTGCCCAGTCATATGATCTTGGGCAAGGGAAATTCCAGAGTCCTCCGTGGCTCCATTACTAGTGGCTAACATGGGGATAGTAAGGGTACCATCAGGGCTTCCCTGGTGGCTCAGATGGTAAAGAATCTGCCTGCAATCCAGGAGACCCAATCAATCCCTGGGTCTGGAAGATCCCCTGGAGAAGGGAATGGCTACCCACTCCAGCATTCTTGCCTGGAAAATTCCATGGACAGAGGAACCTAGCAGGCTACAGTCCATGGGGTCACATAGGGTCAGACATGGCTGAGCAACACACACACACACACACACACACACACACACACACACACAAAGGTACCACTACTTAGGCTTTGCTGCTGTTGTCTGAGATTCATACAGTTTAGCAGCGCACCTGGCAAGTCACAGCTAAGTGACACTGTCTGTGCCATCAAAATTATAAGGACACATTTACGACTAGAAAGTTGTTCTAAGCCCCTTCATCTTGACCTGCTATCAGACTGGGGGAAATTCCTTTCTGCTGTCTATGAACCAAAAAGAATGAAGAGCACACAGACACAAAAAGGGCAGAGCCCTGACCCTCCCAGCCACACCTCCCTCACTGAACGATAATGTCAGTTTAATCTCTTGTTCAGTCCACACCTGGATACTGATGCCCCACATAGTTTAGGTGCCAGAGATCCTGCGAGGCACCAAATTCCCGCCCCCAAGGAGCCTGTGGAGGGAGACAGACAACAACAGGTAAGTCACATCCCAGGTGGAAAAAAGTGCTTTGGAGGAAAAGAAGGCTGATTAAGAGTATGTCTGGGGGCACCTCCCTGGCGGTCCAGTGGTTGGGACTTCACCTTCCAGTGCGGGGGGGTGTGGATTTGATTCCTAGTGGGGGAGCTAAGATCCCACATGCTTTGCACCAAAAAAGTAAACATAAACAAAAAATAAAACAGAAGCAACACTGTAAAAATTTAATAAAGACTTTGAAAATGGTCACATTAAAAGAAAAAATATATATATATATCTAGGGACTTCCCTGACTGTCCAGTGGTTAAGACTGCACTTCTTATGCAGGGGGCACAGGTTTGATCCTCAGTCGATGAACTAAGATCCTACATGTCTCGCAGTGTGGCCAAAACAAACAGGAATATGTCTGAGTGTGTGATTTTTAAAGTTTAAAGAGGGTGTCAGACAAGGCCCTAGTGATAAGGTGATATCTGAGCAAAGGTTTAAAGGAAAAACTGGAGGAAAGCTGCTCTGCAGGGAAAACTAGGTGGACTTGGGGACCACTCCAGTGTGGGTTGCTAAGCAGGCAAGGGAGGGATGGTAAAGAGAAGGGTGACCAGCAGTGCCAGGGCGAAGGCCAGCATGAGCTTCAGGGACTCTCTGGCCAGCCCACCTGGAGACCTGGAAGGAAGGTGGCCAACCCAGACACCAGAGCTTCTCTCTCAGACTCACCCAAGGTCTCCCAGGCCATAAAGGGCCTAAGATGGGCCCCCTGGATCCTAAGTCCTCTGGCAGTTTCAGGACACACTGCCCTCACCCCTCCCCCCCTGCTTTTCATCACATCTCTCTGCTTAACATTTAGCATGGTTGAGCCTCTCCCACCTCTTTCAGATGAAGAAACCTCCATCAGCATTTACGACTAGAAAGTTCTCCCTCTCCCTTCAGTCAAGAAAGCAAGCTCAGTCCACACCCCCTCATTTCCTAACGGTGAGCTCTATGGACTTCCTCTTCTGATCTTGCCAGAGGGGGCCTCCCCTCCTCTCAGGTCCCCAGGATATGACCTACACCTGCCTGGCTTTCTGGTTCTTCTCTCTTCCCAACTCTACTGGGCATTCCCTTGCTCCATCCTGGACCTCCCATGCCTAAGTCTCCCCAGGAAAGGGCCAGTCAGTGCAGATGCTCTCAAACCAGGCAGGAATGTAAAAGTAGCTATGAGGCCCCAGGTGAATGGAGGAGAGAGCCATGGCCGGGGGAGGTCACAGCCATTGGCTCCACTGATGGCTACCAGGTGGGAAGGCAGGGCCAGCCCTGCTAGACAGTCTGATTTTTCCAGAAAAGCTAGAAATCTGGATTTATATATGAAAACTTTCCATGCAGAAATAAATCATCAACTTTCATGTTTTGAGAATTTGGAAGCCAAACACACCACGTCTGCAGGTCTCCACACGTGGCTTTACCCCGTCTTCCCGGGGAAGTCCCATCTGCTCCCAACTGCTCACTCCTGCCGAGGCTCCTGGCACTCTGCCCAGCCCAGATTCCTTTCCCGAGCCACCGATCCACCTCCCAGACCACCGCAGGCCCAGAACAGAGTTCTGGGTTCCTGGTCAGGAAACGGCACTTTTGTGTAGCCAGGTTTAGGGAAGTATCCAGATCTACCCTGTCTTTCTCACCTCCAACTCTGAATCCAGTTTCTGTTTTCCCTACTATAGACTTCATTCCCTCCCCTTGCTCCCACTGGTCTGATTCAGCATCATCAATTCTCATTCCACTTGCTGTTTCGACAGTCTCCTTATAGCATCCCATCCTGGCCCCCAATAATCCACCTCCAAAACTGCAGCCAGACTTACCTTTCTAGAGTGAAAATGACCCACCCTCACACCTTCATTCTTGTCAATCAACTCTGAAAACCTGACCTTGTTTTTGTCTAAGTTACCAAAATATACAGTGAAAGGGACAGAAGTCAGCTGCCCCTGGAAAGCAGAACAGAAGGATGGGCAAGAGGAGAAATTACAATCTTATTATTATTCTTTGCTTTTTGGTTCTGTTTTGATTTTTTTTATTAATATGAGCTTGCACCACTTTAATAAAAATACACTGAGGACAGAGGCAGGCTGTTCAGGGACTAAAAGAGGGAGCTGACCAAGGCT
>NW_011494852.1:2919881-2922824 GCF_000754665.1 Bison bison bison | reverse complement strand
AAGGCTTAGGGTGATTGTCGGTACCCTGAAGAGGTTGAAGACCACGACTCTGTTGCCTGGTACAGCAACTGAAAAGGGGGCTGCAGCACTGATCAGAGCCAGGGTTCTACAGAGCAGAGATTAGAGGAATCAGAGGTCCTGGTGAGATGCAGGCTGCAGTCAGAACTGAAGACAGCTGAGCTGAGGCAGATCCAGGGTGTGGAGTAAACCCAGGATTTACCCTCAGGCAAATCCTGAAGCTGCTAGCTGGCTCATGACAGCAGAACCTGGTCAGAAGAGATGCTCATGAAATACAGAGAAGGGCCAAGAGGTGAGTGGGTTCTAGGGCCAAGAAAAAGGGATGGACAGAGAGGAATAAACACATTGAGGGTGAAGTTTATCAGAGGTCACTTGAGCTATGCCACCTGCAGACTTCCTCTTGTAAAATGTTACATTATTTTCATACAAGTTGACATGTATGAAACTACCACATTTATAGCTCTAAAAGGTGGAATAAAGGCAGTAAGATACTAGCAGTTCAAGTAAATAGCTGCTCATATTTTTAAAAATCAGTAAAATGTAACCTAGATCTGACTTCTCTCAAAAAAAAACACAGAAGAGCAGGACTTCCCCAGCAGTCTGGTAGTTAAGACTCAGTGCTTCCAATGCAGAGGGTGTGTGTTCAATCTTTGGTCAGGGAATTAAGATTCCTCCATGCCATGTGGTGCAAAAAAAACCCTATATCTATATCATCAGTCACCTCCCACTCCCATGTGACAGCAGTTCCCCTCAGAGAGGACGATCCATTAGCCCCTTCACTTCTCCCACTACCTGCCCAGGCCTGGCCACCTCAGTTTCACACAAAAACTCAGGAGTGATGTTCACTGCAGCACTGGACCTGGAAGCTACCTAGGACCTGGAAGCTACCTAGACGTCCATCGACAGATGAATGGATAGAGAACTGTGGTACATATATACAATGGAATATTACTCAGTCATAAAAAGGAATGGATTTGAGCTAGTTCCAGTGAGGCAGATGGACCTAGAGGCTGTTACACAGAGTGAAGTAAGTCAAAAGAGAAAAACAAGTATCATATATTAACGCATATATATGGAATCTAAAAAAACGGCACTGATGAACCTATTAGAAGGGCAGGAATAGAGACACAGACACAGAGCACAGACCTATGGACCCAGCCGGGGAAGGAGAGGGTAGAACAAATTGAGAGAGTAGCACCAAAACATGTACATTACTACACGTAGAACAAATAGATAATGGGAAGCTGCCGCATAACACAGGGAGCTCAGTCTGGTGCTCTGTGACAACCTAGAGGGACGCGAAGGTGTGGGGGTGGGAAGGAGGTTCAGGAGGAAGGGGGCGTGTATACCTATGGCTGACTCACACTGTTGTAAGGCAAAAACCAACACAACACTGTAAAGCAATTATCCTCCAATTAAAAATAAAAAAGATATAATTAAGAAATTAAAAAGCTCAGTAGTACCTTCAGAAGCCCAGATAACACACCCCTGCCCAGGCCCTGCAGTGAATGAGGACAGGAAAAGGGGTAGCTTCTCCGGTAGAGAGTGCTGGAAACTTGTTCTCTTCAGAACGCACTCCGCTTCTGCTCCTAGCACCTACCTGGTATGACAGACAACAGCTTCCTAAGTCACCACCCTGCTCCCAGGCCGTCTGACAGCAGCTACGGGACCTACCCAACCACAAATTCGCACCATGATGCTCAAAGATCAACAGGTCCCCTCCCAAAGGCAGAACATCCCTGTGGGCTACACACTCCCTTGACCACCTGACCCCTCTTGGGCTGAAACCCTGGGAGCTTAATTGAACCGTCCACTTCCTTACTTGCTTCCTTCTGCCCACATTCTTCCTTCTGGCTGGAACGCTCCTACTGACTAGTCGTCTACAACCTCCTTCTCTCTCAAGATCCAGTTCAGGGCAGTCCGGAGCTGCCAGCTGGAATGAATACATTAAAGACAAACCCCAGGAGGGGCCTCATTCCCAGACATGATAACCACCACCCCCTCCAAAGCCAGGTGCCTGCTTATCAGTGAAGGAGGGACGGAAGCCCCTCCCCAAGCCTCTTCTCAGAACCTCAAGCCTAAGAGTCCCAAGAGTTGTCCAAAGGATGGGATCAAAGGGCCAAGGTCAGTCTGGGCAAGGGAGGCTGTCAGAGATTGATGATCTTTGCAAATGATGTGAAGTAGGATTCCCTTGGGAAACATCCCATATACACAGCCTAGCCCAGTGTGACCAGATCAGTTCCCTCCCACTCAGGGAGGACTTCCCGTCCCTCGGCCTCTACCTCCAGCCGCTACCATTATCAAAGCCTCAGGTCAGGTGGGCTCTGGTGGTATCTGGCCGGCCGCCTCCCTCCCTGCCCTGTGCCTCTCTGCCCCGTTCAGAGACCGCGGGGCCCTAAAATAGCTTCGGCTGATCACAAAGCACCAAGTACGATGAGCTGAAGCCAAGTACCGAGGGTTAAGAAGAAATTATTCGAAAATAGCTTATTCTGCCTATTAACATGACTTTTTCTCTCAGGAGCAACGCATCCCCTAAAAGTGCCAGAACTCCGGGCCCGGAGACCCAGAGGCTAAGCCACTGTCCTGCACAAGCCCCAGACCTGGTGGTTCACACACACACTGTACACGCTAAGCCACTGTCCTACACAAGCCCCAGAACTGGTGGTTCACACATACATACACACACGCACACACACACACACAGTCTGCGGGAACAAACGTCGCCGGCTCCCAGGCCCTCGGGAGGGAGACGCGCTTTTCGCATCCCGGCCCACCCCGCGCTCTCCTCTACCGAGCCGGCCGCCTACCCGGAGGCCGTCCTCGACCCCCGACGAGGAGAGCGGAGGCCCGGTGCCCAGGCGCGCGGGAGGCGCGGCCGAGCTCGCTCACCGAAGTAGTCCCGCGCCGTGCGCGCCTCCAGCGCCC
>NW_011494852.1:2911138-2918662 GCF_000754665.1 Bison bison bison | reverse complement strand
AGCAAGAGGCGGCTCCCCCAGTCCAGGCCAGAGAAATATGAGCAGCTGACAGACGTTTCCCACATCCTCCCCCATCTTACTTTCCTGCGCCGCCACGGTTTCAAGCGCTGGGCCGGACAAGTTTGGCCTTGGGCAGAAGCACAGCACCCCCCCACCCCAGGACACTGGAGACCACTGCGCGTCTCTGACATTTGCGCCGCAGCATCTCGCCTGACTTGACCCCGAGACCCCAGCCCCTCCCAGGTCCATGCTGCTGCGCACTGGTTCCGCGGGTGTCCCCACCTGCGTGGTAGGGAAGGCGCCTTGTACTAGGAGTTGCGGCTGGATGGAGACTGGTCTCCAAACCTGGTCACTGGGCACAAGCGCCCAAGGCCAGACGAGGCCGGAAACAGGCCTCAGGCTAAGCCAGTGGGCGGGGAAGCCTCAGTTGTGACCCAAGGTTCAGTCACCAAGGGATGTGAAGAGTCCTCCTTTCTCCAACACCTGCCTACAGGGGCTTAGGTGAGACACCAAGGAGATGCTACTTCTGAAAGCACATCCTGGGACCGGATGGGGCCTTTGTGGGGGAGTAGGGGGAGATGGTGGGGGAGGGGAAGGAAAGATGACTAGGGCTTTGTCCCCCAAAACACAAGCTACAAAGTAGTTGTCACACATTTGAAACAGCTTGTAGGGAAGAAAAACCATTTTCTATCAGGACCTGATGGATCCCAGAAAACAACCTTGAGTGAAAGAGTTCTCTTACTTCCAGGAGCTTCAATCCTCAAAGAATTCAAGGAAGGCAACTACAGTGCCTCGGGGAACAGGGAGCCTGGGTAGGGAAAGGTCCCGGTGCAGGCTGACCAGGGCATCTGGCCTCAACGTTGAGGAGGAGCTGGCTGTGGCCCATTCTCAGCTGGCAGGGGAGCAGTGTCTGACCCAGCTACTCCTCCCTCCTTCCACCTTTCAGAGCTGGGAGAATTCCAACCCCTACTCCCCAGGCTGGGTGGCAGGGAGGCACAGGTAGGGGCAAGCCCTTTGTGGGGAGCAAAAAATCCAGAGGCTCCTTCTGGTGAAAAATGATCTTCCACTCCACGAAAGGAAAATAAATTGTCAACAATAAGGTATCTATTCCATCTAGATCACATTATCTACCACCTAAAAATGGAAATATTGGCAAGACTATGGGGAAACGTGTGCATTTTACTGGTAATGAGTGTAAGCTGGTACCTCCTGTCAGAAAGAGCAATTTGGTGTTAACATCCTCACAAACAAAAACATTCTTGAAAGCAGTAATGCTCCAAGAATCTATTCCGGGCAAGTAATCCCAACGCAGATGACAGTGTAGGCACAACTGTTTATCATGTTATTTATGTAATCCATACAGTCCTAGAATCTCCAGCCTTTGGAGCTCAGAGGGAGCTCTCTGCCCTCCAATGTAACTTAAGTTCCACCCTTATCTGCCCACTTAAGAGCATTCAATATTTAAATAATATATTGGCGTCCAGGGTCAGCTAAAGGGCTTTCTTAAATAGATAGACAGATGACAATAACCACGGACACACTGGAACAGAAACAACCTAAAATATGTTTGCTTTCTGGCAGTCGTGGCTTGGCAGCTGTTCTTGGCTGGGGGACATCCCACATCTAAGACAGGAAGCTGGTGGCAGCAAAGATGAAAAAGTTGCTGGAGTCAGTCCACTCTAGGCTCCTAATCATTATGAAAACTGGAAAGTACTGCTGGGGTACAAGCCAACTCTGAAAATGATCAGACAAGGCAGAACAAAAGCAGATATCCTCCACAATGTCTGCCCAGCCTTGAGGAAATCTGAAATAGAGATCTACACCTGTTGGCCAAAATTTGTGCCCATCACTACTGCAGTGGCAATAATATTGAATTGAGCAGAACGGGTAGAAAATATTACGGAGTTCCAACACTGGCTATCATTATTCTAAGTGATCATGTTTAGAAACATACCAAAACAGACTGGT
Organism: Bison bison bison; assembly: GCF_000754665.1. Lineage (NCBI taxonomy): Eukaryota > Metazoa > Chordata > Mammalia > Artiodactyla > Bovidae > Bison > Bison bison. The sequence continues at coordinate 2,916,694 of NW_011494852.1, read as the reverse complement.
GAAAAGTAAATCACACAAAATTATTCTTTAATAAAGTCGGCCAGAACCTGTTTAAATAAATATTCACTGTTCAACATTAAAGTACTTCCATGAAGTGGGAAACTCATTATTTTAAATACCTTTAAAATATTTAATACTGTGGGGAAGCCTACCATCATAGCACAAAGTGGATACAAAGTAGAACTTGAAACTGTACGCTCTCCTTTATACATTAACAAGTGTCCCAGACCCCATCTTCGTTTCCTCACTAAAGGTGTGTCTGATCTGTTAGCTGGCTCTTTCTGCCTGAGAAGTGAAGGGCCCCTGATTTATAGCATTTGCCAATAACACCATGGTCAATTTTATGTTTTTATTTAAAAATTTTTTTCCACTGCACTGCACAGAATGTGGGCTCTAATTTGCCAACCAGGGTTCTAACCCTCATCCTCTGCTGTATAAGTGAGGAGTCCATTAGACCACTAGGGAAGTCTTTCACTAGGGTCAATTTTATTTATTTTTTTAAATATTTATTTGTGGCTGCATTGGCTGTTGGCTGCCCTATGGCATGTAGGGATCTTAGTTTCCTGACCAGGGATAAAACCTGTGTCTCCTGCCTTCTAAGGCAGATTCTTAACCACTGGACCATGAGGGAAGTTCCCCCATGATCAACTTTAAACTGCCAATATGGTGTTGTTAAACAGAGTTGGAAAGAAATAGGTATAATCAGTTCTTGAAAGCTAGAATAGAGATGGCTCCAATGACTACTGCCTGCATCCCACTGCTGGGAAAGTTTCACAACAGAACTGCTGGGTCTCTGGTTCTATCATTCTTTCAAGTTAACTAGAATCTTCTGTCAAGACAAACCAACACTCAGAAGGCTAGAACAGGACATGTTCAATCTAGTCTCACGCCAAATCCTGAGCCACCATCTTTGTTTCTAAGCCTGATCCTATCCAGACTGTCTACACTAACAGTGATTTTTTTTTTAACAGATCCCATTGTCTCTCCTTGTAGTCTAGCTTCCATAAGACCCCCTTATCTGTCTGTAGTGTCTGTATTTTCTGGACCCCAAGGGCTTCCCTGGTGACTCAGATGGTAAAGAATCCTCCTGCAACGCGAGAGACTTGGTTCAGTCCCTGGGTTGGGAAGATCCCCTGGAGAAGGAAATGGCAACCCACTCCAATATTTTTGCCTAGAGAATCCCCATGGACAGAGGAGCCTGGCAGGCTACAGTCCATGGGGTCACAAAGAGTCGGACACGACTGAGGGACTAAGAATGGCACAATTATGATCACAATTCAGGGGTTTTCTCAGTCTTGGGATACACTCAGATGTCAATCAAATGTGGACTAAGTAACTTGGGTTACGAGGGAAGGGGATGGCATGCAAACACCACGTCTAAGAATCGCTGAGATCCACATTCCTCTCCCTCCCCCGAGCTTGCAGCAGTCTACCTTTATAAAATAAGTTTTCCTGGGGAGAGCAGAATCTTTCACCTAAAGCACATATGGACCCTTCCCAGCTCAGCACCTGTGTGCCAATCCTATTAAAACACTGCACTAGACCCAACATGCATGTTCTGCTTAAGCCACTGTGAGGTTGTCCACTGGGAGTTGTGCCCAAAGGGATTTTTCCATCCCTCTTTTCTGAGGTTCAACTCTTCCTACCAGATTGAGTCTACCAACTTCCCTTGGTCCTAGACACCCTTTAGGCCTGTCTAGGGGCACAGACGGAGAAGGCAATTGCACCCCACTCCAGTACTCTTGCCTGCAAAATCCCACGGGCGGAGGAGCCTGGTAGGCTACAGTCCATGGGGTCGAAAAGAGTCGGACATGACTGAGCGACTTCACTTTTATGCATTGGAGAAGGAAATGGCAACCCACTCCAGTGTTCTTGCCTGGAGAACCCCAGAGACGGGCGAGGCTGGTGGGCTGCCATCTATGGAGTCCAACAGAGTCGGACACGACTTAGCAGCAGCAGCAGCAGCAGGGGCACAGAAGTTTCAAAGCTTTGATAACTAGAGCCATGGACAGCTGGTTTCCCAATCTAAGAATTAGGGTTGGGTCCTTATCCTGCATTCAGGAATGGCAATTTATGCATTAACTTTACAGGGCAAAACCCCCAGTCAGTCTGCAGCTCCATGGGGAGGAGCTATTTGGGGATGCTACAGCTTTTCGAATCACATTGAGCATGAGGTTAGTGTTGATGACTTGCAGTACTCCTAGCTGCCGCCACTGGGACCAACTGGAAAGCTTGCCAACCAAAGATGTGGGTTCTCAGATCCTCCTCCCACTACCTACTGCTACAGTAAGAAGTTACGTTTTTGTGTACACCAGCCCTTAGTGTCTTACAACTTTCAAAGACTTCTATCAGACCGGCAAATTTGGCAAGGTTTTCCAAATGAAGCATAGTGCAAAGTAGGGATGCGATACGTTTACTATCTGAAGCTCTGATACTTTGGCCACCTGATGTGAAGAGCAGACTCATTGTAAAAGACCCTGATGCTGGGAAAGATTGAAGGCAGAAAAGGACAGCAGAGGACAAGATGGTTGGATGGCATAACTGACTCAGTGGACATGAGTTTGAGCTGGTGAGGGACAGGGAAGCCTGGCGTGATGCAGTCCATGGGGTCGCAAAGAGTTGGACACAACTGAGTGACTGAACAATATGTTTATAAAATGAGTGAACGATGGTGTGCACAATGCCTACGTCTTCTGAGACTGATCTTCTGAGAAGGAACTCTCGAAGATTTCTAAAGTAAATCCTGAGGAACTTCTTGGAGCATTATATATTCTAATATTGATATAATCTTTCCTCAGTCTTTCCCTATGTAGTAAGTTATCATTTGTTGCAAGATTTAAAGTTTTTAAAACTGTTATAGGGAATCCCCTGGCAGTCCAATGGTGAGGACTCTGCGCTTTAACTGCTGAAGGTCTGGGTTCAGGCTATGGTTGGGGAACTAATAAGATGCCATAAGCTGCATGGTGTTGCCAAAACAAAAACAAAAAAAGCTTTTATGAGATACATTTAGCAAAACTTCCAAAAAATGTTACCAGGAAATAACTGTCTTCAGTAATATAAGCAAGTGCACAGTAGCCTCAGAAACCTGTAGTTCAACTCAGTTGCTTATTTAGTGAAGCAGTTCAAACATTTCTCAAATTTTTGGCTAGAACTTAAATTACATGCAGGAAAAACAAACGAAAAAAAAAGTCCCTTCTGTATGCAGAATACAAATAATGTATTCCCAGCATGAAAGGGTCTATAAAAATACTTCACTAAATATATCTTGCAAGCCAGTCAAATGGATTCTGGTCCTTAGCTACACTACTTTACAAAGGAAATGGGAGATATTCACATCTGCAAGCCACAATGACTAGAAACACGTGCCGACGTTTCTTCTTCCCTGATTTCTCTGGGTTTTTAAGATTTGCTTTTTGTTTATTACAAGAGGTGTAAATTTGCCCATGATCCTGGGTCATAGGAAACAATGGGAACAATGATGGGGGAAAACAATGCAAACAGTGATAGACTATTTTGGACTCCAAAATCACTGCAGATGGTTGACTGCAGCCATGAAATTAAAAGACGCTTGTTCCTTGGAAGAAAAGCTATGACCCACGTAGACAGCATATTAAAAAGCAGACATTACTTTGCCAACAAAGGCCCACCTAGTCAAAGCTATGGTTTTTCCAATAATCATGTATGGATGTGAGAGTTGGACTATAAAGAAAGTTGAGCACCAAAGAATTGATACTTTTGAACTCTGGTGTTGGAGAAGACTCTTGAGAGTCCCTTGGACTGCAAAGTCAAACCAGTCAATCCTAAAGGAAATCAACCCTGAATATTCATTGGAAGGTCTGATGCTGAAGCTGAAACTCCAATACTTTGGCCACCTGATGGAGAAGAACTGACTCACTGGAAAAGATCTTGATTCTGGGAAAGACTGAAGGCAGAAGGGCACAAGAGAGGATGAGACGGCTGGATGGCTGACTGAACTGGGTCATAGAGCAAGTCCACTTCAGACATATGTGCCACCAACAGGCGAGTTTCAGAAACATCGATCAAGAACCAAGTGTGTTATGGCAGCTTCCAAGTGGACCACTAATCTACTGGAAGCAACTGGTTCTCTTGACTTCACTAGAGGATCAAATAAAAGAGACTTCTTCCGAAGTCACAGCCTAGCAATAAGGATGAGTAAAGCTGAGTTCATCAATGCCAACCCAGGAATTGCTGTAACACTTTCTCATTCCAACTGGCATTTTTAATAATCTTTATTACTTTTCTGATTCCAATCACAGGATATATACTCAGTACAAAACTTGAAAAAGTCACAGAGGCACTAAAGGAAAATACAAAATATATCTCCACTTTTATTATTAAAGTTCTCAGAGAAAAGTTAGATGACACAATAAACAATATATATAGGCTCCATTGAGATCCAATGTTGTTTTTCTTCCTGTATTTTGTATTTTGCTGAGCCATTTAGAAGTTGTAGTTATTGTGAGCTTCATCTCTAATCTCTCTCAAGAATAAAGACAATGGCCTACATAACTGTAAGAACAATACCATAGCTAATAAAGTAAATCCATTATCACCCAATTTGTTCCATTTTCAAATTTCCAATTGTCACAAGAATCATTTATTTTACACTTGAGTTCTAGAATGTCACACATTCTATATTCATCCAATTATTTCCCCTTAATGTTTAACTTTAACTCATTTCTCTACTCCCTCTGCTTTCTGTTAGTTGGAAGTCTAGATGCTAAATTCAAGTTACCTCTTTGGGGTGGGGAGGGGCCTACGTGTTGGATCCTTCAAATCATCATCTCCTATGAGGAAGCACATACCAGGTTGTCCCATTAGTGATGCCAGGTTTGATCACTTGATTACAATGATGATAAATCAGTCTATTGTCAAGACAGAGAGCTTTTCATTTTTGCAAGTTTATATAGCAACATTTGAGCACTCCACTAAGATTCTGTTCCTTAGGAGCCTTTTGAGTTTTGCATCCACAGATGATCTTTGCCTGATCAGTTATTCTGTTAATGGTTCAGGCTCTCATTAAAATACCAAATCCTTTCATGGTACCTGCCAAGTACGCAGCATGACCTTTGGGACAATGGACTCTCTAGGTAGACTTGAGTCACCAGACTGCTCCCAATGAGGCTGGAATATGGTTTGTCAGACTGTTTCAGGCTGAAGCTTCTGGGGAAACATGCTTGTCAAGCCCACTTCCAGCTCCATAAACTGAGAAGACTCACGTGGGAAAACCATGAATACAAAGGCCAGATCTAAAGTACCTCCACACTCCAGGGACTGAGTTGCAATTTGGATCTTAGTCTAGTTAAACAAGACCACTGCGGTCAGGCCTGCTTTGCTGATAAACCCAGATTTTATAAAAACAGAAACTGCTGGAAAAGTAATAATAGAGTTGTTGCAAAACTGAAAACCGCTGGTCTGCCAAGAGAGAAACACATCTCTACAAATCACACTGGCATTTAATACCACTATACAGTCACATAAGAAAGAAAATAGAACATAAACAAAATGCTAGAAATACACTGTTGATAACTGTGC
>NW_011494852.1:2886564-2909803 GCF_000754665.1 Bison bison bison | reverse complement strand
TAACCTGGTTCTGCCCAGAAGGCCTTAATGGAGTAAGAGGTTCCGTTCAGAGGCATTTCTGTTCAATCTAATGCTATAACCTCATCAAGCTCCTCTGCCTGCTCTATGCGTGACCTTTTCGCACTGACACTCTCTTTCTCATCTAGCTTCCTCTTGCGACTTCTTTCTTCTTCACTGATATCAGCATTATTTGAGGGACCTTCTTCATCCGAATCAACTATGAGCACATCATCTTGCTCTTGTGCTTATTTCAGAAAAAAAGGGGAAAAAAATGGTTAAAAGTGGGGGGCGACTAGAAGCTCACTACAATTTTATGTACATGAAAAACTACTCTTCTAACATACATCAAACTTCAGAATGACTACCCTCAGGGAACCCTTGCTTTATACATTACGTATTTCTGTACTGTTTCACTGTTTTGTTACAAGCACCTATTTCTTTCCTAATCAAAACAAAAAATTTTAACAAGCATTATATAATTCAGAGGAACTGTTACAGCTCCTTGTTTCTATTTCTCCAACAGAAAAGGGGAGGGTGCGTATCCTAATATTCGTAGCAGTGATAATAGTAATAAACAACAACAATAACAACATATACATAGCACTTACAATGTGCCAGGAACTGTTCTGAGCACTTTGCATATACAACTCATTTAATCATCACAACCACCCTATAAAGAAGATAACATTATTATCCATTTTCCAGAAGAGGAAACGGAGGTACAGAGACTTGCCCAAGGTCACACAGTAGTAGCAGAGGATGGGATCGATTAAAACCCATGAAGTGGGGCTCTACAGTGCATGCTCTTAACTTACACTATGGTTGGAATTGTGTCACCCACCCCCGACATTCCACTAAGTCAAAGGCACAGTACCTACCTTACTGCTAGTCTCCAAAACCTAGCCACATAGTGGAAAATAAATGCACGCTGCAAATTATGATTTTTGTAAACTACCAGTCCTTTCCTCAAAATAGGATGATGAACCTTTCTATTTTTCGGGGGGGAGGTGGGGGGTGGAGGGCAGGGGCAAAGGGTCATGAACCCATGGCCCACACACTCTAGACCAGCAGTCTGGACTTCAACCTTTTTGCCACCAGGAACCAACTTCATGGAAAACAATTTTTCCACGGATTGAGGGTGGGGAGATGGTCTGGAGATGACTCAAGTGCATTACATTTATTGTGCACTTTATTTCAAATCTAGTGCCACTGCTGATCTAACAGGATACTGGTTGATGGCCCAGAGGTTGGGCAACCCTGCTCTAGACGATCTCTAAATTCATTTTCACAATGCTCGGAGAACATCAGAACCAAAGAAGCACTGATATTCCAAAGAATACCAAAGACACAGGGTCAAAGAAATGAAAACAGAGAAGGAAAAAATGAGTAACTTTTGGTTTCCTGACACTAAAGAACCAAGAGGTGTGTGTGTGTGTTTGGGGGGGTGGTGCAGGTAGTGAACATTCACACTGGAGTACAGTAAAGCACCAACACTGAAAACCCAGGAAACAGAGCTTCTGATACACTCTACCAAAGTCACTGGTTCTGAGAAAACTGAAATGCTGTACTTACCAAGCATCTGTTCACTCAAAATAGTCAGATGCACTGATTCACTGTCCGCAAAAACATGCATATAAAATCCCAAAGTAGTACTACTCAGAATGAACCATCTTTATGCACTAGTACACTGACATTTCCAGTTGTAAAAATAAAATGTATCTATTTTCTATAAAAATTTTACCCAGTCTTAAACATCTTCATGGGTTATACATTCAAAGTTCCATTAAAACAATGCCGAACCAACACACACCTTTAGTAGTCCTGTGAGTAGTTCTATTTTATGGTCAATGTTCATAAGACAATCAGTTTGTTGTAAATAGTCCTGCTTGGTGGGTGACTGCTGGCTGGGGCTGTGACTCACCTGTGGATGTGGAAGGCTGAGCTCCATCGTCGCTGCCATTGGTTATGCTTTTGGCAGCATCTTCAGCTTGCTTGGGCCCCACTTTTTCTGGGGCATCACCAACAACTTCAAATTCAACATCCTTTCCTAGGTCTTCACTGTAAGGAGAATCACGTACTATAACACTGAACCACTGCTATGACTATTTACAAAAGCAAAGGCGCACCAAAGAGAAACTGTCCTCAAACCTCAAAATGTGTATACTACATACACACCTTTTATTTGTGTGTATACTGCATACACACCTTTTATTTGTGTGTATACTACATACACACCTTTTATTTGTGTGTATACTACATACACACCTTTTATTTGGCTTCTGATTTTCAAAGAGTTAAAAAAAAAGACTACATCATAGATTTTTATGTATTGGAAGCTCAATTCAAATGGTCAATAACACTGTCCTTTCAATTCAGGGAAAAAATTTTTAACTTTTATACCTAATGCAGAAAACTTGAGTCAAAAATTGTGAGGCCTGGTGTAATTCTTAGGCATTTTTTCTTCAGCTATATGAAAAGATTCTATACATGCTCTTCTGATCATAACCAGAGTAATTTAGTGTTTGGGGGCAGAGTTACACAGCTTCTCGATTTTCCTCCATCTTCACAGGCAGCAACTCTGCTTTTGTAATGAGTTCCCAAAAACATGTACAAAAATTTAACGCATGAAAGTCAAACAAAAGACTTACATATTATAAGGGGGGTTCTGTTCACAGAGAGCTAAGAGATATGATAAAAAAGACCCTAATTATGCCTCCTCTTTTAGACATCAACTGATATATTTCCATTTCATTGTACATGTCCTTCCACAACTGAACACAAGCACACCACTGACATCCAACTGGTGTGTAAGTGGGGCCAGAGATCACCCCCCAGCAAGACCTATCTCTGACTCACCTGTCTCATTTTATACTATTATTAATAACTCACATTCAGTTTTTCCTGCCCTTTCCTGCTTTTTATAAACTAAGTATATATAATGTAATACTCTTGAACAATTATACAAGTTCCGTACATTTGGGTATAGATGGCAACACTGGCAAAACACATCTGTTAGATATAACCTGAAGAAATGAGCCAGGGTACAGCTTAGAGGTATCAATGAGCATGAACCAACCTTGTTCAACAGATAAGCACACCAAATGGAGAACCATCTGTGTTTACGCTATGCTACATATGTACAAATATCCTGTAATACAAGCAGTATGGATACTTTTTAAAATAAAGTGGGCAGGATATAAAATAAAGTAAAAAGAAAATAAATGTGACTCAGGAATCTATATATGGTAATTTTTAATGCTCTCTTGTTACTGTTCCAGATCACAATGAAACATTTGTTTTAGGGGAGAGATATTTCTTCCTTCCAAATTTTCTATTCAGTTCAACTATGAAAAGGAATGTACCCCTGATTATAACTATTCACACACCTGCATTTCTACCCTCTCTAGGTCTTTCTGATCAGCTACTACTGATGAGTTACCCTCAAACATTTCTTTCTGGATTCTCAGATTTTTCTGTAGGTCAAACCTCAGGGAACTTAATGGCCAACTTGAGCATATATATGGTGCAGTTTCAAATGAAAAGTAGGATTTAAGGGTAAGAAAACATTTTCTCTCCAATTTTAAGTTTATATATTCAAATAACTTCTTACACTTAAAATATTAATAGTTCCTACCTATGAAGGATGTTGATCAATAAAGTGTAGTCCTGAAGGAAGTCATCTGCTTGAAGTCGGCTCCCATTTCTAATTCCAAATTCTGACAATTTCTTGTGATTATTAGCTAAAAAATTTTTAAAGAAATTTAGATGCTTTAGTTATATCTCCATGAAGCAGTCAACCTTAGTTTTTACAAGATAAACCCCCTGCTATAAGCTGAATTGTATCTCCCCAATTCACATGCTGAAATGTCTCAGAATGTGACTGTACTTGGAGACAGTACTTTTTTTTAAAGAGGCGTTAAGTTAAAATGAGGCTGTTGGGGTGGACCCTAATCCAATCTAACTGGTATCCTTAGAAGAAGCCAAGGACAGGGGCCTCAGGAGAAACCAAACCCGTCAACCACCCCTCCAACATCGTCGCTGGACCCTTTCATTAAGACTTCTAGCCTCTGGAACTAGGATAAAATGTATTATTTATGTCACTTCCCTGTGTGTTTGGGTGTGATGGCCCTAGTAATCTAGTTCACTAAAACATCAGGCACTTAGGAACTCAGCCCTGAAAACTCAACTACCAAAACTTCAAGGAAACTAAACTGAGAAGTTCTGAGAAACTTCTCCCTTTGAAACCAAATTAATATGGAATCCTACAGCAGTCAATGACAACTTTTAGAATTGTTCAAAATATACTATTTCTAAAAAGGCTATCCACAATATCAACCATCAGCCAATTTTACAATTCAGTTATTGAATTGTAAACTTTTATTTCAATAGTTTTTTCAACATAAATTTTCTGCATTTCTCAATGGACAGCCAGAGAGGTCCCCCAAAACTAATCACTCCAACTCAATTCTCTCTTCCATGTCATTTCTGCTAAATCTGAATAGCCCCAGGATGGAGCACATGATGCCAAGCATCCACTAGCACTCAGTAAGCCTTTGCTACATGGATTATAAATATTCCAGTGAAGAATAAACTCTCCAATCAAACTTTTGGTGTTACCATCTCCTCCTACCTATTCCAGGGCCTTCCTGCCTTTAACCATCCTTTCTCTCCTGCATGTTCAAATGCTCAAGTTTCATTTACAAAACCGCCTCCTCATTTAGCTCCCAATTTACACTGTCTCCTCACAACAGTCAGTCTGCTTTACTGAGAATTTGCTCTTGCCTACGGACTGTATAGAATCTGTATAGCCACAGTGCCTGGCACAAACAAAGTAAAATGTATTTTAAATTCTTAAATTTTGCTTATAATTTTAAAACTTATGTTGTTTTCTACATAACCCAATGGATTCCCTGGCAGCTCAGCTGGTAAAGAATCTACCTGCAATGCAGGAGATCCCAGTTTGATTCCTGGGTTGGAAAGATCCCCTGGAGGAGGGCAGGGCTCCCCATTCTAGTATTCTTGCCTAAAGAATCCATGGACAGAGGAGCATGGTGGGCTACAGTCCATGGGGTCACAAAGAGTCGGACATGACTGAGCAACTAAGCACAGCACAACTATCTTTTTCTTCTTCTTCTTCTTTTATACCTTTTCGGTCTACCTGGAATGTCTCTGCAGACCAGTTAATTCCTACCCAGACTTCCATTTCCAAGCTCTTTCACACTCACTCAAATTCCACAGCCCAACATGTTCAAAAGGGAAACAGTCTCTGAGCAATTCTATCCAGGTGAATTAGCATCACTTCTGAAGCCTGAGTCTTGGCAATAGTTCTGTCCAAGCCTAACAATGCTACTCTTCCTCACCAGTGCTCTACATTCAGACTCTGCAAATCTCAAAACTGTCATTTGCCTTTGCATTAGTAAAAATCCCTCACTTCCCTCAGTTTTTTTCTAACTGGCTCCCCACCTCCACTGTCACATCCTTGCCTTACTCTTCTGCAGATCACACATTACGACCCTGCTTAAACCCTAGAGGGAGCAGGGAATCGGCGGGGGGAAAGATACACACACCCATATACTACACACATGACACACAAAATCCTCAAGCTGCACCACTGCTGCCAACCCCACAGCACCCTACCTTCCAGGAAACACAACAGCTGGTCATTCCCAAAGCCCTTTATAGTGCTTTATAAGTGCACGCCTTTGCAGATGCTGTTCATTCTGCCCAATTGCAGACTCTCCCCTCTCAGTTCTTCATCAAGAATTGGCCCAGGAGTCCTCTCTCCTGTGATATGCCCCCTTGCCCTGTTAACCTTCCCTTTACAAAACTTCATTCAAACTTTGTACACCTTCCCTCTACAGTATTTCTTAGATGACACTAAATCTACTTGTTGCTAATCTCTCATCTCCTTCTAGGCTGTGAAATAGCCAGGGACTATTATCTTATTTATCCTTGAATTACAAATATCTATGACTATTCCTATAATACAGCATTTCAAAGGCTCGGAATAAATGCTCTCTCACCCTCAACAGCGCATGTATTCTGTGGTAAAGGGTCACATTTAAGCCACTTAGATTCTAGACCAGTTTCCATTTTTAAGGTCCTAGCCTTTAAAAGAGCTGGCTAGAACTAATGGGAGGACATTTAGTCATTTTTTCTTTTTGGTGAAACCATATTTAACTAGAATTTTAATAAAAAACAGACTACTAGCCAGCCAAAGCACGACCTCCAATTACTTACGACCCAATATCCCCAAATTTCTGGGCAAGAAACTATAGCCAAAAAGAATCCTGACACTCTCCAACAAGACAGATGGGGTATGGGAACTTCAAAGTCCATTCAGATTGACCACTGTGATCCTCAGTACTGTAAACAGTAAATGGAAAAACTAATGTGCACCCCTTCACTCAGGGTGAGGGTGATGGAACAAGGCAATGTATAATACCTTCTGTCTCTCCCTCTTCTGAAGATATTAGGATTGTTCCTTTTCCATCTTCAATTTGGACATCTGGTGCTACCATAGCAAATTTTTCTTTCACAATCTATAAGGAAAAAAATTCAAAATGTTAACATATGGAATTAAAGACCACAAATAGCCTAGACTTCTTATAAAGGCTCTTAACTCTCTCCTTCCACTGGAATTCACCCAATTACCTCATGCCCACGTTCTATCTGGAGGAGGCAATGGCACCCAACTCCAGTACTCTTGCCTGGAAAATCCCATGGATGGAGGAGCCTGGTAGGCTGCAGTCCATGGGGTCGCTAAGAGTCGGACACAACTGAGAGACTTCACTTTTACTTTTTACTTTCATGCATTGGAGAAGGAAATGGCAACCCACTCCAGTGTTCTTGCCTGGAGAATCCCAGGGACGGGGGAGCCGGGTGGGCTGTCATCTATGGGGTCACATAGAGTTGGTCACGATCGAAGCAACTTAACTGCAGCAGCACGTTCTATCCCATGTTTGACCACTGATGAAGATCAGGTAACACTTCCTCCAGATGGGGACTAAGAACTCTTGGCTGGCTCTTGGTATTTTGTCCTTCCCAGCAGATTAGGTACTAAGCTAGACACTTGACATATTTTATCTTAGTCTCTATTACAACTCCATACTGGAAGATGTTTTATAGATGAAAAACTTCTCATCAATCTGATTCTCTGATAAATAGTTTTCCCCTTCCCAAGCTCCATCTCTTCCCAAGTTCCATATCCCCTTCGCAAATTCCAAGATGGATCAGGAGTGATTAATACTATTAAATCTTACCTGATCCTAAACAAACAAACCAGCCAAAAAACCAAACAACAGATAACTCTCTAAAGGTCCAATTACACTCCAAATATGTGGAATTACCTTTAGCTCAAGAATGAGTAGATACCAATTATAATCATTTCTTTCCTAAGAAAGAACAAGGGGCAACCACCCTCTGCTGGCCAACATATCAAGTTCAGCTCCTTCTCCATCCAAAACATAAGTTCAAATCAACCTGTCCAATGTAACCAGTTCTGGGAGAAAGGCCATTCATTCTCAAGCAGCCTTGAGGGCCACAAAGTGTAGTCCTTCATGTCGGGAGGCATATAAACATGAAACATCACAATGTACACAATCAGAGGAACTATGTGAAGTGATTTCCAAAGTGAGAAGTGACACCCATTCAGGTCACTTGCTCTTTCCTAATTTAAAAAAAAAAAATACTAGGAGGAACTGAAGGACCAGGCTATAGGACCAAACCATACCTTAACCGTCCATCTCTCACACCAAAGCTCTACAGGTGAATCCAGGTGTGCTAACAATGCATCGCCTCAGGGACTAGCTTAATACACCATTACTAGAAACCTAAGGAACACAGAATTTGCTTGTGAAGATACTATGCTACCTATCTGTGTGCCACCTGTGGTCCACATTCTAGCCAAATGTACCTATTCCTCTCTGGGATGTGAAACACACATTCTGGAACCACAGAGAGAAAAGTCAACAGGACACAGATGGCAAAGCAACACACCTCAGTATTCAGGGTAATTATCTGGCTTTTAGTTTATCACAGTACACTGTAAAAGGCAAAAGGGGACTTGTTTTTTTCTTACAAAGAGTAACCCTGTGGAAGAGAACCAGGCTCTGCACTTACCTTATCTTGTAAGGTGAGAACCGTCACTTTATGAACATTCAGCCGCACAGTCACCTCTGGCTTGCTGGCACATACGTAACAGTTAGGATTGGGAGCATCCAGTGCACAAGGCACAAGAAGCTTCTTTCTTGGGTTTGGTTGTTTATTCAAAAAAATCTTTGGCGAAAAAAAAAAAAACACAAGTAGAAATCAGGAATCTGAGTTATAATTTTATATACCATAGAACATTCACTTAAATATTCCCTTCCAGATGGCAAAGGATAAGGAAAATCAAGACCTTAAAAGGCTGACTTTTTCCCCAACCTTTTCAAATTAGCCACCTTGTAAATAAGGCTGAGCTTACTGAAATCTCGTTGTACTGAAAACTAGACTATTCTGCAAACTAACTTAGCATGAATAAGGGCCAAACCATACTTGTCTGTGGTATCATCATTGAATCAGTTTGGAGTGCCTTCCTAGTGGTTATTCTTATCAACTTTAAGTCAATTTCTAACAAGACCAGTGCACTAATTTCTCTAATGTTTGCACAGATACAAGGACCAAATTGAGCTGCATTTCTTTTCTAATTTTCTGATGACTGTGATATTAACATTCACATAACTAAAGGAAAAATAATGTATGTCTGGCACTATTACCATTTTCCTAATACCCAAACCAAAAAAAAAAAAATTACATGAACCAAGGGAAATAAAAAACAAACTGCACTGAAGTTACAACTGTCAAGAGAACACCGGACGCTAATACACAAATTCTTACTGTGGAACTACCATGTAGTATGGTATCTGTTAAGATGAATAATCTCTGAAGAAGAACCCTATCAATTCCCCCCAACTTAAAGAAGTAAATCCCTTGACAGGCATTAAGTGCTAGGCAGAGGCCTCCTATAGCCTCTCCCCACAATGAATATACACTTGTACTGCCAGGGCTGGAATAGGGGACAATGGTTGATCTTCACTGGGAGGGTAACTCCGCTAAGAGAAATCGACAGTAATAAAAACAACTGCTAACACTACTAATACTCAGGCTAACACTTCTTTTAACCTATCCTGAGATTCATTTATAAATGGGAACAAAGGAAGCCCAGACATATGGGTATCATTAGCTCAAGACAGGAACAGAGATGAGCAAGTAAAGAAATAAGAGAAATGTTACAGGACAAAGTAAGACACTTGTTCAGGCTGCTATAAAAAGATAAGACATAAAAAAATATAGTTCTCAGAAATTAAAAACATGATAGCCAAAATAATTTAAACAGCTGAACCAAGATGTCAGACTGGCATTATGATTCCACATTCCCTTACCCTGAAATTTCATGGAAACAATAAAAAGTATTTTAAGAATGCATTAATAATGACACTGAAAAGTTAAGAGTACCATCATAGACTAGACTAGGTTTTTTGCTTTTGTTTTTAAAAGACATTTCTGGAAGTAAACTGGTCCTTTTATTTTAACATTACTGCAAAAAGGAGAACCTAAAACAATAGCAAAATATTGGCTCCAATATTTTTAGGAAGTTTTTTAAATCCTCAGTGGTATGAAGGCGAAGTATCTTCAGACACGCAAATTCAATTCAGAAAGAAAACAGGAATCCAAAGGGAATATTCAAGTGGCTTTATTCTTAAAAGATAAACCCAGTCCAACCACTACTAATGCAGGAAACTCATGATAGGAGATGTTCACATAAAGGGGAGGATAAAAAAAGAGGAGAAAAATTTCTTCCTTGCAGAAATAGCAAGAAATCTCAACCTTGGTGCTTCGTGAGGGAAGAATATCTTCCTTTATAATTCATTACAGTAAGATAGGGTTCATGCAGATTTGCTGTCTGAATATATATGTGGGCTAAGAAACTAAAACTGAGAATGTGAAAGTGGTCTCAGGTTGGTAGAATCCCAGGCACCCAGATATAAACAAACACAAATCCTCTTTGAAGAAATACACCTTCAGTGGGTCCTTAAAGAATTACCACAGATACAGTGTTAACAAATATAATTGTTTAAAAAATATATATATATATATACACATATCACATAAGCAAACAAACACTATGAGAGAGATCTAACAGAAATGACATAAGCTCATCCATAAAGATTTCAGGCATTAAAACAACCAAAAATAACAAAGTTATAACATAAACTTTAAAATAAAAAGGGAGACTGACAAAAATGCCTGAAGAACAGAGTACTATAAAGTGACCAAACAGAATTTTAAAACCAAAATACTCTTAGAATTGGAAAACAGTGAAGAAAAGTTAATACAAAGGACCCACAGAATGAGTTGTAAGAATTCAGTAAAACTAGAAATGTTAGAGCAAACTAGCTTCTGCTTCCATTTTAGACAAAAATAAGAGAAGCAAATGTGTGTTCCTTTTTGTAACTTCCAGGAACCTTACTTAAACATGCAACTCACAAGGTAACTTGAACAATTACTTTTCCATTGTTTTAAACCAAATGTTATTGTTTTAATTTTAAAATTGCAAATAGAAACACTCACTGTTCTACACTGGTCTATTTTTCCTGATAAAATCTTCAATCCTTCCAATACTATCAACCCAGCAATCACTGCATTAGTAGTAGCGATAGCAGGAATAATGTTCCCTGCCATTGCTGGAAGAAAAAAAAAAAAAGTTTAGCTGTTAAAAAAAAAAAAACAAAAAACAAAAAAAGAAACTTAGAATTTAGAGGACACAACTGAAGTACAAACAACTTACATTTGATATCGAATCTGCTTTTCATATTCATACTGAAAATATGCATCCTGAGATTTGCAGCAGAGGTGACAAAATCCATTGCAGATGGGTCATCCTGTCAATAATTTAAACAATTTAACAAATCTCCCCACAAATTTACTAATTTGGCTAGTACTGCTTTCAGAACAGCACTTTCACAAGTTTCTAACACGTCATCTAGAACAAGAGATGGCCTCCAGGGAAAGGCTGGTCTGGATGAGAAGTGAACAAGGGCTTGCTTGGGATCATCAGCTCCAGGGATACAGGAATGTGGCCTGCCAAGAACCAACAGGTTTTAGGAATTCACTCCTGCGTCCACAAATGCACTGGAGACAAAGAGTACACAGATCAGAACACCAATTCTATTTACTGATGGTGGCAAACCTTCCCTGGGTCCATATCGTCAATAAGCTTGTCTGATGAGTACAGAACTCAGGGATGAAGATACAGACTGGTTTAAGAAAGCTACTTCATTAAAGCCTCAGAAATACCTAGAATACCTCTTTTTGCTTTCTTTCTCCAAACTCCCTTCACAAACACTGCACTCCTATATTGGCTGATTCTTTTCAGATGTGGCAGGACAGAGTTTTCCCTTTACAATTGCCATTATTTCTAAGCATATATCCTACTCTAATTCGATTTCACCAAAGTTTCGTGCTTTGAACTGAGAAAAACTATCCTAGCCCATAATGCAGAAACGCCCAAGTATGAAAGAAAAAGCACTGATAGGATGTGGGTTCTTCACATACTTATCTGGCTGGCTGAGTAACCACAGGCAAATAAATCCCCGACCCCAAATTGCTTAATGTGTTAAATGGGGAAAATTATATAAACATCTTGTAAGGCTGTGGCGAGGATAAGAATGATTACTTAAGAGTACCCAAAACAGGGTCCATCAGGTACTTCCCCAGGCAGCTGGCTTATCACATCCATTAGTTACAGATCTTACTCACAGAGAGTAACAATTTGCAGTTCCAAGTTTTGTTATTGAGTCCCTGTATACAGATGAAAACCTACTACACCAGTTATAAAAATACAATGAAAAAAAGTTTTAATACTGATCCCTTACAGCACACAAAACTTAAAGACTAATGTTTGCAACTCTCCAAAATCTAAATTTACCAGCTTTATTTCAGATGTCTGATTCAACCCCCATTTCAAAATTTGCACATATAAAGCTATCTTGTGCTCAGTTGTGTCCAACTCTTTGCAACACCATGGACTGCAGCCCACCAGACTCTTCTGTCCAAGGGATTCTCCAGGCAAGAATACTGGAGTGGGTTGCCATTTCCTTCTCTAAAAGTTATCTTAGTTCTCTAAAACTGATCAAACTTTTCTCCTTACTTTGAAATTAATGGCAAATCTTTACCAAAATCTGAACATACAAACTTTAGCAGATTAATCACTTATAGTCACAGAAAGTATTGAGTACAATTAAAAACAAGTAAAATTAATTCACTAAATCCCAAAATGTAACATTTAACTGCAAGATCTATTAAATATTGTTTTAACTTGTAAAAATAAGTACATATCCTTATTGTACTGATAAGTCTCTCAGAACTCAAAGCATTATTAACTATTTCAATAGTAAGGCAATTTTATTACTTTCAAGGCCAAATAAGGCCCATGAGCTGTTGTCTCCAAAAGGATATTATGACTTCTATTAATAAATCTCTATTACGTAAGAAGCTCTCTTAAAGCTATTTTCTTAAATCAGAGAAATATTTTACCACAGTAAAGTCACATTATTTTTCTAGTCAACAGTTACAAACTATGAACATATTAGAATCTAAAATGAGGTTTTATGATATTGCTTAAATTCACATACAGAAAATTCAGTTCAATGTAGTAATTAGAGGTGAAAACATCAAAACAAAATCAATGTCCTCAAAATCTGGTAGAATAAAAACAATATCCCAACATTACTAGGTTCTGATATAGCTCAAGAACTAAAACACACATTTGATATACAAGTAACTGCCACACATTTTCGACACAAACCTTGTCCCATATGAGCTCAGCTCCATCCCCCTTTTCTGCTAAATGAACTCTCAAAGTCTCAATGCTCTTTGAAAAAAGACATGCATAGCTCTTGACATCTAGAACCTGCTGGTCTTTCAGACCTAACTGGGGTTCGTTTTGTTGATCTGATGCACTGGTTTCTTCTCCTGGAAAAGAAGTATTAGAAATTTACTACTAACATCTTTCCTTTACTCAGTTTAACATTCAATGCCTGACAATAAAAAAATTATATGAAACAAATTTCATTAAAGTAATTATCACTATGATACAATTATGCATACATTTGTAAGAAATTGGTCAATATTATGCAAAATTAAGCAAGAAAATGGTCAATATTGACATGGGAAAGGTGTGAGACTCTCAGAATTTCACAGATTACTGGAGGATTCAAGAATACAATATAGACAAGGTAATAAGCATTATGCCCAGAATACAGTATCAATAAGTGGAAGCTACCACAGCAATACTAGAACTGAGCCATAAAAGAAGTATTTGTTACTGTAGATAACTACAGGAAACTGCTTCAAACTGACACCCTAAATCTCCTGGGGCCTTTTAAATTTCAATATGCTAAACACTGCTGTGCAAAGCAAGTTGAGACACAATGTGTTGAAGAGAGGGGTAAGGAAGCAACCACTACTACATTAGTTTTTCCTCACTCAAAGCTACAAATATGTCCCAAAGTTTAAGGAACAACACTTTACATCCGGGAGAATATGAAATAATTAAATGTTAACTGATAAGGGACTAGGTTAAAAAAGACTGAGAACAGCAAGTCAGAGTATGTAAATAGTATGATTCCATTTACGTAAAGTAACCACACAACTGCCTGTGTCTCTGTGTAGTTATCACCAAGACAGCCTTAAAACGTTCGTAGTAATTATTTCTCCAGGTGATGAGGTATCCAGTGATTTTCCTTCTTCATACTTTTCTGAACTATTTCAATTTCTTAGCATGGGTGTACACCACTGTATACCAAGAAATAACAAGGCTATTTAAAGACTTCAGGTGAGAGAATTTCCAACTTAGGAATCCCAAAGAGAAAAATGTACCCTTCACCTTGACTTTGCACTTCAGCCCAATCCAATGGAACTGGAGGTTTCCTTTTCCGCCATAGTTTGTCCATCGTCAACAGATATCTGATATCATCTTTAAAAAGCTAAGACAGAAAGGAAGAAAGATAAATTCCACGAACCCTACTGTCCCTATCCTGATAAAAATATAACAAAATTACCCTGCTGACTTCACATTATAAAATCTGATTTAAAGATCTGAGGACATGCTATATAACAGTAGATTAACAATTCTCAAGGCGGGGGGTAGGGGGGAGGTGCACACCTAAAATCTTTGCGTAAAAAGAAATTTTACACACAACGCTTACACTTGAAACGGTTAAAATCAGAGATGCTGAGAAAAGCAGAGCAAGGGAGCTCTGAACTGTGCTGATTGACCCCGTCCTCCCAAATCACTTCCCCATACTGGCTCCTCAGATCAGCTGCAATCGCAATCATACCATTCAAGGGACTAAGTAACTACACACCAACTCCACAAGAAGTGAGCCTACAGGTACCAGTTAGCAACATCTTCAAGTTTGTGGGTACTTCCAATAAAGCATACACATTTTAAAAGTGCTCAAACAGAAATTAAGAACCACCTGCAACACCTCTGAAATGTGCCTCCCCAGTCCCCCACAAAGAACCTCAAACACACAAAACAATTCCTATTTCAAAACTAAAACCAAAGATTACCACATATAGATTGAGACTATCACACGAATCACACTTTCTATGTGGTAGAATTTCAGATGATTTTAATAGTTTTACATTTTCCTTAGCTGTATTTCTTATTGATTTATTCCACACATTTTTTGTATAAACCAGATATGAATTTAGATATGGCTAAAAGTTAGAACTATTTCTATCAAAATATACTCAACTGAGTATCTATCAAACATCCTTAATCTTTGGAAAACCAGCCAAATATACAAATAATAGTACAATTTAGTGTGAAAATCACAGACCTCTGAGTACTGTTAAGTTATTCTGTTCTACCTGAGGAACAGGGACAGAGTTGGTAACATCTGAAATGCGTACAAAGGGAAGGAAATGAGGGGTCCTGTATGATTTGGGTAACAAATTTGGCTAGAGACATTTTATAGAGGAACCTTAGTGCTTGGCTGTAAAGCCTGCCAGGCAATGGGGAATTAGCATGGATTTCCAAACACCAGCTCCACAGCCTTTTCTGTTCAATTATTAAATACTAAGATCTTCACACTCTGTCTCTTTCTATAAACCTAACTCAACCAAATCTCTAAACTGGTTAACTACCCACAGAACCATGTGTCATCTCGCTCACGTTCCATAGAGGAAGTCTCAAAGTCTATCACCTTCCACACTCCCCCGATCCCTATGCACACATCTGTTTCCCCACCTACCTCAGAGATGGCACCACTATTCACCTGCTGCCCAGCAGGAAACCGGGAAGTATTCTTGGTTTCTCATGTTATACAAAGTTCAGTTTGTATAAAATGGATAATCCACACTTCAATGGGATTGCAGATGGGTTCTACTTCCAATTACTGCAGAAGGCACTGTCCCATACTGGTTACAAGAGGAACACCAGGTCCTACAAGAGTGCACTGCATATTTCCTATACCTTATACTGACCCTACAGACTACCCTTCAATGGATTCCCACTGTCTTGGTGTAATATCCTTATCATGACCTAGAAAATCCTGCCAGATAGAGTCTCAGCTTACCTTTACAGTCCTCCTTCCACTCTCCCTTTTAATGGGAATTATTTCAGTTCTTCAACCTGAGACTGACTTTCTACATGCTGCATTCTCATCCCCACCCTTATTCGTTGAAATCTGGAGTTGAAATGTCATTTCCTCTGGACAGCCTCTTCCGGACCCTCATTCCAGTCAGTAATAATGTTTAATAACAAGGAGGGTTAAGTCTACTTATTATTACAGGTTCCAATACATTTGAACTTAATCTCATTACACCCTGAACTCAAAACTGCTTGTTCAATGTTTGACTTCCCTTCTAGACTCTGAGTTCTCTCCCCTACAAAAAGCTGGGACCCTATTTTCTGTCTCCGTCACTGTTAAAGCTTCTGTACTTTAAGTGTGTGGCACACAGCAGATACTTAAAGTTACCTGTTGCACAACAGATTAGAGACATACTTCAGATTATTCTGGCGTTCAACTGCTCAAATTGGAATGGAAATAGGTATATAGACACTAGTTTAGAAAATACTGTCACTATCCATAAGAGAGTTAAGCACATTTGATTTTAAGCATAATCAAAATCAGCAAAGGAATGTAAAGAAGAGAACAGGAGAAACCAAAGGTGAGTTATATAAAGAAAATCAGTGAAAGTGAGGGAAGGAAAGATAAGAGTGCATAAATAAGCCGCTGTTTTTATCTTCTATAAAGATGCTATACTGATTTAGTATTCATGTTAAAATTTCAAATCGGTTTATCCCAACTACATCACAATGAATTCACTAAGACAATGCTGTGTTCTCTGTGTGTACTCAGTGGTGTTCGACTCTTTGCAACCCCATGGACTGTAGCCCACCAGGCTCCTCTGTCCATGGGATTTCTCAATCAATAATACTGGAGTGGGTTACCATTTCCTTCTCCCGGGGATCTTCCCAGTCCGGGGATCAAACTCATGTCTACTGCATTGGCAGGCAGATTCTTTACCACTGTGCCACCTGGGAAGCCCAATTAAATCACACACTAGCTTAAAACAGGGTAATAAAAATGGATCCACAGTTATAAAAACGGTAATCCTAACCTTGGTAAAAAGTTTAACTGGATCATATCCAGTTGATTTAGCCCATTCCTTGGTGGAAACACGTTTAATGTCACCATCTTCATTAGATGCTCTGGCTCTGGCTTCGGCTTCCATTGGTTCCCCTACAAAACAAACACTAGTTTATTTTCAACTGTAGTTCGTGTAGAATGAATCTCTCATCCACCTTTGAGGGGTGTGGTGGCATGGGGTCACTCATGGAAGCCACTAGCATGTGAAACATTCTGAATTCAAGGAGAAAGAATTAGAACATGCTCATCACCATTTTTTTCTACTTCAGTTTCTGAAGGCCACATGCAGAGTAGTTCAAGTACAGACCTGGGAACAACTCCTGCCCAGCTCTATTTACTAGATTTGTGAGATTTCTCTGCAGCATGTTTCTTCACAAGTAAAATGGCACGACTCATTTTTTAAAACATCATTTAAAGATGAAACAAGAACATAACACATTATCTAGCATATAACAGCAATTATTTCCCCCTCCCCCTGCCTTAAGCTACCAATATTAAATTAGCAAAATAAAGACAGTGGTCGTCAATAAAAAAAATATATCCCAACTAGTTTACTCACAGGAAGCTTCAGGGTCAGCTCTGTCAGGAGATACTTCTTGATCAGCATCTTCTTCTCCAAACAACTGGCTATAATTTAAGAATAGTAAATATTTATGTACACCAAAATATTCTGAACAAATGATACCTTTTCCAAGCTTCCTCAAATCTTCAGAAGCGATGAAAATTAAGTAATTGATAAATTATATTCCAGAAACCTCAAAGTATTTAAGCCATCTGTTTAAAACAGCTTGCATTCTCATTTGAACCACAACACAGAGAAGGCAAAATTTTAGTAGACCCAGATTCATTTCTGTCAGCTAGCTTCTGCAAATTCCTGTTAAAATTGTTGATCAATAGACAGGTGAGTGGCTTTACATTCCAACACAGACAGTATTTCACTTCTAGAATAACAGCTGTGAAGTATACCTGCAACTATATTAAACAAACAGTGACACACCTATTGTGTGTGAGGCACTGCTGAAGCTGCAGGAAACTCAGCAGGAAGACATTCTATCATAGTAGTATGCATATTTACCTATCTTTACCACTTAAGAGTCGTATGAAATAACGGGAAAGTATTAAGCTGAAACTCCCTCTTATTAATCAAGCTATCCTAAAAACTGTTTAATAACTTTTCAACCTTTCATTAAGTATAGGACTTACATTAAAATCCCAAAGATCCTGATACATTTTACAAGAAAATGGCAATCTGTTTCCAACACTGGTTGTACCCCCAAAATACACTCCCAAAATAGCATACATGAGTTCCTACGGATTAATTTCCTCTCCAGAAAACATTCTGCCAAACTAGCAAGTATAAAATATCAATAGTATGTTACTGTGGCTTTATTCTTGATTTTGCAAGTTAATCATACAGTTGAACATTATCTTTATTTGCTTATTGCCTAGATTTCCCTTTAAGTAAAAAAAGTGTCTACTAGTATTGTCAGGTTGTCCCTCTCTTATTACAGGAATATATTCCAGACCACAATTTTAGTTCCTTATGTTGCAGTTAGTTCATCCCATATAATAGCTTAATTGTGTATACATCATTGAACCTCTCTTGATGATGAAATACTAAATGAATTTGAATGTATCAATCCTTTTTTATAATTACTTTTATATCTTGAGAAATTGTTCTTTAATCCAAAAGATAAAGATTTTCTCCTGTATCAGAACAATTTAAAATTTTGCCTTTCACATCTGAATAATTAACCCACTTCGACTTAATTTCTATACATTATTAACTTACACATATTGTTTTAAGTAGAGAATATAATTTTTTCCACGCAATGGCACCCCACTCCAGCACTTCTGCCTGGAAAATCCCATGGATGGAGGAGCCTGGTGGGCTGCAGTCCATGGGGTCACTAAGAGTCGGACACAACTGGGCAACTTCACTTTCACTTTTCACTTTCATGCATTGGAGAGGGAAACGGCACCCCACTCAGTGTTCTTGCCTGGAGAATCCCAGGGACTGGGGAGCCTGGTGGGCTGCTGTCTCTGGGGTCGCACAGAGTCAGACACAACTGAAGCGACTTAGCAGCAGCAGCAGGCTTTAGTCTTCCATATAAATTTTATAATCAGATGAACAAGTTCCAATAAAATCCCTGATAAAATTTTAATCAGAACTGTACTGAATCATTAATACTTTATATACACAAACTAGAATAAATGTATATTTTGCTCTGTCAGCTAAGAAGGCCTAAAACAAATGGCATCCACATCTATGCCTAAGCAGTTGTATCCGGGCTTCTAATATCATTCTTCAATAAAAGAAACCAGGGTTCCTTGAAGAAATGTCTAATTCTAGGGCTGAAGCAGGAAATACACCAGATGAACCTGGAGCATCTTATAGTACCAGAAAGTAAGGAATTACTCCAAAAAAAAACTCCACTACACTTTGATGGCTACATATCAAAGAGCACAAGGCCAACTGAAGAGCTCCCAATGGCCAAAGATGGAACAATCTGAGCAACAAAATTAAACAGTATATTAGATTATAGTGAAAGTCGCTCAGTCACATCTGACTCTTTGCCACGCCACGTACTATACTGTCCATGGAATTCTCCAGTCCAGAATACTGGAGTGGGTAGCATTTCCCTTCTCCAGTGGATCTTCCCAACCCAGGAAATCGATTCGGAGTCTCCTACATTGCAGGTGGATTCTTTACCAATTGAGCTATCAGGGAGGAAAAACCCATTAGATTGTAACTATAAAATACATTCAGTATCAATGCATCTACATAGATAACAAACACTACCTTAAGTGATCAAGGCCTACATTAATAGTCATAAATTATGTTGATAACATGTACCCCTCATATGAGGAGGAAAACAACACTGTCTCTCTGAGGTCTTCATTCCAATAACCTATAACCACACTAAGAAAAACATCAGACAAATTCCAGTAGTGGGGCATCCTACTAAATACCTGACTGCTGCTGCTGCTAAGTCGCTTCAGCCGTGTCCAACTCTGTGCGACCCCATAGAGAGCAGCCCACCAGCCTCCCCCGTCCCTGGGATTCTCCAGGCAAGAACACTGGAGTGGGTTGCCATTTCCTTCTCCAATGCATGAAAGTGAAAAGTGAAAGTGAAGTCGCTCAGTCGTGTCCGACTCTTAGCGACCCCATGGACTGCAGCCTACCAGGCTCCTCCTGACTAGTACTCTTCAAAATTAACAAGGTCCTCAAAAACAAGGAAAGTCTGAAAAACTGTCACAGCCTCCTTAAGGGGGATCTAAAGATATGATAAGTAATTATGTGGTATCCTGGAATAGATAAGAAACACTGGGTAAAAACTAAGGAGATTTAAATAATCTTTGGACTTCGGTTAATAAACAATGCATCAATACTGATCCATTGTTACCTACACATCATACATTAGTACCATAAGATGTTGACAACAGAGGAAACCTAGTGTGGGAACTTGCTACCTTCTCAATCCTTTTCTAAATTTGAAACTGTTCTAAAAACTAAAGTCTATTAAAAAGAAAAAAAAAAGTTTCCCAAATAAATAAAACCGGCAAGTGTATTTCTCATGAAATTTTGTCATTATATGTGTACTTTTCTGAGTGAGTATGTAATACCTTAATCAAAACATAAAACTGTTTGCTGCAGATTTCTAGAAGATATCAACTTGATAAAATTCTCTTCTTAGTTTACTAAGAAGATGAAAAGGTGTTCGCTAAATTTTACCAAACATTTTTCCTATATCTATAAAGATTATATAGTTTCTCTTTCTCAATGAAGTAAACGGCATTTATAAATCTTTCCAGTGTTACATCATGCTTGCATTCCTGGAATAAATACAACTGGGCATCCTTTTTGTTTTATATCATTTAGATTTTTTAAAATTTATTTTTGGCTGCGCTGGGTCCTCCAGTTGCGATGCGGTGGCTTCTCTTGCTGTGGAGCACAGGCACTAGGCTGCTCGGGCCTCAGCACTTGTGGTGCCCAGGCTTAGCCGCTCCACGGCATGTGGAGTATTCCTGGACCAGGGATCGAACGCATGTCCCCTGCATCGGTAGGTGGACTCTCAATCACTGGACCACCAGAGAAGTCCCCCTCTTTCCTTTTTATGATCAAACTTGCCAATTTATTTTTCACTCTTACCTCAATTACATCCTTCTTCTAATTTTTTTGACTTTATGTTGTTCTTTTTCCAACATAAGTTGGATCCTTTGCTGATTAATGTTCACCACTCTTCATCTATGTAAGCCTGTAACTTCTTTCAACTACCACATTCAACATATCCTACAAGTTCCACGTGTAGTATTTTCAGTATTATTACAAACTATTTTCAACCTCCATTATTTCTTGTTTAACCAATGAGTTACTTCTAAGTATGTTTTAGTGTTTTCAAATACAAAGATTTGTACTCATTTAATTACATGCCTATTCCAGTCAGAGTAAGCTCCATCATTGTTAAGTACAATTTCTCCATGGTATTTAAGTAAATAATTCCACTGTCCATCACCAGTACTAAAAATATGCCCAGAAATATATATACTCTTACTTGAACAAATATTTCGCCCAGACAATGCAATGAATAGGTTCTGAAGGTGTGTTACGAATTGTACAGCCAGGAAAAGTTCTCTGGGTTGGTTTGGGATGGCATTCGTAACACTCGGTCACACCCTGCAAAGTAAAGATGTGAGAAAAACATTTAACCAATGACAGTGGCTTCTCAATACTGTAATTCATTCTTTCATTTACATTCCAACTATCAAGAAAATTTTAAAATATTAGTGACTCCCAAAATCCTTACTTTACAGATAAGAAACTCTAACATAAAACCTAATTGAATCTACCAGTCACAGCTAAGACTAAGCCAGGACTCTTGATTCCTGGCCCAGTAAGGAGAAAACACAAGTTTACCTTGATCATAGTGAATAGAGAAACTACTGGAAAGACAAATAACAGCTTTCCAACCAATTATCTTCCAAAGTTGTAAAACTCTATTATTTAAATATTATTTATAGCTTTACCTTATAAGGTCCTAAAGATTAAGTGAATTTAAAGCATTTAATTTCTAGAGCTAACCAGATGCATGGAAAAAATCTTAGGTATTGCTAAACCAAATACTTTCATTTCATTGCTAAAGGGTTATGTTTAAATCTATACTGTCGGAATGAAGTCTACAACACCTGTGATAATTTTTCAAAACTTCAAATGAATATTCTTCATTCTGGCAGTTCTCTATCTCAGTCTTAATACATACTAGTGTCTCAGTAATGGATCACGGTAATAAGCAATGTCTTCCTAATAATTGTTAAAGACCCCAAACCTGCAAATACTGTTTTAATAAAAATTGCAGCAGATCCAGGGTTTTCTCCATAATGCCATTTCTGGTGTTCTTCCAACATGCTTTCTTGAGGCCAGCCATATAGCAAGCAGTGCATCCCTCATAAATTAATATTTACAAGTCTTTGTAGAATGATATGAATTAAACTCCCAAAGAGTAATACTAAACACTAAAAACAACTGAAGCAGAGCCACAGTTTTCGGTTTGGATAAATTGCCGAACAGACAAAAGTATCAATTAGTTTTAAAACCTGCAAATGATTCTTCCAATGTATCTGTTTAATTTCTTAAAAGAAGTTAAGAGAAAAAAAATTTGAGCAGAAAATGAATAACAATACTAAGATTATAGAAAACTGAGTTATGAACATACAGGTACTTGTTCTTACTCTTTAGTTTTATCTAAATACCTGAAATACTTCACAAATAGACCAAAAATTTTTTTCAAAGTACTCTAGACTATAAATCTGGACTCTAGCCAAAACTAACTTTTTAGAAGCTGGTTTAGCATACATCAACATGTCATGTAGTCTCTTATGCTTGCCAACCTAAGGATTTTAAGACACAAGCTACATTTTAATACATGCAAGGATTTTACTACATAAGATCTTTGCCTGTACTCTTTCGTACCTTTATAGCATCCTAAGTTTTAGAGGAGCACAAAAAAAAATCCTTACATTCTGGAGGCTGACAAACCCATGTAATACATAGCCAAAGTTTACTTCTTCCCTCCTTAGATCAGATCAGTCGCTCAGTTGTGTCCGACTCTTTGCGACCCCATGAATCACAGCACACCAGGCCTCCCTGTCTATCACCAACTCCCGGAGTTCACTCAGACTCACGTCCATCGAGTCAGTGATGCCATCCAGCCATCTCATCCTCTGTCGTCCCCTTCTCTCGCCCCCAATCCCTCCCAGCATCAGTCTTTACCAGTGAGTCAACTCTTCCCATGAGGTGGCCAAAGTACTGGAGTTTCAGCTTTAGCATCATTCCTTCCAAAGAAATCCCAGGGCTGATCTCCTTCAGAATGGACTGGTTGGATCTCCTTGCAGTCCAAGGGACTCTCAAGAGTCTTCTCCAACACCACACTTCAAAAGCATCAATTCTTCGGCGCTCAGCTTTCTTCACAGTCCAACTCTCACAACCATACATGACCACAGGAAAAACCATAGCCTTGACTAGACGGACCTTTGTT
>NW_011494852.1:2886266-2886464 GCF_000754665.1 Bison bison bison | reverse complement strand
ACGGACCTTTGTTGGCAAAGTAATGTCTCTGCTTTTGAATATGCTATCTAGGTTGGTCATAACTTTCCTTCCAAGGAGTAAGTGTCTTTTAATTTCATAGCTGCAGCCACCATCTGCAGTGATTTTGGAGCCCAGAAAAATAAAGTCTGACACTGTTTCCATTGTTTCCCCATCTACTTCCCATGAAGGGATGCGACC
>NW_011494852.1:2844979-2886166 GCF_000754665.1 Bison bison bison | reverse complement strand
TCTTCGTTTTCTGAATGCTGAGCTTTAAGCCAACTTTTTCACTCTCCACTTTCACTTTCATCAAGAGGCTTTTTAGTTCCTCTTCACTTTCTGCCATAAGGGTGGTGTCATCTGCATATCTGAGGTTATTGATATTTCTCCCGGCAATCTTGATTCCAGCTTGTGTTTCTTCCAGTCCAGCGTTTCTCATGATGTACTCTGCATAGAAGTTAAATAAACAGGATGACAATATACAGCCTTGACGAACTCCTTTTCCTATTTGCAATCAGTCTGTTGTTCCATGTCCAGTTCTAACTGTTGCTTCCTGACCTGCATACAGATTTCTCAAGAGGCAGATCAGGTGGTCTGGGTATTTCCATCTCTTTCAGAATTTTCCACAGTTTATTGTGATCCACACAGTCAAAGGCTTTGGCATAGTCAATAAAGCAGAAATAGATGCTTTTCTGGAACTCTTGCTTTTTCCATGATCCAGCAGATATTGGCAATTTGATCTCTGGTTCCTCTGCCTTTTCTAAAACCAGCTTGAACATCAGGAAGTTCACGATTCACATATTGCTGAAGCCTGGCTTGGAGAATTTTGAGCATTACTTTACTAGCGTGTGAGATGAGTGCAATTGTGTGGTAGTTTGAGCATTCTTTGGCTCCTTAAGGTCCCAAATAAATATAAATAAGCATTCCCTCCTTAAGGTCCCAAATAAATATTTGGGGAGCAAAAATAAACAAAAAGATGTTCTTTACCTTTTTGATAGTGGTTACTTGCCCAAGATAACCAGCAGTTCCACTCTCAATAAGAGGGACATCAGCTGCTAGACACATTCTATTAACATGGTTGCGGGCAGCTGGAAGAAAAATACTAGTTAACAGGAGTTCATAGGAAAAAAAAAAAGATTACATAGTTACCTGTAATCAGAATCAAATTTACCCAAACCATTTTCTATTGTTTTTATTTCATGTACAATTCTCTTACAACTATAACCAGAATAATACAACTATTATAGACATTTAAGAGACAGGCAACAGTAAAATTTCTAACATAAGAAATTCGTATTATAAATTTACTATATGAGAAGCACCCCTATATACTACTTTTTAATACCAAAGTGCCATCTTCCTCTTCTACTGCTGTGGCTACCTTCTATTAAACTTGGCTAAAACATTGTTTTAATGTTTTTTTTTACAAGCCCTTAACTTGCTCTTATTCTACTAAAATTATCAGACAATACATGGAAGTGAACAGAGAATACGGAATATCAACTTGGAACTATTAAGGCAGTTTAAGATTGGGGGGGCGGGGCGGGAAACAAGATTAAGGGAACAAAGATGAGTCTGGTTAAAAGAGTTATCCTGCCTCTTTCTTATGCTACTTTGTATGTCTTTTCTTTTGATATTTCTGACCTGAAATTGTTACAAACTCACTTGACAGATGTACTTTTACATGTGGAAGTAATTACAGAAAAGGACTAAGTATTTTCATTCCACATTTCAGACACACAGATCTGTTAACAATAACTGGCTATACAGTATTTGATATATGAAATATCACCAACTTGTACAAGCTTAAATGGTGTAAAATGTGTACACGCAACAGGAGCCAGTCTGGTATCTCACAGCACCAGATATACCAAAACTAATTCAAGAGCCATGACTTCCATAACTTTGGCATCCTGCTGCCTTACTCTCAAATCAGTGGTTTTTAGCCCTAATTGCCCTTTAGATCATCTGGGGAACTATGAAAAAAATATGATCATTAGGTCGCACTTACAGAGTCTGATTTAATTGGCCTTGGGTGAAATCTGGACCCTGATATTTCTTAGATCTCCACATAAAGAAAGGGAGTCACTGTGCTTAAGTGCTGGGGTAATGCGGAACAAACAAACATGCACACAACATTCGCAGCCATCCTCTTTAGTGATTTCAGCTTCCCCTATTTCACAGCAGTTCCAGTTAAAATTACAATCAAATGGCAATCTTTAAACCTGATCTTACTTCCCTTTAGCTCTTTTAAGATCTAACTTGTAAGGAAATATTTTAATTAACACTAATTGAATAAACAACCTTGTTACGGAAGAGAGGAAATACTTAAAATTATTAAAATAATCTCACCTCTGTTATCTAAAGCATTCATAACCAATATAAATTGTCGAAAAAATTCCACATTATAGTCAGGGCTACAAAGTAAAACAAAAAAAAGTCACCAAAACAACTGGCCTTATACATGAGCTTTACAGAATAAAACAGGGTACTAAAAAGCATATTAAACTAATAACAGTGCAAAAATAACTGGTATTAGGGGTCTCTACCATATATACATAAGTCTGACTATTCCCAAATACCATCAACAGATTTAAAAGAAATTATTTCCCCTTAATCCCTGTGAATAACTACACATCCTTTTTGGCCAGTTACCTTGGGCACTGAGCAGAAAACCCAAACTGGCACGACTTACAAGTCCCACCAGGCCTTCTTGGGGCAGCAAGTGCCTGGGAACATACAAAGAATACATTCCCAGGATCTGCCTAGCCTGTGGCTTCACCTCACATGGTCAAGATCAGCAGGGTTCAGGCCCCTAGGGTCCCTGCTTTTAGCAGCACTGGGAAAGCAACACAGGGTAAGAAGGTTGCAGGGCTATCAGCAAGCTTGTAGAGCAAACATCCAGAGAATTAAAAGGAACCTGGAGACATAAATTCCCTGAGAAAGCGTAAGGCTTTCTTTAATTCCAGGCCTCAAACAAGAACTCATTGTTTTTAATACCATTTATACTTGTTAGCCAGACAACAACTACAGATAAAGGATATTTTAGACACAGAGTTCCTTTGCCCCAACACCTCCAAAATTATGTATTTATTCTAAGTAGAGATCAGAGAATACTTCTGTACCATCAGATTTACTGCCCCATCACAATCCCCAATGTTATATTATAGAACTCAGCCCTAATAAACAAATTATTTGTGGGGGGAACCTTTTAAACTTAGAAAGGCTGTAGCTGAAGTCGACCGGAATGAGTAATATATTTAGAAAGGTCTGAATCATCATATATAATGATTTTTCATAGAATTATCT
This sequence comes from Bison bison bison, assembly GCF_000754665.1. Taxonomy (NCBI): domain Eukaryota; kingdom Metazoa; phylum Chordata; class Mammalia; order Artiodactyla; family Bovidae; genus Bison; species Bison bison. Next base: position 2,883,106 of record NW_011494852.1, on the reverse strand, counting down.
TTAAAACAGGAGTGTAAGTTCCTTTTAAGTTTTCATAAGTTATTTATGATTTATTGAAAGTATTAAAGTATCTCACTTCTTATTAAAGTATCTCACTTCTTATCTAAATCATTCAAACCATATGTGTCTGTGTATGAATATATACATATGTATATACAAATATACTGCTAAAACAATGCCACTTATCTTATGTGGGCATAACCTACTGCATTTTCATTATTCCAGAAAAACATTTTTTTAGAAAGGAGAACGACTTTGAGTTCATGTATTTAGCTAATAAAAATATACTTTGAAGGTTTAATTAAAAATTCACAGCAAATGCAATTTTGTGACATAATAATCAGAGCATACTTCATAATGCTGTCATGGTAGGCTACGATATTAGCTTTCGGGTAAAACTGCAGGACACTCTCTTTGGCAACCTGGAAAAACAAAAAACACTAAATTACTAATGTACTAAATTACTATAACAATTCTAATTATATACAAAATCTATTTATGGCAGACAACTGCTACTTCACCTTATATAATATTTATATTAAAAATAAAATACAAAAATGTAACAGGAAAATTTCAACAAGATTAAGCTATATACACCTACTTATAAACTAACAGGACAGCTGCCTCCTCTCACACACACTTGTACATGAATGGCCAGCTTCAGCAAAAGTATTAAATGCTTTAACCAAGTATCATTCATCCATTCAACGACTATTTACTAAATATCTTCCATATATCAGAATTTGTATATGGCACTTGGTGAATAAAAGTGACATATATCAAATAACCATCTAGATAAACGTAACTACAAACTATGATAATGATACACAGAAAAAGCAGAGATTGTAATGAAAGGAAGATCTGATTTAGAGATTTAGGAAAGAACTAGAGAAAATGTGAAAAATGAAAACAGGAAAAGAGTGAAAGTTCACGCAAAAGGCTGAGAAAAAAGCAAAGGCAAAAGGTATTTCAAAACCTTGAATCAAGATGGAACATTCAAGGAACTAAAGAAAGGTCAGAATGGCAAGAACTCAGGGGACGCTGTCTTCTTTTAAAGTGAACAATGGCCTAAGTTGTAGCTTCACCTGCCCAAAATACAGAAGCCAACCTCTGGGGAACGTAGGACACAAGGCTCACTCTAAGTAAACACTCCGAAATTTAAGCAAGAAGGGGATACCATTTACAGGGTCAGGAAAAGCACTTATCTTCTCTGCAGACAAAAAAAGGAGAGCACAGCCTTCAGTCCTTTACTAGACAGATCTTTCTATTCTTCATAATCCCTCAGCTGAAAAAGAGACGGCTTCCCCCAAATTCTCCCTCCTACTAGAAACCCCAAGTTAATCTAATGCCATAAATAGAAGATCCCCCAAGGGCAGAAATAATAATGAACAGATAAATAGAAACAATATGAGAAAAACAATTACCTGGGCCTTTGATCTTCCAACATGTTTCTTTTGAAACAAAAACTGCCTGTTGAGGTTGCTGACATCAATAGTATCCAGATCAATCTACAAATACAAAGACCAGAAAAATCACCAGTTTCCTGGTATGTTTGAGCAATAAATATCACTATTCTCTGCATCCATAACCCAAAACTTTTGGTATTTGCTACATTAGTGGAGAAAAGGCTCTTAATACCAAAGTGTTAAATTGATTAAATAATTTAATACATATTAAAAAAAAGGTTTAATTTCAAAGATAACATCCTCCCTCCCCTCAAAAAACTGATTCTTCATTTGCTTGTTTAATCATCCTGGCAAATATGTTAGGAAATTCCTCAGATGGCACAGAATTATGTTGAAAATGCATTAAATTTTTTTCTTTTTTTCCTTTCAATTTCCATCACTTCTCTATAAATCTCATCAATTACTCTTTCAAATCCAATATAATAAACTGTGCCTTATTCTTTTTTTTAATGATATTTGACAAACAGATTTATTGAATTTTTACCACGTTCTTTAATTCAGAAGTCCTTACCCATCCACAATTTTATTTACAATTATTACCTTAGGCCTGTGGAGGGAACCTTCTACACAAGGTTAAGTGTCTCATGTTTTAAGTCTTACCTAATTGCTGTTTAGACGTTAAATACAAGGGAAGAATAAATAATTATAACTAAAACCACTTTCATTCCATTTCAATAAATTTATATGAAAGGTATTCAAATGTTCTGTATAACATCCATGGTTTTGGCTATAATTTGTGAAAATTACCAGTACATATAATCACATAACATTTTTTTATTCGTGCTTTCTAAATTACTACAAAAATCAAACCAAATAAAAAAAGATCAACATTTATTTCTCAGGTGTCCCAACTCAATGTCTGTAACAAAATGAACCTTTTAAAGGAGTATCAGCTATGCCACATTTATATTTGGGATTTGTGATACAGAACTGAACGCAAAGACAAACCCTATAAAAACCCAAGGAAAATGCATAAATGCTTTTCCCTCGTCACTTATTTATTAGTTCAGTCGGTCATCTCTAACTCCATGTTTCCACTACACCTTAAAAAGTTATAAACTCACAACCAAATTGTAGGTTACAACTCCAAACCTCATAAGTTTACATAACAGAAATAACCTGACTCAAAATTGCAGTAGATTCTCGCCACTGCACACCAATGCAAAAGTTAAAATCCTAACCAATACCTTTAACGAAATAATCTATGGTAATAAAAATGATTGTCACGCAAATTGTCTGTACCCAGGAGAGAGGAGCGTAAGCCCCAAAGGAGTCCTACCAGTTGCCTGGCGACCCAAAGTAAGTTACCAAACTGCATCTCACTTTTCCTCTTGTTAAAAATAAAATGGGATGAAAACAGCGTTTACAAAGCCTATGGTAGCACTGAAGATTAAATACGTTAAGGCGAGTAAAAACCTCAGGAGAGAGTCGGGCTCGAGACAAGCACTCAGTAGGTCCTGATTGTTATTACCGCGCCGTACTCTGCTCTGGATATTGAGTTAAGAGGGACTTTGAATTGAACACTCGCAACATCCTCAAGGGACTGGAAACAACCATCTCTTGCCTCCCGTTCAAACTGGGATACCGCTCTGAAGCGAAAGCACGAGGGCTCCTCCACTCCCCAGAGCCGCCACAAATTGGCGGGGCGTGTGGGGGTGGGATGGGGGGAGGCCCGCCGCAAGACGCCCGGAAGACCCGGGCCCTCGGCCTCAGCGTGCGGAGCGGGCCCGGCGTGCGGCAAGGCCCGCCCCGTCGCTGTGGAAGACCTCCCTCCCCGTGGACAGCCACGACCCTGGGACCTCTGGGTCTGGCCCCGTGCTCGCAGCTCCAGTCCCGACTTCCGGGCCCCAAGCCCCCCGACCCCGGCTCCACGGCCCGCCATTCAGCCCGCGCGCACGCCTGGCCCTCACCAGATCGATGTGGGAGAAGCCGGTGAGCACGAGGTTTTGAGGAGCTCGCCAGCCGACTCGCCCTCCCCGCCCCCCACCCACCCAGGACCCGGCCCCCGGCCACGGCCTCAGCCAGTCCCGGGGCAGCCCCCTCGACAGTGCCATGGCGGGACGACCACGAGCCGCGGCGGAGGCGGAGGCGGGAGAAGTGAGCCGCGGCCGGAAGCAGGTGGGGGAGGGGCGGCCCAGCTTCCGTTCCTGCGCACTTCGGCCGCCTATCGGCGCCGAGTGGGCGGAGCCCGAGGGTGTGGCCAGTCCGCCGGCCCCGGACAGGGCTGGGCTGTGAGCGAAGGGCTTCACACCTCCGTTAGTAGTGTTTCTCAGCGACGCGCACCGCCGGGTCTTCGGCCTAAGTAGCCTAAGGATGCTGTTTGGCCTGGGATTTGGAACTCCCGACCAAAACTTCTAACAGATTAGAAAACTGATGTCCCTCTATGTAAAGAGCTCTTACAAATTAACAAGAAAATGAATGTCACACAAAAAATATAGGCAATAGATGTGAAGGACACTCACGAAGTGAGTGGGCAATATGATCAATATTGAAATTTCATCAAAGACAGGCAAAATAGTTTTCAAACGCTTTTCACCCATTGAACGGCAAAAACAGTGTAACACTTTTGTTAGGCACTCCCACACACTGCAGGTATACTAAGGCAAAGCTTTCTAGAGAGTATTGTGGCAATTTGATACAAAAAACCCCTAAAATTGTGCATAGCTTTTCATTCATTCTTTCCAATTCGAGGAATTTATCCAATGGCAATTATCACTGGTTAAAAAAAATAATTAAATTGGAATAGAGAGGCAGATGAAAAGAATGGACTTGTGGACTCAGCAGGTGAAGGGGAGGGTGGGATGAATTGAGAACGTAGTATTGACATATACACACCACCATGTGTGAAATAGTGGAAAGCGGCTGTATAACACAAAGAGCTGGATGCATACTTTTCTTTTTTTGAAAAATACTTTGCAGCATATGTGTAATGAAGTAAAGGCCTCTTGTGCCCCAAGCAAAAAAAGCCAAACTCTGACAGTGTAAATTTGTAGACTAGCCACCCCACGCCCGAGGAGCGGAGGCTGGGCCGAGAGGAGCTACTCCACGTTCAAGGTCAGGAGGGGCCGCCGTGAGGAGATACCCCTCGTCCAAGGTAAGGAGCAGCGGCTGTGCTTTTCTGGAGCAGCTGTGAAGAGATACCCCACGTCTAAGGTAAGAGAAACCCAAGTAAGACGGTAGGTGTTGCAAGAGGGCATCAGAGGGCAGATACACTGAAACCATAATCACAGAAAGCTAGTCAATCTGATCACACTGACCACAGCCTTGTCTAACTCAATGAGACTAAGCCATGCACAGTATGAAAAGGCAAAATGATAGGATACTGAAAGAGGAATTCCCCAGGTCGGTAGGTGCCCAATATGCTACTGGAGATCAGTGGAGAAATAACTCCAGAAAGAATGAAGGGATGGAGCCAAAAGAGGGGACGACAGAGGATGAGATGGCTGGATGGTATCACTGACTTGATGGACATGAGTGGGTAAACTCCAGGAGTTGGTGATGGACAGGGAGGCCTGGTGTGCTGTGATTCATGGGGTCGCAGAATCGGACACGACTGAGCGACTGAACTGAACTGAACTGAAAGACTTATTGCAGGGTGTCAAGCAAGGAAGTGGGAGGCAAGCCTCAGGTCCCTTCAACTTGGTCTTTGAGTTAGGGGATTTTTTTAAGGGGAAGAACAAAGAGGGATTAATCAGCACCTTGTGACATTTTTAAATAGTAGTTTGGGGAGTTAGGATATGTCTGCTAAGTCACTTCAGTCGTTTCCGACTCTGTGTGACCCCATAGATGGCAGCCCACCAGCCTCCCCCGTCCCTGGGATTCTCCAGGCAAGAACACTGGAGTGGGTTGCCATTTCCTTCTCCAATGTATGAAAGTGAAAATTGAACGTGAAGTCGCTCAGTAGTGTCCGATTCTTAGCGACCCCATGGACTGCAGCCCACCAGGCTCCTCTGTCCATGGGATTTTCCAGGCAAGAGTATTGGAGTGGGGTGCCATTGCCTTCTCTGTAGGATATGTCTCTGGTTTACAATTCTCTGGCCACGTGGTCCATGCCTCAGGGATCTGTTAGCTCACCTTCCTCTGGAGAAACAACCTGAGTTTGTACCTTAACAATTGAGAGAGTTATTTCCTAGGCAGGTTGATAAGAAGTCTAGGGGTCCCCAAGGAGAGAGGGGTCTGGAATTCTCAAGGAGGAAGGAAGGACAAACTTTTTTTTCCTTCTCTACATTCCTTAGGATTATATAATAATAATGCATCCTGCCTGAGGACAGTCTCTGGATTAAACCTTCTGGCTAATTCTGTTATCTTAAAATGTAAATTATGGGAGTAGACCTGGTCTTTACAAGGATTATATAACAATAATGTATCCTGCCTGAGGACAGTCTCTGGATTAAAACTTCTGGCTAATTCTGTTATCTTAAAATGTAAATTATGGCAGTAGGTCTGGTGAGGTCTTTACAACCTCCAGACGTTCTTTGGATTCACTGGAGTATATAACTTCATTGCTAACACTAGGGGGTACTCTTTCTGCCCCCTTCTGATGCCTATGTCAGAAGCTTTCTCTATCTCCTTTATACTTTAATAAAACTTTATTACACAAAAGCTCTGAGCAATCAAGCGTCGTCTCTGGCCCCAGATTGAATTCTTCTCCTCCAGGGGCCAAGAATCCCGGTGTCTTCACGTGATTCAACAACAACCTTTCACAATGACACCTATAATAGCAAGTTTACTACATTAATGAGGTTATCAACAACAGCAATTTTAGTCATCTGACTCTGGTTGATTAGTGTTCCGTTAGCATAGGACTGAGATCAGAGGAGGTTAAGAAAGGGAGTAAAGTTGTGGAGAGATTTATCATAAACTCAGTAAGGGAACTTGGTTTCAGGAGGCGGGGAGACTCGGTTTCAATTACAAGGTATGTCCTGGGAGAATACTGATGGGGGAAACACAACATAATGTTAAATGAAAGAGATATAAAGCCATGTAAGTGATTCAATTTTGTTAAAAAATTTTCTCAAATGGCAAGAAAATAACCATGGTTAGTATTTTTGTGTATTTATGTATGCTGGAATTGTGGACAATTTTTATTTCTTCTCTAAACTTTCCTGTATTTCCCAGATGCTCATGCTCCTCAAAGAAAATGTGAACTTTAAAATCAGAAAAAATTATTAAAAGAAAAAAGGAAAAGATGGTATAAAAGGAAAATCCAAATACAGTCATTATTGCTAAGAGAGCTCTCTAAAATGGAGCTGGAAGGCCACTGATAAAGTGTAACTTATGCAAGGCTTCCATAAGATCCCCTTATCTGTCTGTAGTGTCTATATCTTCTGGACTCCAAGGGCTTCCCCAGTGGCTCAGACAGTAAAGACTCCTTCTGCAATGTGGGAGACTGGGGCTCAATCCCTGGGTTGGGAAGATCCCCTGGAGAAGGAAATGGCAACCCACTCCAGTGTTCTTGCCTAGAGAATCCCCATGGACAGAGGAGCCTGGCAGGCTGTAGTCCATGGGGTCACAGACAATCAGACACCACTGAGTGACTAAGCACAGCATGGCAGTGAAGTCTGACCTTCTAACCACTCACTGTCCTAATGAAGGCATTCAAAACATCTGCCAGAAACTCAATGCTTATTACCCTTACCCAAATATAACTCATGACAGCCTATCTATCAGACCCTTACCCTAAAACAACTCGCGACCATCATCCCTAAAGGACAACTATTTCCTTTGTTGTGTCAGAATATAGCCTCATGGCATTTGTCTTCATAAGCTCCTGATTCTCTTCCCTGGAACACTCTTTCCATTATACTCAAATCTGTGTCTTCTGAACTGTAACTTCTTTAAGATTTATTTATTTATTTTGGGGGGCTGCACTGGGTCTTTATTGCTGCACATGGGCTTTCTCTAGTTGCGGTGGGGTGAGTGGGAGCTACTCTTTGTTGTAATGCATGGGCTTCGCATTGTGGTGGCTTCTCTTGTGGGAGGGCATGGGCTCTAGGGTGTGTGTGGACTTCAGGAGTTGCAGAATGTGGGCTCAGTACTTGTGGCACATGGGCGTCCTTGCTCTGAAACGTGTGGGATATTCCTGGTCCAGGGGTCAAACACGTGTCCCTTGTATTGCAAGGCAGATTCTTAACCACTGGACCATGACTAAAGCTCCAAATTGCAATTCTTATAATGCCAAATACACTCTTTTCTTCGTTTTGTTGGTTGACAATGGAAAACAGAAGAAAATTGCTTTTGACTTCTCTGCTCTTTTTCATCAGTGATTGGTTCACCAAGCACCCACCAAGCTTGGTCTGTGAGGAGCACTCAGGCTGTGGTTCTGAACCATAAGGTAAAGGAAGGGCCAGGGAACCCAACCATGGCTTGGGTTGGTCGAGGGGCCGGGGGCACACCCTTGCATAGTACACTGCTGACGTCCCTTCCCTACCATTGGCCTGCCTCTTGTAAACAGACATTCTGCACAGGATGTTCACCTTCCTTCTCCCTCAAGACACGCAGTGGATAGAGCCACCTTCCTTTGCTTCTCTCCTGCCCACAGAACTGCACAGCTAATCCTACTCCTCAGGGCCTTGCTGGTATTTCTATTTTCAGATCTAGATCTTTGACACAGCATTTAAGTGGGTTCACACTGGACTTGTTTTCTCATGTCTTGCTTCCTTAACAATTATGTTACAAACATTATTTCTATTGGATGATGGGGATGCCTCTGCGATCTGTACTCTATTTAGATAAGATCTGATACAAACATGTATAACTAGATTCAAGAATGCATTTGGTTGGAAGCACAAATTGTCTCCACCTAAAAGAAACATGACACCTAAGTCATATCTGAAAATGGCTGTATCAACTGTTTAAAGCAACAATTATACCCCATCGTCTCATCAAAGGAGGGTACTCTCTGGCCATTTAAATAAATCCAAAGTGATGTACCTGCAGTCTGATGTACCTGATATGAGCAGTCTGTATTCTGCTCCAGTTGGAGTGAGTGGTCTGAAGTCTGAGGGATTATCTGCCCACAACAGAAGTGCCACAAGGGAACTGGTGATGGTTTCTCCAACATGACAGAGAGGAAGAATCAAAACCTCTCTCTGCAGGGCTTCCCTGGTGGCTCAGTGGTAAAAAAACAAAAAACAAAAAACCCACCTGCCATTGCAGGATACATGGGTTCAATCCCTGATCCGGCAAGATCCACATCTTAGTTGCCATGGAGCAACTAAGCCCATGCACCACAACTACTGAGCCTGTGCTCTAGAGCCCGGGAGATGCAACTCCTGAAGCCCACACGTGCCCCAGAGCCTGTGCTCTACAAGAAAAGCCGGCACAACGAGAAGCCCGTGCACCACAACCACAGAGCAGCCCCTGCTTGGTGCGACCAGAGAAAGTCCTTGAAGCAATGAATCCAGCACAGCCATAAATAAATAAATAAAAACAAACAAAAAACCTCTCTCTGCAGGTCCACACCCGGCCTCAACCCTACAAACCCAGTGTTCCTGAAATATCTATAACCAACACCCTTGCTTTCTTCTACACGGCCAGCCACTTTCCCCACGTACCTCTCCCCACCTTGGGAAGCAGGGAGAGGGCAAGGAAGCAGTCAAAAACATAAAATGTAAATGGAGAAAGGGGAGATGAGTGGTGGATAGCTGGGTGGAGGGACAATGTCCAGAAGAGACAAAGGGGCAAGAGGTGGAAGTAGATGAGGGTGGAAAGTGTGGTAGCCTTCAACAGTTCATGTCACAGGGCAGAAGCCTCAAGCAGCTGGAACAGTCCCCGCAGTATGCTCTGTCAGCATTCAGGGACAGCAAAAATGCAGAGGCTGCAGGGGTAATACATGGCTAGCTGCTGCTCACAGCGCTACAGCTGCCTCTCCCTCCAAGAACCCGTCAGGGTCTTCCATAAGATCACCTGCCCGTGGGCTACAGAGGAGCCACGTTCTGAGCTGCCTCTGTGGACGCAGGCCACTGACCCTGAAGGGCTAACCAGCCCATAAACGAGAGGTTCTAAATCCTGGCTCCAGACCCATCACAGGTGCCAAAAAGCAAACAGAAACAAGAGCTAATAAACTCTGAGTCAAAATGAGGTAAAAAGACAATTTAAACATTAAAGTTTAATTTATATAAATAAAAGGAAATGCACTACTTAAATAATAATTCATCTGGGTCCTCTTGGATAATACAAAACTCTTCCATGGGCGCCTGATCATTTTGAGGCCAGCAACTCTTCTCACATGTGTAAATTAGAATGGTTCCGAATTCCACAGAAAGATCTGAAAAATACAACATAATCAGGATTCCAATAAAGAAAAAGTGTTAGGAGATACACTCAATATTCAGTTTGCTTAGTGAATATAGCCCAGACACTGGAACAAGACTGCTTGGGTTCAAACCCAGCTCTACCACCTAGTGATTTCACCTCTATGATATTATTATGTATTTATCATGATGATAAGATTGCTGTGTGGAGTAAATAAGCTAGTACATACAAGATACTTGGAACAGAGCCTGGCACATCTTGAGTGTTATCTGTAAAGCAGAAAGGTTAAGCAGAAGACGCTAATAGGAAGGAGAAGGATTGCTCAATATCAGGATAACTGATGTTGCCACAGGCAGTGGTTTTACCTTACAAGCTGAAAAAATAATTACTTAAGGCAAAAACAGTGCTCATTAGCACTCAGTCACAATACAGTCACAGTATTCCTATAGAAAGTGACTGCTGATTAAAAAAAAAAAAAAAACAGATAAGCAAAATATACTTTAAAAATATGGTACTTCCCAGGTGGTCCAGTGGTTAAAACTCTGTGCTTCCACTGCAGGGGGCACAGGTTCAATCCCTGGTCGAGGAACTAAGACCTTGCATCCTGCGTGGTGTGGCCAAATCCAGACTATTTGACGTTGAAGATCATTTTAAAATGTCATACTAACAGAACACTACGTCCAAGAAAGGATACAGGCAAAAAGCAGAAAATAGATAAGAATTTATAGAAATGTATCAATGGATGGAGCCAGGAAAAATGGCATCAAGAGAACGTGAGTAATAAGAAAGCCTGTTGATATCAGAATAGGAAAACAGGAGTCAACAGGATGAGTTGAGCAACTGGTTTGGAGCAGCAAAGGAAAAATGTAGGCAGGGCCTCCCTGGTGGCTCAGTGGTAACGAATCTGCCTGCCAATGCAGGGGACATGGGTTCAATCCCCAGGTCAGGAAGATCCCACATGCTGCAGAGCAACTAAGCTGGTGAGGCAACTAAGCCTGTGCTCTAGAATGTGGGAGCCACAGCTACTGAAGCCCACGTGCCGCAGCTCCTGACGCCCAAGCACCCTAGAGCCCATGCTGCGCAACTGGAGAAGCCACTGCCAAAGAAGCCCTGTATACTGCAACTAGAGAGGAGCCCCCACTTGGCACAACTAGAGAAAAGCCCATGCAGTGACAAAGACCCAGCAAAGCCAAAAATAAATAAATAAAAATTAAAAAAAAAAAACGTAGGCAGTTGGGCCTTCCCTGGTGGTCCAGTGCTAAGACTCCATGCTCCCAGTGCAGAGGGCCTGGGTTCGATTTCTGGTTGGGGAACTAGATCCCACATGTTACAACTAAAGAGATAGCATGCTGCATACCACAACAAAGATAGAAGATTCTTCATGCTGCAACTAAGACCTGGAGCAGCCAAATAAATAAATACATAAATAAATATATATATATATTAAATGTAGGTGGTGATAATGGAAAGAAAGTCAAAGACAGTCCCAAAAAAGGGTAAAATAGAGCTGATTTTGAAGAAATAACCTGGTGAATTTGAGAAAATTCCCAACTAAAATGCATAACAGGCAGTTTGTAGAGGGCATGAGAAGGCTACAGCCTCAGTAATAGTAACCACCAGGAGAGGAAAGAAGGAGATGCAAAGAATCAGAATAAAATATGAAATAGCTGAGTATTATACATGAACCCAGAGACCTCCCACAGTGGGGACTGAAGGGTAGGGAGGAGAAAGAGGCATATGGAGATCAAAACAGTCCTGTTATACATGTAATGAAAAAACATCAGCAACCACAAGAAACAGAAAAGACAGGTGAAATCTAGTTACAGGTAGAAAGGAAAGGCTTCCAAGAAGTTCAATGAATGCAGAGGGAAAGAGAAAAGATGTTATCATGGAGTTGAGAAGAGAAAGGTGACCCAACCAACTGGTGTTGCTTCTACAGAAAAGCTACAAACTCAACAGAAAAGACATTCAGGGGAATTCTCTGGTAGGCTGGTGGTTAGAACTCCTCACTTTCACTGCCGAGGGTGTGGGTTCAACCCCTGGCTGGGGAACTGAGATCCTGCAAGCCGCACGGCATGGCCAACTTAAAAAGAAAGAAAGAAAACAAGAAAAACTAAATATGCAGGTCCGAAGACCCATCCGATCCCATGATAAACAAAACTGCAAGGGACTTCCCTCGTGGTTCAGTGGCTAAGACTCTGCCCTCTCAACAGGAGGCCAGGGTTCAATCCCTGGTCAGGGAACTAGATCCCACATGCCTCAACTAAAAGTTCTCATGATGCAGCTAATGGTCCTGCATGCCACAACAAAAATCGAAGATCTCTCATGCCATACCTAAGACCTAGTGCAGCTAAAATAAGTAAATAAGAATTACAGAACAATGGGACTGTAAGACCTGTTAGTTCACTGACTGGACTTCATGGATAAAGAAAGTTCTATGGTGTCAGTGTTAGTTACAAAGGGTGGAGGGGCATCAGTCCACCCTTAGACTTCCACAAAGCAACATTCAATGCCAAAAGATATCTATATGATCGTGAAAGATCTCAGGGATTTTCAGAAAAATGTACTTCCAGTGAGGCCCAGCCATGGGAGATGACAGGAGGTACCAGATAAAAGGGCTGGTGGGGCCCTCACTATTAGAAGGTGACAGCATGGGGTTGACCAAGTTTTGAAGAAAGAAAGTGGGGCTTAATAACTTTACATATAAGTTGTCCTTCAACTAGAAAGGCAGACTAGTTAGGGCTCACACCTGCGAGCCCTCTTTGAGGCAATTACATGGTGGAATCCAACTAGGAGAGAACAGCATAAAGAATTCACAGGCTAAACAGCTATGAGAATTATGTTTCCAAAATACAGACTGATAACTTTAATAAAGCAAAACTGATACTAAAATATGTGGAGATGGAGTAGGGTAAACATTTCCTTACCTATTAAAGGGTCAAATACAAACTATTTAAAATGGAAATATGAAATGAATATAATTTTCTTAATTTCAGAAGATCTTTTAGAAACTAGGGCCTCTTTTAATAAAGAACCCATTACCTAAAAAGTCCAGCGGCTCCTTCACTTACACTTAATTTTTCTTATGTTAAATTTTCATGAATTTATTCTAGTACTTTAGTATTACTAAATCTTTTCCTTTTTAGAAAAAAAATTTCTAGTCATACATATATTTTAACTTTCTGTCTGCATTTATGTCAAGAATGATGACTGGAATGATCCTACACATGGGCAAATAATAGTGATTTCCAAGGTTTACCAGATATTTACAGAAAATCTTCAATAGAAAACTCAGGGATCAAAACAAGCAGAGAAAAAAAGGTAAACTGCAGGAAACAGAAAATGCAGGAAACAAGTAAAAATTTAAAAAATAGAACACATCCCAAAGATATGAAAGAAGATACTAAACTCATAAAAACAAACCAAAAAAGGGGACCTTATAAAAAGGTTTATATCCTATGAGTCAATGATTTATCCCAAGAATGAGAAGATGTTTAAACATACCAAAATCAGTGTAATATGCCACATTAATAGAATCAATAGAATTACATGATATCTCAACTGATGCAGAAAAAAGCATTTGATAAAATTCAAAACCCTGTAGTGATAAAAATCACTCAGTAAATGAGGAATAGAAGGTAAATTCCTCAAACTGAAAAAGGCCATATACATGAAAAACGCACAGTTAACATAATACTCAATGGTGAAAAACTAAAAGCTATTCCCCTAAGACCACGAACAAGACAAGGATCCCCACTTTTGCAACTTATATTCAATGAAGAAGTTCTATACAAAGCGATGGGACAAGAAAAAGAAATAAAAGGCATCCAAATCAGAAAGGAGGAAGTAAAATTATCTCTATTGATCTGATCTTTTTTCCAAGAATACTTGTTTTTGTCTCTGTACTTACATTTCCACACTAACAGAACAAAATCAAATTATCTGCAACTCAAATATTCTTATTAGAATGATGATAACAGAATCTGACCACAAACATTCAGTTTTTCATCTTGATGTTTTCAAATAAGAATTGTTTAAAACATATGTAGAACTCATCAGTTCCTAGGATAGTTACTAGAAAGTGATGATTTTTCTTTTCTTTTTTTTTTGGTGGCACCTCACGACTAGTGGAACTTCCTTAACTAAGGACTGAACTTGCACTCCCTGCAATGGAAGTGGGGAGTTTTAACCAATGGACCAGGAGGGAAGCCCCCGAAAGTAACAAATTTAAAGAAACTGAAATAGTAGTCTCCCAAATTACTTTAGCTGTTGCTATATTTTGTCCTAGAAATAAGTTACCCCTTTGAAAAATTATACTAAGATCAAACCCTGAAATGCTTTTCAATGAAGTAAAACTTACATGTTATTATAATGTCCATATAGCTAGTGATGTAGATAAAGATAAACAGTGATCTCTTCCTGTGTGTTTTTAGGGCTTCCCTGGTAGCTCAGCTGGTAAAGAATCCGCCTGCAATGCAGGAGACCTGAGTTCAATTCCTGGGTTGAGAAGATCCCCTGGAGAAGGTAAGGGCTACCCACTCCAATGTTCTGGCCTGGAGAATTTCAAGGACTGTATAGTCCCTGGGGTTGCAAAGAGTCGGACACGACTAAGCGACTTTCAGTTTCACTTTCTTATGGGTTTAATGCAATTCAAAGAATATGTAAAATGGTCCTGAGAAATCAGGTTAAATTGAAATATAAATTTAAGTTGGGAATATAAAAAGCAAACAATTTTCCTTGCTTTTGATGGTGTACAAGAAGTAGCCCATGTGACAGTGACGTCACATGACAAAGCGTGTTCGTGTTAAGAACACGTTCATCACCACAGAGGAAAGATTTACTGATTATATTGAAATAAAAGAAAAAATGTACATGATGCATCTTAGGTAATTATTGATAAACTGGAAAAAGATAATGTTGACATAAGAAAGCCCATCATCATGAGTGACTCACTCATTATACATGAGTGACTCACTCATTATACATGAGTGACTCACTCATTATACATGAGTGACTCACTCATTATACATGAGTGACTCACTCATTATACATGAGTGACTATGGCAGCTGTGCAAAGAGGTAGAAGCCATTATTCCTCAACTGTGTATGATTTTGCCAAATGTGTGCCTTGGTTAGCTTATAATCTTAACAGAGAAAATTTCTGCTCCTAAAATTAAACCACAATAACTTTTAAAATACTGTACAATGGATAAACATGTTTTGTGAATTCAGTATTTTCATGTCTGTTCTAAAAAGTACTTTAAATACACAAATGAATACTCAGTGGTTATAAAGATCAAATGTAATCAGTCCCTAGTCCATGTAAAATACTTATATTTAGCAAACAGCAATATGTATGTGTGTATATATATGTACATATATATATATATATATGAAGCTCTAAGTCATCTCAGTGGTGTCCGACTCTTTGCAACTAAGCAAGGATACTGGAGTGGGTTGCCATGCCCTCCTCCAGGGGATCTTCTCAACCCAGGGACTGAACCCAAGTCTCTAGGTCTCCTGCATTGGCAGGTGGGTTCTTAACCACTAGCGCCACCTGGGAAGCCCCATAAAATATATATTAGGAAATACAGATGATCTGATATTATATGTAGAAAATCCTAACGAATCCACAGCAAAAAACTTGGTTCTGAACAGTTTTCTGTTGTTTTTATATTATCCTTAAAGGCTCTGCCCTAGCCTTTATTCTTTCCTTTCTTCTGTGAGTTTTGGTTCGTTGGTCTTCTTTTTCTAGTTTCTTAAGGTAAACAATTAGGTCACTGATTTGTCTTTGTTTTCAACATATGTGTTTACAGCTCTTAAGATGACATGGTTGGGGACTTCCCTGGTAGTCCAGTGGTCAGGATTCCATGTTTCCGCTGCAAGGGGCATAGGTTCCATCCCTGGGCGGGGAACTAAGATCCCACATGCTGCACAGTGCAGCCAAAAAAATAAAGAAATTAAGACCCAGGGATGCCATTCAGAGGATATACACAAAAACACTAAAAACAGTGACTCAAATGTATCTGTATCCAATGTTACCAGCAGCATTACTCATAGTAGCCAAAAGATGGAAAGCCCCACCACCAAGTTAAAGAATTTAAAAAAATCTGTATTATACAGTGAACTCTGTATATCATGAATGAACTATAAAAAGGAAAGAAATTTTGATACATGCTACAACATGAGCCCTGAAGATATTATGATAAATGAAATGAGCCAGACACAAAAGGACAAATATCATATGATTCCACTTATGTCAGGTGTCTAGAATAGGCAAATTCAAAGAGACAGAAATGGACAGAAGAGAGGTTACCAGCAACTAGGGGAAGAGAAAATGAGCTGGGGTGGGGGGTGGGGCTCATTCTTTTACGGGAGGGGCAGAGTAGTTAATGAGTACAGACTGATTTTTTTGTTTGGGATAACAAAAAAGTTCTGGGAATAAAATAGTGGTGACAGTTACATAACACTGTGAATATATTTAATATCACTAAATTATACACTTAAAGAAATGGCTAAAATGGTCAATTTTTAAGTACGTGTATTTTATAATACATTTTTCAAAAAATCAGTTATATTTAAACATATTAATACTAGCAGCAAACATCAGAAACTGAAATTTTTTTAATGCCATTTATCATAGCATAAAAAAACATTTAACACATAGACACAAAACTGAAAAAAGATATGCAAGACTCTACACTGAAAAGTATAAGACTCTATTGCAAGAAATTAAAGAGAACCTAAATAAATGGAGAGATATACTAGTTACATGGACTGGAAGACTCAACATTGTTAAGATGTCAATTCTCCTCGATCTGATCCAGAGAACCAACGCAATACCAAACAAAATCCCAGAAAGTCTTTTACTTTTTTAAGAAGTTGGGGAAATAGCAACCCACTCCAGTATTCTTGGCTGCAGAATCCCAAGGACACAGGAGCCTGGCAGGCTGCAATCCATGGGGTTGCAAACAGTCAGACATGACTGAGTGACTGAGCATGCACATATAGAATGGCTAACTTATCGGACAGCTCAGTTAAAGAATTAAGAAATAAAATGCAATTTTAAAAAACCCCACAGAAATACAAATGATCTGGAAGAGTCAAAATATTTTTGAAAAGGAAGAATAAAGCTGAAAGACTGATACAACCAAGTTACAAATCCAATATTTTGGCCACGTGATAAGAAAAACTGACTCACTGGAAAAGACCCTGATGCTGGGAAAGACTGAAGGCAAAAGGAGAAGGGAGCGGCAGAGGATGAGATGGTTAGATAACATCATGGACTCAATGGACATGAATCTGAGCAAACTCTGGGAGACAGTGAAGGACATGGGAGCCTGTCATGCTGCAGTCCATGGGGTCGCAAAGGGTCAAACATGACGTAGTGACTAAACAACAACAACAAATCTTACAAAGCTACAGTGGTCAAGATAGTGTGGCAGTGGTGTCAAAACAGAAAAACAGATTAATGGAACAGAATGCAGAATAAAGAGTACAGAAACAAATTAACACATATATGGACAACCAATATTCAACAAAGGTAAAAGATACTTGAGCAGAGAAGAAGAGTCTTATCAATAAGTGGTGCTGAAACAACTGGATATTCACATGGAAAAGAAGGAACTTGAACCATACCTTATACCATATATAAAATTTAACTCAAAATGGACATAAATCTAAATGTAAAACTAGAAACAAAACTTGTGTCCTTGGGCTAAGCAATCATTTCTTAGACAAGATATCACAAACATAATTCATATAAGATTAATAAATTGTGCTTCAAAATTAAAAACTGTTTTTAAAAGGACAGTTTAGAGAATAAAAAGACAAGTCAGTACTTTATGGAAGGGGGAGAAAAAGGCACTGTTTTCAAGTGGACAAACCTAAAATACCAGCCAACATCAACAATCAATGTTTAAAGAGGCACCCTTGATAAGATGAGTGACAGGAAGAAAATGGCACTTTACCCCACACCCCATGATTTTCTTCTCAATAATCTGTAGTCTCATTCTAATTATGAGAAAAAAAATCAGATGAATCCAAAAGAGGGGCATCTTACAAAATAAGTGACCAGTACTCCCACAAATTGTCAAAGTCATCAAAAACGAGGCAGTCCTGGGATGTCTCTGGTGGTCCAGTGGCTAAGACTCCACACTCACAATGCAGGGGGTCAGGTCTGATCCCTGGTCAGGGAACTAGATCCCACATTCTACAGCTAAAAATCCCACATGCTGCAACAAAGACCTGGTGCAGCCAAATAAATAAATAAATATTTCTTTTAAAAAAATCTTGCTTAAGAAAAATGAGGAAGTCTGAATTTTCATCACAGGCAAGAGACACACTAAGTGATATCCTGGATGGGCTCTTGGATATTAGGTAAAAACTAAGGAAATCTAAATAAACTATGGACTTTAGTTAATAATGTATTAATATTGGCTCATTAATTATAACAAAAGTACTGTATTAGTATAAATTTATTTTAATAAAGGGGAAACTGGACGTGAGGTATATGGGAATTCTAGGTCCTTATTTCGCAATTTCTCTGTAAATTGAAAGCTTCTAAAGAATAAAGTCTACACTAAAAAAAAAAAGAAAAAAAACCCCAAAATAAAAATTGGCAAGCTAGACTTAGAGAAAATATTTGTACATTATATACCAGATGAAGGACTTGTATCCAGAATACATACAAAACTCTCAGAATTCAATAAGAAGACAAACTACCCAAATTTTAGAAAGAGAAAATGATTAGAACAGACACTTCACCAGAGAAAATATATAGTGATAAATCAGCACATGAAAATGATGCTCAAAATCATTAGTTATTAGAGAAACGCAAATGAAAACCATGCGATGTCGCTACACACTCATGAGACTGAAATGAACAAGACAGACCGTGTCGAGTATTGCCAAGGAGGTGCAACTCTCATGTACTGTCAGTTGTGATGTAAGTGGCACAGGCTCTTTAGAAAACAAGGTGGCAGTGTCTTAAAAAGTCAAACACACACCTACCGCACAATTCAACTGCTTTTCTCCTAGATACTTAATCCAAAAGCCTATGTCCATACAAAGGCCTGTACACAAATGTTCAAAGCAACTTTATTTATACTAGCCCCGAACGGAAGCAACAAATATGTCTCCTAAAAATTATTCTAAGTTCCCAAATTTTCTGTAATGCTTACATTTTATAAGGAAACAAAGATGAAACACTAGGTTTTCATTTTAAAAACTAATCCCAAATTAGTGCCAGAAACCCACAAACTCAAATAAATAAAGGGCCCTTTACCTAAATTAGCACTTCTGAGCATGCTGACCAGTGCTGGCATAAGCTGAAACTCAAATATCCTTCGGGCTCCACAGTAGCTGCAGGCTGGGAGTTCAGTGACTTCTGATGTAGGGCAGGTCAAAAAAAGTGGTTCTCCACTCCAGGAGTACCTAGAATAAGGACAAAAAGAACGCTGAATTAGGGCCACATACAAGTCACATGTTAACATCCAAGACTACACTTAATCGATTTTGTTTATTTCTTGGAGAATATCTGGAGCAAAACCAGATAGCAAAGAAAATCCAAAGGCCCAGAAAACTAGCTGCAAGGCTGGAAATGATAGCAAGACATCTGAATTCTTATCAATGCTTGATTTAAAGTCTAGATGAAGGCACTAAAGCTAATATTGAACTAAATTTAACTAAAACTGCAACAAAGCCCAGACTCTGCTCAATTGCAGATTGAGACTCAGCTCCCCACAGTTCTGGCCTTACAGAAGAAGGGGTGTGCACCCCTAAGGGATGAGTATCAACTTCAGTATCTATTTTCCTCCAACATACAGTTTCCAGTAAATATTTTTTTAAGTTACCAGATATGCAAAGAAGCAGAAAAAACTAACCCATAAAGAAAATAAATACATGGAGAGCCATAGCCAAAATGATGAACTTTTCAGACACACTTTATGCTTTTAAAAATTTCATTGAAGTATAGTTGATTTACAATGTGTGTTTAACTTCTGCTATACAGCAAAGTGACTCTTTTTCTTTCTTTTCCATTATGGTTTATCACAGGATACTGATTACAGTTCCCTGTGACATACAATAGGACCCTGATGGACAATATTTTTAAAACAACCACCAGATTAAGTCTCTCACTTCAATCACTCTTGTCATCAATGTACTTTAATATCCGCAGATTTAGTTCTTATTTCATTTTGGAGAAAATATCCTATTTTATCTTTGAGTATTGTTTTGGATCCATTTGTTGAGTTCTCTTCTTTGGACACCTGTTATCTTTATAGCAATTATATTTATCCACCTTCCAAGATGCTGCTGCTGCTGCTAAGTCGCTTCGGTCGTGTCCGACTCTGTGCGACCCCATAGACAGCAGCCCACCAGGCTCCCCCGTCCCTGGGATTCTCCAGGCAAGAACACTGGAGTGGGTTGCCATTTCCTTCTCCAATGCATGAAAGTGAAAAGTGAAAGTGAAGTCACTCAGTTTTGTCCGACTCTTAGCGACCCCATGGACCGCGGCCCACCAGGGTCCTCCGTCCATGGGATTTTCCAGGCAAGAGTACTGGAGTGGGGTGCCATTGCCTTCTCCGACCTTCCAAGATAGCACCTTCTAATTACTTTGTCTTTTTGTTCAGCATTCATGAGATTTTTGAAACTCTCTTCACATCAGTACTTTGATTTTCAGCCAAGTCGACTACTTCTAAATTTATTAGATATGCAATGTGTGGCTTGATTTCTTTAGCAATTCAACTTCCCTTGGCATCTTATTTTCTCAACTTTGAGCTCTTGGTTTTACTGAACACATTGTCTTACAAAGTTCATCTGTACCTTGAAAACTCTGCTGGGAATTATGTGTTCCTCAGATTATCTTTTCTTCCAGATATGGTTCTTGGCGCATTTTTGTATGCACTATTCATTTCTCTAATTTTACTACCAACAGTATGATTACATGGGTGGCCTGCCACTTTTCAGCTAGTTCAGGCCTCAAGAGGGCAACTCTGTTTAGACCACCAGTTTGCTCCAAAACAATGTGTGGGTTTTCTTACTGACTTCCTGTCAATCTCACATCAGAGGTCTGTTCTTTCCCCCTTCTCCAAACACATTTTTCATTTCTTGTACTCTTCTGTAGGTGAATCGGGGTGGGGGTAGAGTTCTGTAAGACTCAGTGCAATCTACTAGAACACCTGGGCTTCCTTTTTACTGAGATAGTGTAAAATGTCTTACATGTTGGGGGATCCCACTCTAATGGGCAAGAAATTGCCCTTGACTTCTTTATCATTTCTGTATCGTATCATGGAACCCAACTTTTGCTTCTGAGAGGCAATTCCTAATTCCCTGTATCTTTACCCGCACCACACCCAGTTGTGTGGCCAAAAGCCCTACAGCAGAAGATACAGATTCTTCTCCTGTTTGCTTCTTTCCAGATTCAACATTATTACCACAATTCTCAGGATGCTGTGGACTTATCAGTGTATCTTCAAGAAGTGAGAGAAGGAGGTTGAATGGCTAGAACTCACACTGAAGGTACAGAAATGTACCTTCCTCTGTGAAAAGAAAGTTAACTATATAAATAAATACATGTGAGGCACCCAGAACTGTATTAGACTTTTAGTGATATCACATCCTGGATTGCCACTTTGAGTTTTATGGTATTAAGTTTCTTTCCTTATTTCAATGCAGATGGAAGGGATTTTCTTTTTAAAGTTTTTTTTTTTCTACTTTATTTTTGGTTGATTTTTACTTTTTATATTCACTGTAACCAGGTATTAGGATAGAGAGACCACGTGATTTTACTCTGACCACTGTATCTAGACCCATTTTTCCACGTTTTCCCTGTGTTGTCATTTTTATATACTATAACCTGCTGGATATGTCATTTCCTCTGAGAGCCTCTGTGACATCCTATTTAGAATAGTTATGTTTTATTTTCCTCATTTATCACTTGTGGAAATCACACAATGTATCTTTTTATTTTTAAACTCTCTCACTAGAAGGTAAAATCTATAAAAACAAGGACTTTGTGTCATTTTCTGTTGTACCTGCAGCATCTATAACAGCACCTAACATCTGGCGTAGACTCTGTAAATATTAGCTGAATGAATGAACGTGCTCACTGAATCCTTCCAAACATCCTACAAAGTAGGCATTAGGCCCATTTTACAGAAGAGTAAATAGTCATCTGCCCCAAGGCCAAGTCTTCTAAGACCAAAACCAAGGTTCTTTTCATCCATACCATGTTTGAAAATGTACCGGTATCACAAATACCTACTATATGTAGATACTATGCTTTGCATGAGAATAACATACTGTCCTCACTGCCAAAGATCATGAATACATAAGTACACCAATACCATTAAGAGATCCTTATAGATCTCTGCTTCCCCAAAACAGCATAGTGGGTTTCAAACAACAGTCAGTATTTATGGATGTTGTACAGAGTATTTTCATCATCACCTCATTTAGTTCCCAGAGGGATCCTAAGAAATAGGTAGTTGTATTATCATCCTCATTTTGGAGACGAGGCACTGAGGATAAGAAAGGTTAAGTGAATTGCCCATGGACCTTCAACTAGAAATGGAAAACCCAGGCCCTGAACTTCCAAGACCTCTTATTCAATATCCTCTGGGCAGTTGTTACTTATTACAAAGTATTATGGCTTCGGTATAAGAAACTTGTAAAGTAGAATGTGCAAGGGAAATAAAACCAAAACTACTATAACAAAGATTTAGTTTCAAAGATGTAAATCAAACTGACAAAGACACACTCTGTAGTCTAAGAACAATCAAGACTCCACCCCCCAAATAACACCCTCCGAAATCCCCATCTCCAGCACTGCATCAACACTCATCCAATTTCACAAGCCAGAAGCTCAAAACCACTTTGTTGCCTTCCAATCTTTTACTCTCATATCCAAGGGTCACCAAGAACTGCCATTATACAAACATCTCCCAAACTCATTCCCTGTTTCCCACATCCTCTGCCTTGATCCAAAACCTTATACCATCTCTCACCTGGATTCCTTGAATCTCGAGTGATCATATCACTCCCCTGGCATCCACTGGCTACAGAATAAAATACAAATTCTTTAGTAAGAAATGGATTGAAAACATACCTAATCCATGCCAGTTCTAGACACCAAGTCTGGGGAGTACCCAGTCTGTCAAGGAGGACAACAAGGGTGTGTGTCCTAAAGGAGGTCAAGGTTTGGAGCTGTGGGAGGCAAGAACCAAGCTGTTCTCACTTCAGACACCATGGTGTCCAGCCCACTGGCTTGCCCCTATCCCGCCATGATGCACTTGGCTATCTTTTTCCTTCATCAGTTACTTCTGTGACACAAAGCATCCTTGGCCTTTATCCTACAGGGTATGGGCTAGGGGCTCCAAGTGTGTCTCCCGCATGGTGCCTTTCCTGATGAAACAGGCAAAGGCCCCTGGTCCCTCCTCTGGGTTGCTGGCACACTTGTTCACATCTCCGTTGGGCACCTATCATAGCATATAGTGTCCTGTCTCCTCTGACCAGACCAGGTACTTTTGTGGCCAGCACCAAGAGCGGTTGTTATTGGACCAACTCCAAGCCCAGCACACAATAACTCAGCCCTGGAGGAGGAGAGGATCAGTGTGAGCGTTGAGTCTCATCAGTGAAGAGGCCCCTCCCAAAGGGTGGTCTCCAACTAAGAATTACTGTCACTACTGAGGGGCTTGAAGGTTTCATAATTTGGGCATGTTTTCAACACAGCATCTCTAGTTGTCATGCCTAATTAAAATAAGGAGAAATAAAGTGAATTATCATCAATAAAATTAGGATGCCAAGAATCAAAAGTAAAGTCTGACTTTGTACTCTGGAGTAAAAACTACAGTCGAACAATATGTATCAAGAACCTTTAAACTTCAAAATTTCAATCCTCAATTTCGCTCCTAGAACTAGCTTAGACAGAAATCACTACGACATTCCAGGAGTTGTAAACAGGATGCATACTGCAGCACTAAACTATGCAAAACTGAAACAAACCAGATGGAAACAATCAAACACCCAACAATACTGCCACAAGCAAAGTCAAAAAACAAACAGGCCCAGAAAATAAATCATGATGATTTTAATCATATAAAATTAATCATCATAATCTCTCTAATATATAAAAAGTTCCTAAAAATCAAAAGGAACAAGAACTTATGGAAAAATGGGTAAAGGTTATGAATAGACAATAGGGAGGCCAAAAAGGTTTCTGTAAGATCTTACAGAAAAACCTGAACAAACTTTTGGCCCACCCAACAGAAGTAATTCCACAACACAGAAGAAGATATTCGTAAGAAAAAAATCAGGTAATATTATACCAAGATGCCCTTTTTCACCGTGAATTGACAGAAATACAAAAGCATGAACCTCACCCTGCTGGCAAGGCCATCGGAAAACAGGCACTTATAGGTTGCCAGTAGGAATTAAAGATCATATATTGCCAGCAGGAATTAAAAGTCCAATGGGAGAAAACTGGGTGCTAGCAATTAAAACCACAATTGCATAAACCCTTCTGCTTAACTATGCCACTTCAGGAAATGCATCCTAGAGAAATACTTGCTCACTAAAAGTCCATCAACAAGTAAAATGGACATGGGACTACAGTAACTTTTTTTTCTAATATAGTTCTTAATGTTCTGAAAAGATACAATAATAGATAATAGCACAGTTGAAAAAGCAGGAAACAGAATGTTTCTTGAATGCTTTCTTGTGATTAAAAAAAAAAAAAAGGAAAGTAACATGTGACATTTGCTTTGACATGCATAAAGAAATTACATAAGCACACACAGGAACTAACAACAGTGATGACCTGATAGATATGAATAATAGGAAAGGAATTATTCCGTTATATTTATACATATATGCACATGTACATACTTCTATGTTTTTGAGTCTTAAAAATGTGTTTTAAATTTAAATTTAAAACAGAAGAGGGGGGCGGGGAGGGAGGCAAAAAATAAAATAAAATAAAATAAAACAGAAGAAAATCACTTGGAAGAATTTTTAATACATAGGGAAACCCTCAATACCAATGAATGTTTATGAAAAGAGAATAGCTATATTCCATGACCCCAATTCACAATAATAAAAGAATACACACAATACCTACTTACACATATACATCCAGATATGTAAAAAATAACTAAACTTAATACACTAAAATCTTAGCTTCTTGGTTTGGGGAATATTGTAGATTTTGGTTTTCTTGTTCTGTTTTTCTGTGTTTTCCTAACTAACACACATTACTTTTGCATCACCAAGAAAAACAATAAAAGGAAATGTTCATTTACCTTAAAATCTGCTCCTGACAAGCAGCAATTCTCTTCATGAATTTGTAAAACATCTTATCTCCACTTTTAATTACAGTCTTCTCATATTTTTCATCACCATCACTAGACAGACTAAAAAGAAAAGCAGAAAACACTTTTGTGTGTCTACATTCAGAGAATTACTGTATTTAGAACAGTACACAGGGAATTTCCGGGTAGTCCACTAGTTAGGACTCCACATTCTCACTGCTGAGGGCCCAGATTGAATCCCTGGTTGCAGAACTAAAATCCCACAAGCTGCTCTGGGCGGCCTAAATAAATAAATAAGTTTTTTAAAAAGAAACAGAGTACACAATTTTAAAAACTTTACCACAGTAAAATATACATACATAACTTAAAATCATAAGTTTAACACTTTATAACGAATAACAGTAACCCCCTGCCCAACTTTCTCCCAAGCCCTGCTTCTTAGCCATTTTCAACACTGGATAATTATTTGCAATGTAAAAAGTCATCATGGGGCTTCCCTGGTGGTCCCGTGGTTAAGAATCCGCCCTGCAGTGCAGGGGATGCTGGTTCAATCCATGGTCCAGGAAGATTCCCCCATATCTCATGACAACTAAGCCCATGCACAACTACTGAGCCCAGACTCTAGAGTCCCAGCTCTGCAATAAGAGAAGCCACTGCAATGAGACGCCTGCACGTTACAAATAGAGAGTAGCCCCGACTCATCGCAACTAGAGAAAGCCTGTGTACAGCAACAAAGACTCAGGGCAGCCAAAAATAAAACAAATAAATAAACAAAATAAAAAGTCATATACCCACCGGCTCTTGTCATGTCTTTCTCCATTATGGAGTATTTTCAAACACCAACACGCCTGTAGGTGTGTCAGACCTGAAAAAGTTCTGCCTGAAAAGGTATCCCCAGTTTTGAGGATAAAACCAAAGAGTACCAACTCTGGAAGCCTCCTGATCAAACCACCTCTCAAACTCAACAGCACACACACTCACCTTTGGGAAAGCAGCTGTTCCATATCAACTCCTTCTCTCTGCTGATACTCCCTCAGAAGGCTCTGAGCATGGTCCAGACTGATGAAGTCCGTGTAGTCATCCTCATCGACGACACAGATGTAATAGGGCAGGAACTGCGGCACCGCAGGAGGCAAGGCCGGCCCTCCCCCAGGAGGTGCAGGAGGAGCAACACCTGGGACAGTATCCTGCAGGCGGAGGTCCTGGAGCTGGGAGGTCCAGTCTCTGTCCCTGGCATTGCTCGAATCATTTCCAAACTCCGAGACAGGCTGCAGTGGAGACGCTTCCTCACTGTCACTTCCCCAGTCATCTGCACCTTCACACCAATCCTCAGCTGTGAGGCCATTTTCCTGTTTCTGGAAAAATACCCAGCGAATGAGGTTCAAGCACACTGTTCCCTTGGCTTCCTGAGCCACCTAATCCTTCACCTTCCTGAAGGAACCTTACATCTGCCCCTCCCACTCCAGCATCTCATGGTTTACTCAAAAGCATGTTGGAGGTGAGGAATGTTGTGTTTCCTTTTCAGGGGCACTGTGGCAGATATACTATGGTGGTTTCTTCAACACCGCTTTCAGTTGTGCTTCATATACTACAGAAGCTGGTAAAAAAGAACTACATTTCCCAGACTCCTAAGCAGCTAGGGTTCTAGATATGGTCAGGGGGTCCGCTCATAAGGAACACTAGAGAGACAAACTTGACAGAATGAAGTAGAAAGAGTGACCATGAAGCAAAAGGCAGCTGGTATGTAGATGGAGACAGAGCAAGGCTCTGGAGTCAACAGTTCTGACAAGGGCAACTTCATCAGAATACATCTGGGCTTCCAGACTGCATGAGGGGTGTCATGGCAGCTCCCTGACAGGACAGTTCTGAGGTGTAGTTCTGCTGGTCACTCCTGGTGTAATTTCCTCCAGCCTATCTAGTAAGATAAGGAAAAACTTAACTTTAAATCAGTCTCAGCTATAAAAAGTCAAAACGCTTTTCTATTATCTGCAATTGAACCCCAAGAAATATAGGCAAACACCACCTTTTTATTCCTATTATTGCTAGCACAATGCTTCGCACACATTAAGAACTCAGTGAATATATAAAGCAACATTTATTGGGAAAGAAAAGCTGGATTTTGTTCTGCAGTCCTATCTTTGCAGGCAGTCCATGGGGTCGCAAAGAGACACGATTTAGCGACTAAACAACAATATGATAGTCACAACTGCGTTACCTGAGCGTCCTGAGTCTCTTTCTCTCTCATCTGCAGGCACTGGGAGCGGAACACCTTCCAACTTCATAGTAAAGAAAAACCGCGGTGAGGACTGCATCGCCAACTGCCGGAGGGCTGGCCAGTCCCCTCCCGGTGCAGCTGGCGCGGCCGCCGCTCCCGCCCACTCGACATAAATCCTGTGGGCAGCTCAGCTACTTCCCCGCCTACCTGCGCGCCCCGCCGCTACCGCACTCAGGGCGAGGGCAAGCGAACACGTGCAGGAGTCGATGAAAAGGAGAGCCTTCCAGCGGGCAGTACACCTGCACCACGAGGGCAAGCGGTTGCCGGCACAGTTCACACACCGGCCTCGGAGCTGCCACGGCGGGCAGGGCGTCCTGAGGACAAGGAAGGCGCTCAGACCCTGACTTTGTCCAGGGACCTCGCCCACTCCCTCACCCCGTAGCCCAACACCAGCTCCAGCCGACCCCGGCTCCCGCGCCCCACCTCACCGGAACGCCGCCCAGCTTGCTTGCGGTCCAGGCGCTCGGCCCCGTGGGACGGCCGTGCACTGCAGCATCTCGAAGCCCGAGCAGCACGGGTTTCCGAACAGCCGCCATGACGACCGGGAGAACAAGTGAAGAGGCGGGCTACGGCAGCCGAGAGGGTGCGCCTCTCTGCGCATGCGCTTCGCTGACGCCTGTGGGACAGCCCCGCCCCTCCTAGACCTTCTGGGAGATGTAATTTGGAGTTCTAATATGACCAACCTAGATAGCATATTCAAAAGTAGAGACATTATTCTGCCAACAAAGGTTCGTCTAGTCAAGGCTATGGTTTTTCCAGTGGTCATGTATGGATGTGAGAGTTGGACTGTGAGCGCCGAAGAATTGATGCTTTTGAACTGTGGTGCTGGAGAAGACTCTTTGAGAGTCCCTTGGACTGCAAGGAAATCGGTCCTGGGTGTTCTTTGGAAGGAATGATGCTAAAGCTGAAACTCCAATACTTTGGCACCTCATGCGAAGAGTTGACTCATTGGAAAAGACTGATACTGGGAGGAATCGGGGGCAGGAGGAGAAGGGGATGACAGAGGATGAGATGGCTGGATGGCATCACCGACTCGATGGACGTGAGTTTGAGTGAACTCTGGGAGTTGGTGATGGACAGGGAGGCCTGGCGTGCTGCGATTCATGGGGTCGCAAAGAGTCGGATACGACTGAGCGACTGAACTGAAATTTAATATCCTGGATTCCAGATGTTTTTTTTTCCCCTGGTAATGCGCCGCGAAAGGAAGTAGGTACCATCTACTGTGAGGTATCTTGCCGAGAAGTTTTATCTAAAATCAGGGGGGACTTCCCTGGCGGTCCGGTGGCTCTGACTCCGAGCTTCCAATGTAGTGGGCCGGGTTCGATCCCTGGTAGATTCCACTTGCCCAAGGGGCAGCCCCCCCAAAAATTGGAGGGGAATAGCACTCTCCTAAACAACCCCCCACCTCACCCCACCCCCGGAAAAAATAAAAAAAGAGGGTCCTAAATTTTTAGAGAAAAAATGTATAAAGTATTAGTCGTTCAGTCGTGTCTCTTTGCGACCCATGAACTGTAGCCCACCAGGCTCCTCTGTCCATGGAACACTCCAGGCAAGAATATTGCAATGGGTTGCCATTTCCTTCTCCAGGGGATCTTCCTGACCCAGGGATCAAAGCCCGGTCTCCTGCATTGCAGGCAGATTCTTTATCATCTGAGCCACCAGGGAAGCCCACATTTTTTAGACACATTGAAATGCCTATACTGTAGATGAAATGATGTATCTGAGGGTTGGTACGTGATGGGAGGGGTCCGTAGATGAAATAAAATTGGCCCTGGATTGATAATTGTTCGAGTTTGGTGTGAGGCACAGGGTGGTCTGTTATGCTATTTGAATTTTATATGTTCGAGTTTTTCCCTAATAAAAATTTTAAGATGCCTGTAGCACACCCAGGGGAATTTTAAAAAGGTAGTGCTAAGTGAAAGAAGCTAGATACAAAAGGCCACATTCTGGAAAAGGTACCTTTGTAGTCAAATCAATGCTTGCCAGAGAGTCTGGGTTTAGGGGGCAGAGATTGACCACAAAAGGATGCCAGAACTTGGGGTGATGAAAATGCTATAGATCTCACTTGTGCTGGCTACATGACTGGATAGAATTGTCAGAACTGTACACCAAAGATGAATTTTACTATATGTAAATTACACCTCAATAAATTGAACTTAAAAAAAGCATGTTGCAGAAGTACTATTTCAGGCTTTGTACTGTGGTGTGTAAAAAAATAAAAAAGACACAGGTGCCTCCTTTTGTTTGACTCCAGCCCCAGCAAGGACTTGGAGCTGAAACCTGGTTTACTCCTGGTTTATTACTGCCAATCTGATGGCTTTACAGGTACTATGAAGTCCAATCTTGCTGTTCTCATCATGTCTATCCAAAATGGTTGGATGACTTGGTAGATACTTGTTATTTCAGCTAAATGTTTCCCAGGATACATTTCTAAATTACTGCAATAAGAAACAAACTTCACAATTCTTCCTGGGGATTTCTGTGGTGGTCCAGTGTTTAAGACTCTGTGCTTCCACTGCAGGAGGCACGAGTCCAGTCCCTGGTCAGGGAACTAAGATCCATATGCTCCCCCCCGCCAAAAAAAAATTTTTTAAGTCTTCTTATTCTTGCTAACATAGCAAGATCTCCTCCAGCAAAAGGCCACAGTCTGGAAAAGGTAAACTTTTGTCATCAAATTGATGGTTGCCAGTTACTGAGCTCTCTCCAATGTCATCTGATTATATCATAACACTACCTATTACAGCCTCTCCATCAACGTGTGACCACAGCATGAAGGCTTATTACTTAAGAGGAATTTTTAATATGTGAATTACTACTGCATTCCAGAATTCCAGAAGCAGCTTAAAAGCAATCTGACACTGGCATTATTGTGAAGTCCTTGGGAAGAGTCCTTGCATGTGTGAGACTTGGAAGCGTCTGACTTAATTCATGATTTTGTAGGATTTGGGCCTCCTGACAAACTCACAGCAATCATCAAATGATGATACAGTTGGTATTTGAGGAAATACAGAATGAAGATGTTGAACACTGTTTCAGTCTCACCCAAAGAGCTGTTTGTGATGGTTAATTTTACATGTCAACTTAACCGGGCTAAAGAATGGCCAGATAGCTGGTAAAAACATATTTTCTCTGTCTGTGAGGGTGCTTCAGAAGAGAATAGCACTTGAATTGGTAGACTGAATAAAGATCTGCCCTCTATAATGTGAGTGGGCATTCTCCAGTCTACTGGGAGCTCAAAGAGAGCAAAACGAAGGAGAAAAGATGAATTTTCTCTCCTTCTTGAGCCAGGACAACCGTCTTCTTCTGCCCTTGCACATCAGAGCTCCTGGCTCTCAAGCCTTCAGACTCTGGACCTTAACATCAGTGGCCTCTTCGTTTTCATGCCTTCAGGGTCAAACTGAATTATGCCCCTGGCTTTCCTGAGTCTCCAGCTTGTAGACAGCATATTGTGGGATTTCTCAGCCTCCATAATCATGTAAGCCTCCTCCCATAAGAAATCTCCTTGTTCACCTATATAGAAATATACAGACACATCCTATTGGTTCTGCTCCTCTGGAGAACTCATATACTATTCAAGACTCGCAACAACTGGCAGCCGCAGAGTGGACGCTGTAAGAGATTACAGTGGCAGTGATGAGCAAAACCAGGTAGGGCCAAGGGACATGTGGCCAACTGGTGTTTTCCAGGTCCTCTTCCTCCTGACACAAGACGGCAGCTGGCCTAGAACTCAGGGGTCTCACTGCTACAAGATCCTTTGTGTGAAACCAAGTCGGCCTGAGACAGTCTGCCACCAGAATTTTCCTCTC
Source organism: Bison bison bison (assembly GCF_000754665.1). Taxonomy (NCBI): domain Eukaryota; kingdom Metazoa; phylum Chordata; class Mammalia; order Artiodactyla; family Bovidae; genus Bison; species Bison bison. Next base: position 2,851,992 of record NW_011494852.1, on the reverse strand, counting down.
TGTAAGTTTTTTGTGTGTGCTTGCTCTTTTGTAACAGAGGAAGTGCCTTTGCTGGGACTATAGCTCACTTTTCATCAGCTGTATTAAGAAAGGAGGTGGGTTAGCAGGGGTTTCAACAGAGCTTGAGTGTTGAAGAGCCTCTATCACTTCTGCAAAAGTGGGGAGAGAAGTGGACATTCACTCTGGGAATAAAAAAAGAATCTCATTTCACCACTAGGAAGATGAGAAGTGGTGACAATTTCTATTATTTTAGGTGGACATTTGCACCTACATGGTCACTCTACAATCAGGGTATTCCTTCCTTCCATGGGTGCAGTTTGTCCTGACTTCTCCCTATTTGGAGGAAGGAATATGACCAAGCCAGTTCAGTTCAGTCACTCAGTCGTGTCCGACTCTTTAAGACCCCATGAATTGCAGCACGCCAGGCCTCCCTGTCCATCACCAACTCCCAGAGTTCACTCAAACTCACGTCCATCGAGTCGGTGATGTCATCCAGCCATCTCATCCTCTGTCATCCCCTTCTCCTCCTGCCCCCAATTCCTCCCAGTATCAGTCTTTTCCAATGAGTCAGCTCTTCACAGGACAACTCAAATCCAGGCAGCCCAGAAGATGGGGTCAAGGCCACCCTGATGACAGGGTCGAGGGCAGCAGGGCCTTATGAGGGGCAGTAGTTTTCCTGGTTGAGATCATTCTGTGTCATAGTCTAGGGTGTACATCTGGAAAGCTCAGCCTCTAGCCTGCCCATTAGTTCTGCTCATCATTTTTTTAAAAACCTTAACTTATTTTTGGCTAATTTATTTTGGGCTTCCCTTGTGGCTCAGCTGGTGAAGAATCTGCCTGCAGTGCAGGCACCTGGGTTCAATCCCTGGGTTGAAAGATCCCCTAGAGAAGGGAAAGGTTACTCACTCCAGTATTCTGGCCTGGAGAATTCCATGGACTGTATAGTCCATGGGGTCACAAAGAGTCGGACATGACTGAGCGACTTGCACTTTACTTCACTTCATTTTTGGCTCTGCTGGATCTTCGTTGCCACTCCAAGTCTTTCTCCAGTTGCAGTGAGCTGGGGCTACTCTTTAGTGATGCACGGGCTTCTTATTGAGGTGGTTTCTGCTGTTGGGCACAGGCTCTAGGGCGCTCAGGCTCAGTAGTTGTGGCTCCTGGGCTCTAGAGTTTAGACTCAGTAGTTGTGGTGCATGGGCTTAGTTGCCCCGTGGCATGTGGAATCTTCCTGGACCAGGGACTGAACCCACGTCCCCTGCATTGGCAGGCAGATTTTTAACCACTGGACAACATGGAAAGTCCCATCAATTCTTTAAATGAAATTCCTTTTCAGCTAAGTTGGCCAGAAGTATTATTTAATCTTGAATAGAAGTACCTTAAATAGAAGATAAAAGAGCAGTTTGTTCAAAATTCCTTTTTTTTCAATGTCTACCTTATCAAAGGAAAGAATTACTTGAGCACCTGGCCAGGAGTTAGCAGTCACTCTTGATCTGGGCCAGGAATCCACCCAAAAGAGACAAAATCTCACTGTGGTTTTAAAAACCATTCAGCAAATACTGTAAGCCTCACCCTGAGCAGTGTAAGAAGACAGAGGAGAGATCCAGCTGCAGAGGCCAAGCTGCCCTCGAGACATGGACAGTGCTCCGCTGCACCCACTCTCTTCTCAAGGAACCATCTTCCAGTGTGGATCTGCTCACCAATTACAGTCAAGCCTCAGTCAAGGCAACCACTCTTCCTACTGGGCACCTTGACTTCTGCAGAGAGCCCATCTCACGACAAAGAGGCTAAGCCCATGACCTCCCTTGTGACATCTTTATTTTTCTTCCTGGTACATGAACAATAAACATAGATGAGAAAAATCAGTTGCACTGAAACACTTCAGCCAACTGTAGAACAGAGAGGGTGTGGACACTGAGAGAGCAGGGGTGGCAATTCCAGACCAGCTTCCCTCAAAGGGCTCATGGTCCAAGCCCAAAACCAGAGGGTGCTCTGGGCAGGACCGTGCAGTGCAGACTCTGGGCAGGCAGACAAGAAGGACCAGTCACAACAGGGACTGCTGCTGGGCACGAGTTTATTAGCTTCTGGCCTCTCGCTCCTGCTTGATGAAGTTGATCAGCCCATTGGTGGAAGAATCGTGAGAAGTCACTGGGCTGCTCCCGTCAAGCTCAGGTTCAATTTTCTTAGCCAGCTGCTTTCCCAGCTCCACTCTGCCAGGGAGAGGAGAAAGAAGGGTATGAGGAGGCTTCCAGCATTACTAGGGAAATCCACAAGCCAACTAACCTTTGGTAGGCATTCCCTACCCTCCCCTTGAGCCAGCAACTCACCCCCACTGGTCAAAGCTGTTGATGTCCCAGATGATGCCCTGAACGAAGATCTTGTGCTCATACATGGCTGTGGAAGGGGGTACATGTTGAGGGAAGCACGTTAGGGTTCCCCCAGCCCACTCAGACCTACCCCAAGCTGAGACCATCCCCGCTTACTCACCAATCAAGGCTCCAAGAATGAATGGCGTGAGTTTGGTGAACACTATAGAGTTGGTCGGGCGATTTCCTTCAAAGACCTTCAGAAAACACCCACGAATGTCCCCCAGTTAGTCATGGTCCCCAGCTCTTCAGAAGGGAAGCACACCCTGCCCAAGGCTGGGGTGGGCAGGTCCGTGAGGACAGCGCCCCCTACTGTGCAGGACAGGACAGTGCTCCCTGGCCACGGCCACATGACTTTATCCTTCCAACTCCAGGATGCCACCCCAAAGCCCACTCCAAGAGAAGCACTGACCTTGTGAGGCAACAGCTTCTCAAAGTCCTCTGGACTCCTTCCAGCAGCCTGTAGCTCCTTCCGGGCCTCCTCTGTCGACTTCCCCCTCATCAGGGCCTCAGTCTGGGCCAAGAAGTTGGCCAGGAGGATCTGATGAGAGAGACATCAAGTACCATCATGAAGCACGTGTGAGCTTCAGGCAGACAGATGAGACTGCCTGGCACTGCCCAGTCGGGGTTAGTCTCAACAGTTGGGGTTAGCCCGACTGCCTCCGACTCTAGAGCTTATTTGGAACAAGCGGGGACAACAGAGCACATCCAAGGACACCAGAAACTAGCTAATGACAATAACTACCCTTCACGGACTATACTACTTGCTGAGGGCCCTTTTAAGAACTTTACCAATGTCTACCTTTTAAGACCATGACGGGCAGAGGCATCATCTCTCTTTTCTAGCTGAGCCTCAGTTTCTTCAAGTCAACAGCACTGAATCCCAGCCAGAGGGACAGAGGGGAAGAATCAGAATTCAAACCCAGGACACCGAATCCAAAGCTTGTGCCCACAGTAACCTGTGCTACTCTGCACACCCGAGATGAGGCAGGAGCAGTCCTCTTCAAAGACCCTTGTCTGGAGTGGGGTGGTTTTCCCCTTGCTGTCATGGCAGACAAGATCTTAAATCCCTGATCTTTGTCCCCTGCTGTTAATGCCTGTGTACACAGCATGGCAAAAGGGATTTGGTAGAGAGAGGGATTTGGAGCTAAGGTTACAGACCTTAAGATAAGGAGATTATCTGGGTGGGCCCAATGTAATCACATGGCCCTTAAAAATAACAGAAGGGGAAGGCAAGTGAGTCATCCTCTGACATGCAACTGAAGAGGCAGGACAGAACTGAAGCATCAGAGGGACTCAGCCCACCCCTGCTGGTTCTGAGACCAAGAGCCAAAAGGGTTTCTAGAAGTTGAGCATGGCTCCCAGCTGTCAACAAAGAAACCGGACCTTGGTCCTACAACCACAGGGAAATGGTAAAACTCAACATTCCAAAAACAAAGATCATGGCATCTGGTCCTGTCACTTCATGGCAAATAGATGGGGAAACCGTGGAAACAGTGAGAATTTTATTTTGGGGGGCTCCACAATCACTGCAGATGGTGACTGCAGCCATGAAATTAAAAGACGCTTGCTCCTTGGAAGAAAAGCTATGACCGACCTAGAGAGCATATTAAAAAGCAGAGACATTACTTTGTTGACAAAACTCCATCTAGTCAAAGCTATGGTTTTTCCAGTAGTCATGTATGGATGTGAGAGTTGGACTATAAAGAAAGCTGAGCACTGAAGAACTGATGCTTTTGAACTGTGGTGTTAGAGAAAACTCTTGAGAGTCCCTTGGACTGCAAGATCAAACCAGTCAATCTTAAAGGAAATAAATCCTGAATATTCATTGGAAGGACTGATGCTGAAGCTGAAACTCATACTTTGGTGACCTGATGCGAAGAACTGACTTCTTGGAAAAGACCCTGATGCTGGGAAAGACTGAACGCAGGAGAAGGGGATGACAGGATGAGATGGTTGGATGGCATTACCGACTTGATGGACTAGAGTTTGAGCAAGCTCCGGGAGTTGTTGAGGGACAGGGAAGCCTGGTGTGCTACAGTCCATGGAGGTCACAAAGAATCGGACACGACTCAGCGAATGAACTGATAGGGAAATGGATTCTGCCAACAATCTGAATGAATGATGAAAAGGCTGCCCCCGAGAGCCTCCAAAAAGGAACATAGCCCTGTGGACACCCTGACTTCAGCCTGAGACCCTGAGCAGAGACCCAGCAAGCGTGATGGACTGGGGCCCAAAGAAACCAAGACAATAAATGAGTGTTGTTTTTAAGCCACTAAGCTTGTGGTGACAGGAACAGAAAACTAGTTGCTGCTGACTAACGCAGCAGTCTTAAGAGGTCTGGGTGTGATGTGAATCTAAGACAGCTGAAAAGGGTCAGGAAGAGTGTTTTTACCTTGTGATGCAAACCGTTCCTTATGGGGTGCTGGCTCTGGACCGGGATGAGGAAGTCGCAGGGTATCATCTTGGTACCTGTGAAGGGTACGGCGCTCACTCAGGTACCTACCCCGCCATGGGAGCCACCCATATGGTCTCCAGGGGAACCCTCATCTGATGGAGGGGGCTCTGCCGGCAGGCCCTCCCCATCCCCAGTAGCACTTCTGCGCAGGCCAGATGGGCCCTACCTTGGTGGATGAGCTGGTAGAAGGCGTGCTGGCCATTGGTCCCTGGCTCCCCCCACACAATGGGGCCCGTCTGGTAGTTCACGCGGGTGCCAGACTTGGTGATGTACTTCCCATTGGACTCCATGTCACCCTGGAACAGGGCCAGAAACCCAGCCCTCGATCTGCAAGTCTTGCTCTTCACACACCATCCCCAAAACCTGCCTGGGACACACCAGGCGTGCCTGCTCTGCCCCGTGAGATATCCACAGGCACGATCCTTTTACGTCCTCACCTGGGAGGGCAGAGGTCACAAGCATTTTGCCTCTGACCCATGACCAGGAGAAGGTAGGAATGGAGGTCCAGGGAGGACCCATGACCAGGGGAAGGCAGGTATGGCAGTACAGGGAGGACCTTCCTAAGAGCAGAAACTGGTCACAAAATCTTTAAGTGATTTCTTAAGGCAGGCTGGGGTCCAGGCTGTACTGCATTTGAGGGCCATCCCCCCAACCAGACTCTAGTCTTGGGGGGGCCTCAACCCCTCCTCCAGTCACAGAATCTGCTGCTTCAAGGGAGCTGTGGAGATTCCAGGGGCAGAGGGCTGTGAGGGGCCCAAAGAGGCACCACAGACTGGGTGTAAACTTGCTTTTCTGGAGGGAGACAAAGGCAGTGCAAACTACGGGGGTCCCAGGCTATGGCCCCAGCCTAACAGGTGATGTCCAAGAAAGAAGTGACCCGGGTGAGGCATATGCCCTGAGTCACGCCAGAGCCTGACCAGCCACGACGCCATGACAGCCAGTCATGCCCCTCCCATGGTAGCCCAACTTGACTGACATGGATCCTGGTTACGGAGATTCACCATGAGAGGGGGAGCACAGGTGGGCCTTGGACATGCCTGAGGCTAACAGGGGGAAAGGCCCTAGGAGGAGAAGTAACCTGGGCTCAGGGGGCCCCTGACCCAAAGCCTGGCTTGGCAGCTGGTACCTGCTGGAAGTAGGCAGCAAAGCGGTGCAGGTACTGATCATAGGGCAGCATGGCGTGCGTCTCACACCCAAAGCAGTTGATGTACCATATGCCCAGCAGAGCCAGCAGCACGGGGGCGTTCTTCTCCAGGGGCGTTGTGCGGAAGTGCTGGTCCTGCAAGGAGACCAGGGTGGACAGGGGCTCAGCAGCTGCTGAGGGGGAGGGAGCTGCACCAACCAACATGTCTCTGGCCGGTGCCTGCTGGAGAACTCGGGCCTCAGCACTTACCATCCAGTGAGCTCCTGAGAGCAGCTGCTCGAAGTTGTCAAATCCTGCAACACAAAAGCCGCATCAATAGAAATGATCGTGCCCTGTGCCTCCACCTCATGCGAAGAGTTGACTCATTGGAAAGACTCTGATGCTGGGAGGGATTGGGGGCAGGAGGAGAAGGGGACGACAGAGGATGAGATGGCTGGATGGCATCACCGACTCGATGGACGTGAGTCTGAGTGAACTCCGGGAGTTGGTGTTGGACAGGGAGGCCTGGCGTGCTCTGATTCATGGGGTCACAAAGAGTGGGACACGACTGAGTGACTAAACTGAACTGAACTGAACTGTGCCTCCAGGCCATGGACACAGCTTCTTCTAGAACCAGGAGAAGGCTGGAGGGGGAGCCAGAAGCAACAGGATCTGGGAGGACGAAGGCCTGTGGAAAGCCTGTCTAATCAGAGTCAGTCCTGAGCTCAAAGGCAGCTGTAACTCCACCTGGCATGGGGAATGAGACAGACCACAGTTGTGAGGGGCAGGGAGAAAGGCCAACCTGCAAATACCAAGGGTCACTCGGCCTTTCCCATCTGACCTGGGAGAAAGGGTCCCATCAAGGGCAGAGAAGCCAGCAGCCTGAGGGAACAAGAGGGCATCTGGGGACATGAGCCCCCACCCCTACCTCAGACTGCAGCATCGTCTCCCAAGACAGAGACATAAAACACACACACTCACCCACGTGCAGGGCAATGGAGAGTCCGATGGCTGACCACAGCGAGTAGCGGCCTCCCACCCACTAGAAGAGACAGGAAAAGGCACTGAG
>NW_011494852.1:2844723-2844879 GCF_000754665.1 Bison bison bison | reverse complement strand
ATCGGCTCCCCTAGACACCGACAGACCCAGGCCTCATACCTGCACAGGTCCAGCCTCCTCAGACACCGACAGACCCGGGCCTCATACCTGCACAGGACTGCCTCACCAAACAAACAGATCCAGGCCTCCATACCTGCACCAGGTCTGGGCTCACCA
>NW_011494852.1:2844106-2844562 GCF_000754665.1 Bison bison bison | reverse complement strand
GCCTCATACCTGCACAGGATCGGCCTCACCAAACAAACAGATCCAGGCCTCCATACCTGCACCAGGTCTGGGCTCACCAGACACTGACAGACCTGGGCCTCATACCTGCACAGGTCCGGCCTCCCCAGACACCAACAGACCCGGGCCTCATACCTGAACCAGCTCCAGCCTCCTCAGACACCGACAGACCCGGGCCTCATACCTGCACAGGATCGGCCTCACCAAACAAACAGATCCAGGCCTCCATACCTGCACCAGGTCTGGGCTCACCAGACACTGACAGACCTGGGCCTCATACCTGCACAGGTCCGGCCTCCCCAGACACCAACAGACCCGGGCCTCATACCTGAACCAGCTCCAGCCTCCTCAAGACACCGACAGACCCGGGCCTCATACCTGCACAGGATCGGCCTCACCAAACAAACAGATCCAGGCCTCCATACCTGCACCAGGTCT
>NW_011494852.1:2843584-2844006 GCF_000754665.1 Bison bison bison | reverse complement strand
ATCGGCTCCCCTAGACACCGACAGACCCAGGCCTCATACCTGCACAGGTCCAGCCTCCTCAGACACCGACAGACCCGGGCCTCATACCTGAACCAGCTCCGGCCTCCTCAGACACCGACAGATCTGGGCTTCATAGCTGCACCAGGTCCGGCCAGCCTCCCTAGACATAGACAGACCCAGGCCTCATACCTGCACAGGATCGGCCTCCCTAGACACTGAAAGACCCAGGCCTCATACCTGCACAGGATCGGCCTCACCAAACAAACAGATCCAGGCCTCCATACCTGCACCAGGTCTAGCCTCACCAGACACTGACAGACCCAGGCCTCATACCTACACAGGATCCAGCCTCCTCAGACACCGACAGACCCGGGCCTCATACCTGCACAGGACTGGCCTCCTCAGACACCGACAGACCCAGG
>NW_011494852.1:2834665-2843484 GCF_000754665.1 Bison bison bison | reverse complement strand
CTAGACACCGACAGACCCAGGCCTCATACCTGCACAGGTCCAGCCTCCTCAGACACCGACAGACCCGGGCCTCATACCTGAACCAGCTCCAGCCTCCTCAGATGCAACAGACCCAAGGCCTCATACCTGCACAGGTCCGCCTCCTCAGACACCGACAGACCCAGGGCCTCATACCTGCACAGGTCCAGCCTCCTCAGACACCGACAGACCCGGGCCTCATACCTGCACAGGTCCAGCCTCCTCAGACACCGACAGACCCAGGGCCTCATACCTGCACAGGTCTGGCCTCACCAGACACCGATAGACCCAGCGCCTCATAGTTGAGCCAGGTCTGGCCTCCTCAGATGCCAACAGACCCAGGGCCTCATACCTGCACAGGTCTGGCCTCACCAGACACTGATAGACCCAGCGCCTCATAGTTGAGCCAGGTCTGGCCTCCTCAGATGCCAACAGACCCAGGGCCTCATACCTGCACAGGTCTGGCCTCACCAGACACCGACAGACCCAGGGCCTCATAGTTGAGCCAGGTCTGGCCTCCTCAGACACCAGCAGATCCAGTGCCGAGCCCACCTCCTTGGACACTGACAAATCAGAACCCCATACCTGTGTCTCGTCATGCCTCCTAGGACATCAACAGAACCAGTGACTCATACCTGTGTCCAGCCTCCGTAAACACTAACAGACCCAGCACCTTCTACCTGTGCCCATGCTTCCCTGAACAACGAAAAACCCAGCACCTCCTACCTGACTGTGGCCCTGCTCCTCAGGCCCAATGCCTCATACCTGGGTCTGGCCTTGACTCTTCCGACAGGAGATCCAGTGCCTTGTACCTGAGCCCATCCCCGACTCCCAGGCTGTACTGACAGACACAGCTCCTACCTGTGCCAGCCCTGCTTCCTGGGACACTGACAGGCCCAGCAGCTCATACCTGGGCTTGACTGATCTTCAGCCTCAGCCCAAGCCAGACCGAGACCTACCATCCACACTGTGTCCTCCCATGCCACACTGCAGATTCCACTTTGTATCATCGGAATCCTCAGAGCTCCAATCACATCTTCCTAACAACTATTTATGGAGTACCCACCAAGTTCCTAGCATAGGCAATGCCAACAATCCATGGGGGTGAAAGATATAAATGAAACAACCAATAATGAAATGCCAATAAATGTGAAAATGAGATAAAGTGCTTAGAAGACAGGAATACAGTACTGAAACCAATAATGAAAGGACTCTGAAGGTGCTTCAGCCTGGATGTGAAGAATGGGCAAGTACTACTCAGGGAAGCACAGAGGGAGGAGGATTCCGGGAGCAAGAACAGCAAATGCAAAGCTTCTGTGGCAAGAACAGCCTTTCTCAACAGTGAGAGAATTAAGCCCCACAGAAAATGCTTTGAATGACTTAGTTTCTCCATACTCCCAAGGTTGATCCAAGGCTAGCATCCTTCCAGATGCAAAAGAGAGGTGCTAATTCATTATATCCAATGGCTGCCCTGGGGCATTAGGATTTAATTCTCTCCTGAAAGCCCGCTGAGAAAGGCTGGGCAGGAAAACGGGCAGCACAATTTTGAAGATGAAGGAAGGAGTCATAAACTGGTGGGCAGAAGCGAAGAGGCAAGGATGGAGAACCAAGAAGTCTGTAGGTGAGGTGAGAAGGGAAGCAGGAAACCACACGGGAGCCCCAGTGGTCGTCCAAAGAGTGACGTTTCCCTGGAAGGGGGTGGTGCGGATGCATAGCACTGATTCAGGATGTTAATTAAACAGGATGAATTGGCACAATGAGAGGATCAAGAGTGAGAGGATCAGACGTTTCAGCTTGGGTAATAAAGATGAGTATGATGGGGTTCTTTACTTAGAAAGGCTCTGGGTTTGGGGGAACCTGACCTGACAGTCACAGTCCCACAGACCACACTATGCCTGACGGAGGCTCTCAGATCTCACCCAATAGACTCAAACCCAGAAACTGGACTGAATAGACGGCCAGGGCTCAGACTGACAGATTCCAGGCTGCTGACCTTGGCTGAGGGCAGGATCTCAGACCTGAATTTTGTTTTGGGAAGAGCCCAACAAAGCCAGTATCTGATTTGAGCCTCTGAAACGTCAAGCTGCAGACACAGATCGCTAGACCTCACCCTTACCTGCAGCGAGTGCAGAACACACCTTAAAGATGCAGCATCTCAGTCAGTTCTAAGTTCTGAGCCTCACAAGCCTCAGATCTCACCTTCTCCAACCAGGTATAATCCAATCTCTTTCCATACTTGGTTAGTTCAGACCCTGCCAACCAGACCCCAATGTGACAGACTACACCCCGGACTGGTTACAGATCCCCTGGCCTCCACAACACTGCCCATCACACTGGACCAGGGTGCTAAGGACAGGTGGCCGATGTGGCTCAGCATATTCTACCTCTCCTACCTGAACCCAAGGGCTCCACAGACCTCCCCAGGCAGACCTAGGTATACATACCTACGATCACTCTGGCTTTCCCTCGATGACAGTCCACGCTACCCACTTAAGTGTCCTGATCGATCCTACCGTTGGGGGTCCCACCTGTGTCTGAGTCACCTTCTCAGGCCTTACCAATCACACCAATTATGTATTTCTGGGCTAGATCTTGCCCCATTCATTTCATCTAACAAGTCCAGGGATGCCAACTTGTACCTGAACCCTGGGGGCAAAAACCCACCTAAGATCATGTTTATATACCTCTGCCCATGTGACCCTGATCCTTAGGCCTTCTCAGGACTACACTTGGCAGACCAGCTTTGCCTTCCTGCCTCTGACCTGGGCTCCTGAGAACACACTTGCTAGGCCAGCTCTGCCTACCTGTACATGACCCTGGATCCTCTGATCATACCTAGTGGACCAGCTCTGCATACATGTACATGACCCTAGATCAGACCATACCTAGGGGACCAGCTCTGCCTGCATGTATACGACCCTGGCTTCATGTGCAGTACCTAATGGACTAGCTCTGCCTACCTGTACGTTACCCTGGACCTTCAGACCCTACCTGGCAGACCAACGTCACCCACCTGTACCTGACCCTGGCTCCTTGTGCTGTGCCTTGTGAACCAGTTCTGCTTACCTGGCTTTAACTCGGAGTCCTCAGGTCATACCAACGACAATTCTGCCTACCTGAATGTGACCCTGTCTCCTCAGACCACACTTAGTAGACCACCTCCGCCTATACGAACTTTACCCTGGATCCAGTCTATACCTGGCCCATGAGCTCTGCCTACCTATACGTGACCCTGGGTCCTCAGATTGCACTTGGTAGACCAGTTCGGCTTACCTGTACTTGACCCTGGTTCATCAGACCACGTCTTATGGACCAGCTCTGCCTACCTGTACATAACCCTGAGTCCGCACCTAGTGGGCCACCTCTACCTACCTGGACCTGACCCTGGCTCCTTTTGCCATACCTACCAACCAGATTTGCCTACCTGCCTCTGACCCAGGCCCCTCAGAACACACTTGCTGAGCCAGCTCTGCCTACCTGTACATGCCCCTGGACTGTCAGACCATGTCTAGGGAACCAGGTTTCATGTGCTATACCCAATGGACCAGTTCTGCCTACCTGGATACTACCTGGACCTTCAGATCACACCTGACAGCTCAGCTTTGCCTACCTGTGCTTGACCCTGGCTCCTCAGACCATACATTATGAACCAGTTGCACCCACCTGTACATGACCCTGGCTCCTTGTGCTACCAAGTGGACCAGCTCTGCTTACCTGGGCTTAACCCTGGATCCTCAGACCATACCTAGCAGACCAGTTCTACCCACCTGACCATGACCCTGGCTCCTCAGACCACATCTTATAAACCAGCTTTGCCTACCTGTACGTGACCCTGGGTTCTGAGGCTGTACCAAGCGGGCCAGCTCTATCTCCCTGTACTTGACCCTGGCTCCTTGTGCAAACCAGCTCAGCTTACCTGCGAGTGACTCCACCTCCTCAGATCTTACCTAGTGGATTAGCTCTGCCTACCTGTGCTTGATTCCGGGTCCTCAGACCATACCCAGCAGAACAGTTCTGCCTACCTGTCCGTGACACCAGCTTCTTATGCTGTACCCAGCAGACCAGCTTTGCCTACCTGCCTCTGGCCCAGGCTCCTCAGACCACATCTAACCAGATACCTCTGCCTACCTGTACACAACCCTGGGCAGACCATGCCTGACGGACCAGTTCTGCCTACCTGTACGTGACGCTGAGCCCTTGTGCTGTACCTAGCGGACCAGCTCTGCTCACCTGTGCACCTGACCCTGGCTCCTTGTGATACACCGTGTGGGCCTACCTGTGCTTGAGTCCTCAGGCCATATCTAGCAGACAGTTCTGCCTACCTGTACATGACCCTGGATCCTCAGACTGCACTTGGCGGACCAGCTCTGCTTACCTGTACACAATTCTGGACTCTCAGACCATACCTGGCAGACCAACTCTGCCTACCTGTGCTTGACCCTGGATCCTCAGACCATTCCAAACAGACCAGGCTCTGCCTACCTGTATGCCCCTGGTTCCTCAGGCTGCACCGTGTGGGCCACCTCTACCTACCTGTTCTCAACCCTGGCCCCTTGTGCTGTACCTGTGCTCTCACCTGTGCTTGACTCAATCCTTGGACTATACTTAGTGGACGAGTTCTACCTACCTGTGCTTGGCCCTGGATCACTGGACCATACCTACCCATACCCTACCTGCCTACTTGTTCACGACCCTGGACCTTTAGGCCACACCTAGACCACATCTACCTACCTGTTCTTGACCCTGGCTCCTTGTGCAAACCAGCGCTGCTTACCTGTGCACGACTCGATCTCCTCAGACCTTCTGCCTACCTGCGCTTGATTCCAGGTCCTGAGACCATGCCCAATGGGACAGTTCTGCCCACCTGTACCTGACCCTAGCTTCTTACAGTGTACCTAGCACAGGCTTTGCCTACCTGTGATTGACTTCAGTCCCCAAACCATACTGAGCAGATAGCTCTGCCTACCTGCACATGACCCAGGGTCCTCAAACTACACCTACCCAGCCAGCTCTTCCTACCTGCACATGACCCTGGGTCCTCAGACCATACATTACGGACCAGCTCCGCCTACCTGTAGTTGACCCTGAGTCCTCAGATCATACCCAATGAACCAGTTCCGCCCACCTGTACATGACCCTGGCTCCTTGTACTGTACCTAGCAGACCAGCTCTACTTACCTGTGCTCAACTCTGAGTCCTCAGACCATACCCAACAGAACAGTTCTGCCTACCTGTACACTCCCCTGGACCTTCAGTCCTTATCTGGCAGACTAGCTTGGCCGACCTGTATATGACCCGGATCCTCAGACCATGCCCAGCAGACCAATTCTGTCTACTTGTTAATGACTCTGGCACCTTACACACTGTACCTAGTGGACCAGCTCTGCTTATCTGTGCTTGACTCTGGTTCTTCTTGACGTGTGACCGTCAAGTTCACACGTCAAGTTCTACCGACCTGAGTCAGTTCTACCGACCTGAGATTGACCCTGGTTCCCGAGCCTGCAGCTGGACAACCTTGCCTCTACCTACCTGTGCATGACCTTGGGTCTTTCAGCTGCACATGGTGAGCCACCTCTGGCTACCTGTGCTTGTTCCTGGCTCCTGAGGCTGCTCCTGACAGGCTAGCTCTGCCCCAGTTCAGCTCGCCAGAGGTCATCTAAGACATTCGGTTCTTTCCCGGACTTACCTGTGACTTTTGAGATTTCACTGGACCGACCCAGTTTCCTAAACTTGTTCCACAGACTTTACCTGACAAACTCTATTCTACTCACCTGTGCTTAACTCACCCTGTGAGACCCAAGAATAAAACCTGTCCCCTATGCAGACTCCAGAGATCTTACCTGAGAAACTCAATTCCACATACCTGCATCCGGGCACAACTCATCATCATGAGACATCTGCCAAGAAGCAGTTCTACCTACCTATCTTGACCTTACCTGGGAGATCCAGCTCTATTCATCTGGGCCCAATCCCAGCTCCTGAGATCTCACCTGAGACACCTCCCTCTATCCACCTGTCTTCACTGTATATCCTCAGAGATCATCTAAGAAATCCAGTTCTTTCTAGATAAGCCTAACTCTGGCTCCTCAGGCCTCACTTGACAGATCTACCTACTTGTTCCTGACCTCAACTATGGGACAGAATTTAATGAACCCAAACATGGCTTTTCAGCCTACTTCCAGCTTGCCTCTGGCTTACAGACTTAACCTGAAAAACTCAGTTCTATCTACCTGCACTGAACCTCAGCTCCTCAGATTCAGAGTACAAGCCAGGGACTAACCTCAACAGCTCAGACCTCACCTGTTCAGGAACCAGGAGTACAAGCCTGTCTCTTGCCTCAACTCCTTCAACCTTACCTGACATACCTGCTTTGCACCTGAGACAGACACAGAATTGCCGAACCTTCCAGATGGATGGATGCAGTGCTCCATCTCCTTGCCTGACTCCAGGTTTTCAATCTTTTCCCAGGGGCCCCTGGGCCATTGCCCTGAGTCACCAGAACTGCTCGGACAACTGAGGACACAGTTCTGACCTGGACCCAATCGTGGATTTCTAAGCCCACCTGTCAGACTCAGCTCTGTCTCTGACTATCTTTGGCTCCAGTGTCCTTATCTGACCAACCCACTTCTGCCCAGATATTGTCTAATCTCAGTTCCTCGGGTCTCCCCAAGATACCGAGTTATATACACCTCGTCTGATTCTAGCTTATGAGACCTCAAACAGATGTAGCTTTACAGATGACCCCTAGCAGACCCCTCTGTACAAACCTAACCTGAAGACTTTTCCCGGAGACCTGACAGATTCCTGGCTGCTTGCCGTGGCCCGAGGGAAGCCTGGTGAGAGTCCACTGGTGCCAAACAGGGTCTGAGTGACTTGTGCCTCTGACACTTCTAGAGACCTTTGTCTACCATTAGCCTCTCCCACCACATCTTAGTGACGCAGCTCCTCAGCAGTTCACTTGTCTTCACCTGTCCCAACTCTCCAGTCCTTACCTTTGATAACCAGGTACATTCCTACCATTCCCTCATCTGGGCACCTCAAACCCTACCCCAGCCAGACCCCAATGCCACTGACACGTCCTGGGCTGGTCATGCGACCCGAGAGGCCTCGACAACACCCTGAGCTCTGCCTGTCTCACTGGGTCAGGATGCTGAGAACCCAGAGGCTCACCTGGCTCAGGGGACTTTTCCATGTTTGTCTCGTCTGAGTTCTAACAGCCTCGCTTGAGTGATCAGCCATCCAGTACCTGAGGCTCACTCTTCAGAGCCAGTCAGAGAGATCCCACTATATACACCCATCCTGAGCTCACAGACCCAGGTCTAAGTACCTGTCCATAATTTTGGCTTCTCAGACGCCACTTGACAGAATAAACATCTGAATTCTTCCAGAATCTCCCCTGTACCTTTACCCATCCTGGGGCTGCCTCTTCAGACATCACGTGCACCTGTCCTGGCTCCTCTTCAGACAGCAACAGCCAAAATGAGCCCCCCAATATGTGCTGACTCTGGCTGAGCCCTGACAGTCCCCCCAGTTTACCACCTCACCTCTGCCTAAGCCCGACACTCAAGGATGCCCCATGGACCCTGGACCATGGCTGCACCCCCTGGACACAGCTGAGGAGTCCTCACCACTTACGCCAGACTGAACTCTTCCGATCTTACCTCAGAGCCAGCACAATATCCCTGTATCTATTCTGATGATTCTCTCTCACCTGAGAGACCCTAGGTCCAGAAACTTCACCTGTCCCTGGCTCCTCAGATGTCACCTTCTCAATTCAGCAATATACATGCAGGTCCCTCCAGCTATGTCTGGCCTGGCCCGAGGCCTCTACTGTGCCCACTCGAGGCACTTGGACCTCACTAGCCAGTCCTAGCTCCATGTTCCTGTGTTCTTAGGCCTTACCTGGGAGACCCAGGTCTCTGTTTAAGCCACACTTCAACTCATCTCTTCAGACTGGGTGGTTACAGGCAGTGAAAACCCAGGCTGGGACACAGCCCCGCTCTGCCGGACTCCTTGGCTCACGGGAGCCCCTGCACGGCCCTGACCACCACCTGCTCAGGCTCGAGATCCCAGGGAGGAGGAGGAGGATGGCGCCCCTTCCTGTCTCAGGCATGCATGCAGGAGGAAGGCGCCCCTTCCTGTTTCAGGCATGCATGCATTTGTTAGCAGCTGCACAGTCTCTCTCGACCGGGGCTCCTCATCTGAGCCATGAGACGCAGACAAGGATCTGAGTGACTCTTCTCAATTCTTCCAAGGATGGTACATAACTAGTCCCATTCTAGAAAGAAGTTAACTCATTACACACAAGAAACATCTTAGGGTACGAGGGCTAAATTCTCTCCCAGACTCCAAGGCCTTTATAGCTTTCAAAGGAGGTTACATCTTCGGATGCTGCCACTCAGCAGAGAGCTTGCGGTATAAGGGCTTGGAATCGGCCCCAGGGCGAAATCCCTAGATTAGAGGATGCTCTCTTAGGTACACCTGCCAAGGTCATGTGTTAGAGTCACACCCACTGCACCCACACCACTCCCTGCACTGCATCCCTGCATCCCAAGCCTGCCTGCATTCTGCCGCCAGAGCCTTTCCTACACCACGGCTGCACTCAGGCCAGCCGCAGAGACAATTCTGGCTCACTGCTTGGCACCCATGGTGGCTTCAGCAGAGATGAGCCTGTGGGACCACTCGTGGCTAGACTGGCCCACAGCTCTGCCCCCCAGCAGTGCTGGCTCTGCAAGCTGCCCAGCGGGGCCCCACCCAGCCCCAGGCCTGGCACCTCCTCTCTGCCACCTCCAGCTGCCCCT
>NW_011494852.1:2821717-2834565 GCF_000754665.1 Bison bison bison | reverse complement strand
CCTCCCCCCTGCCCCCCCCAGCTGCCCCTGCAGCTCCTTTCCAGGCCTGCCCAGTCATACTCCTGCCTTGCCCTGCCCCTTGGCCTTTACAGATTGCGGCTGTGGTTCAGAGAAAGGTCATCACTGAGAATAACTCACAACCTCAGCTCACCGAGGGGGATGGGGGTGGCTCCGGTTACCCCACTGTGGGTGCTACTGCAGGCACCCAGGGGGGTGTCACCCTGGCCCTGAAAGCCGCCCTCGGTGGGAGGGGGGCCATATCCTGACTGAGCGAAGCTGCTCCTGCTCCCTGAGGACTTCCTGGCCTGTCCCAAAGCCAGGCATACAGCAGGTGCTCAATAAACGTTGACCTGACTCCATGGGCCCCTCATCTGTGGCTTGACTTAGCAAAGGACATAATTCACCCACCACAGGCAAGTGCCATTACTTACATCCCAGAACTCGAACATGTTTTGAGGATCAATTCCAAACTCCTTCACTTTGGCCTAAAAAGGGGCAAAGGGAGAAAGAAAGAAGAAGCCGGGATTAGCTGCACGAGAACCTGCAGGCATGAGGAGTCATGCTGTCCAAACTTTAGGAGCAACACACCTTCCACAGAGCCCTCACTGGGGTGGGGCTGGAGCCACCTCTGAGCCCAGGGCAGCACCAGGAGACGCCCACCCCAGAATCAGATGTCCAGCCAGCTCACACCCAGCACATCGGTGGCCTGGTACTGGCCAAGCCCTCCTGCTGAAGGGGAGCTGCACACTCACTGCAAGGACCTGGCCCCCACACTGCTCTGCAAGAGCCACCGCCCAGACCCAATCCCCGGGACTTCTGGGAAACCGGGCCCCGGGCTGGAACCCGAGCACAGGCAGGGGCCACCTCCCAGGCCGGGGAACAGACAAACTGGACACCTGCCCAGCCCTTCCGATACTGGGATGGTGACCGAACCCCAGGAAGCCTTCAGGGGACGACCAATCTTATTCTATCCTCTACACAGACAGGGTCAGCAGCCCCCTCCCTAGACCCCACAGGAGACGCCCTACTGACCAGCTCTACCTGCAAGAGGCGGACAGCTGTGCTGTTTGGCCAGCCCTAAGATGTCCTTCTGTCTCCTCTCATAGGCAGGTCAGCACTGGAGGCATGGGTGGGGGTGGCACGGAAGGAGTGGGAGTCCAGAGAACCTGGGTGTGGTTCCAGTTCAGACCGCCCAACACAAGGCCCGCCACATAGCCAGTGTTCAACCAGGTTTGCCTTTCTTTTGATTCCGGGAGCGAAGCCCCAACTCCCACAGGCCTGCCCCCACCCCTACCTTGCACAACCTGGGGCCAGGAGGAGCTGGCACATGGGTAACCACCTTCTAATCCTTACATCACTGACTCATACAATCACTGGGCAAACTCACATCCCTTCACTGGGCTTAACTAACATCCTTACATGAGAAATAAGCCTGGCATGCCACAGTCCATGGGGTCGCAAGAGTTGGACATGACTTGGCGACTGAACAACCACCACCCGACCCGTACCTGGCACATCTCGTCTAGGGAGAGGCCAGTGTCAAGAGGCCAAGGGAGGTCACACGTGTGGAATGTTGTGGTTATCAGTCAGGCCCCGGGGAACGGGTGGGGTTAATGTGATCCCACTGACTGCAAGCCCCTCATGGAGCAGCAGCAGTTCAAAGTGGCAAGTATGGCTTGCAATTCACATCCCCCATAGGCAAGCAATCCTTCTTGGCTGAGCCAAGATCCCTGACGCTGTCAGCACATGTCAGCTCATGTACTTGGAAAGGCCATGACCCTGACCTGGCCAGGGCCCCAACCCAGGGTGGTGGTACAGGAACCCCTGTGGGCACTTACAGTGTTGGTAGACAGGGCAACAAAGTGTTTCGCGACTGCAGAAGGCTGCAAGAGATAAGCCAAGTTAGACCATACTCACCCTGGGAACCACCCCCAGGGACAGTGACCCTCCTGCCTCCGGAGAAACCCAGGCCCTGGGTGGGGCCCACCGCCCCCAGTACTCGATTCTGAGGCTGCTGGAGGAGGCCCAAATCAGGCAGAATAGGCAGAGGGGTCAGAGGCTGGCTGGCCCATCCTACCTCATGGGCACACGAGGCCCATGGTGCCTCCCCTGTAAACTTGGCAGGGCCAGGGGCAGAGAGGCTCCACAGGGCCAGTAGCCTTAAAGAAAGGGCCCTCAGAAGTTAGAGCAGGGTCTGCACCTTGGGCTTGTCTGGGCTGGCAAAGTCAAGTATCTTAACCAGAAAGGCTGCCTCCTGCTGCCAACTTCAGGGGAAACAGGACTACAGGGCTGGGCAGACCCACTCTGTCCTTCCCCGCCTGCCCACTGCCCATGAGCACTCACATCCTTGGCCGACAGGAGAAACCACTCCTTCGCTGTCTCTGCGTTCGTGATGGTCTCCTGGGTAGTGAAGGTCTGCAGAGAGTACAGCAGTTGGTCCCCAGCTGATACAGTCCTGAGCCAGAGCTCAGCAGCGGAGGCCACATGGATGCCCAGTTATCACACGGAGCAGTGCATGCGGGTCAGTGAGTTGCTCCACGTCACCTCCGCCCACATGTCCTCAAAGCCCCAATTAGTGTGTATCTGGGGCAGAGGCCTGGAAGCAGCAGCGTCATTCTGTGATTCCAGAACTTCACAGAGGAACCACAGGTCAAAGGTTAGAACATCCGCCAGGATAGCTGCTGTGGCCTGGGGCTCCTTCAGCCCAGACCTGGCTGTATCTCAAAACCCAGATGGAATTATCCATAATATTTAATGTGCATGGATATGAGTAAACAGGGTATAAATGACAAAAAAGCAAAATGCTTACGTTATCTGGGCCTGGCTCTGGGATGAGAAAGGAGCAGACGTTAGGGACAAATCTCTGAGAGGATAGGAATGGTCCTGGGCTGAGCCCAGATTCAGCCAAGTGAGTGGGCATGGCCTCAGATAGAGGCACACGTGGACCAGTGTGGGCTTTCATCGGGTGAACTGTGTTGGCCACCAGATAAGGAACGGTCTGAGGGCAGCTGTGCCCACCTGAGCCACAGAGCACAGCTCATTCAGAGCAGGCGGGAGGGTCCAGTGTGCAGGGCGGCAGCAAAGCACCCACTCCCCCCAACCCCTGCTCCCACCCCAGCGCAACAGGGCTGGGAGACAGGCCGGGGCTGAAGCCCATACCTTGGAGGCAATGATAAAGAGAGAGGACTCGGGGTTCAGGGTGGCCAGCGTTTTGGCAATGTGAGTCCCGTCAATGTTGGAGACAAACCAGACCCGGGGACCTTCTGAAGAGTAGGGCTTGAGGGCTTCAGTCACCATGAGGGGTCCCTGTGGGGAGATGGAGCATCAGAAAACAAGATGCCACAAGTGGTGAGAACAGCCAGGTCCCATCTCTGGGGGAACCAAGGCCGGATGAGACCCCCTCCTCTATCCCAAGGCAGCCCTCTCCTTACCAGGTCAGAGCCGCCAATGCCGATGTTGATGACGTCCGTGATGGCCTTGCCCGAGTACCCTTTCCATTCACCACTCCGGACACGCTGGCACAGAGCAGGGAGATGTCATCAGCCCAAACCCCGGAGTATAAACCGCTGTTCAAAAGCATCATTACTTCTGTATCCTTACACCTTAGTTCCAACTTCCAGGCCCTCAGAGAGGCCTACTGAGACCGTAGTGTCACATTCCTGCCACACTCAGGCAGGGACTAGACCCTCATCATCAACTAGACCCTCGTCCACCACGAGTAAGGGTAGGAGGGAGGGGCGATATCCCCATCTCATAACCAGCAACGTTATCAGAATTTGCAAAAGCAGCATGAACTTCCAGCAGAACCTAACATGACAGAGGCCAAGAGATGTGAAATGCCAAGTACTATGACCAGTCTGAGCCAGGGACAGAACGACAGACACGCAGCCAGCCTCCACGTGCTCCTAGGGAGTCTTGCCTGGCAGCCACACACTCTAGAGGCGTGGGTGCAGAGTGAGCCCTACAGAGGTGTGGGTGTCGTGAGCCCCCTGTGCTGCATAGGGCTGTGAACGTGAAAAGTGAAAGTGAAGTCGCTCAGTCGTGTCCGACTCTTTGCGACCTCATGGACTATAGCCTACCAGGTTCTACCATCCGTGGGATTTTCCAGGCAAGAGTACTGGAGTGGGGTGCCATTTCCTTCTCCAGTATAGGGCTATGAACCCACCGGAATACTGCAAAAGTGATGGAGCAGGACTTCAGAAGCCGGGTCATGACAGACCGCGCAGCTTCTGCCTCGCTCTCTCAGATCACTCACTTTGGGGAAACCATGTACGACATTACAAGAAGACATGGTTGTGTGAAGAAGCCACTGTGGTGAGGAATGGTGGCCTTCTTACAAAAGCCAGTGCCAACTCACCACCCATGAGTAGGAACCACCTTGCAAGAGAATCCTCCAGAACCCTTCAGATAACTACAGCCCTGGCCAACATCTTGAGTACAACCCTCAAGAGAGACCTCCCCGCTTCCCCCGAAAACCAAGACCAACCAGTTAAGCTTGAGTTTCTGACCCATAGACACTGTGTGCGTGTATGCGTGCTAAGTTACTTCAGTCATGTGAGACTCTTTGCGACCCTATGGACTGTAGCCCACCAGGCTCCTCTGCTCATGGGATTCTCTAGGCAAGAATACAGGAGTGGGTTGCCGTGCCCTCCTCCAGGGGATCTTCCCAACCTAGGGATCCAACCCATGGCTCTTACTTTCCTACCCTGGCAGGTGGGTTCTTTACCACTAGCGCCACCTGGGAAGTCTCCATAGAAACTTCAAGATGGTGAATATTTACTGCTATTTTAAATCAAGTTTTGATGCAATCTGTTATATAATGAATAACTAATACAGATTTTGACACTAGAAGTAGGGTATTATCATAAAAAAATTTAGAAATATAGGTAAAAGCTAAAAGAGCCCTCAGGAGAGTTAATAAAAGCCTGGAAGAGACTGTTAGCAGAGGTTTAAAAGTCCTCGAGGGGGTTGCTGATGTAGATTTAAAGAAACAGGAGGAAAACATTATTGGGAATTGCAAGAAAATCCTTGTTATATAGTGAAAGAAGATTTAATAACAGTGTTGACTGCATTAATCGGGGGAGGGTGAAGTAGGGCTTCTCTGGTAGTCCAGTCGTTAAGAATCTGCCTGCCAATGCAGGGGACACTGGGTTCAGTCCTTGGTCAGGGAGGATTCCACATGCCGTGGGGTAACTAAGCCTGCGTGCCACAACTACTAAGCCCAAGCACCTAGAGCCCGTGCTCCCCAAGACAGCCTCCCCTCACTGCAACTAGAGAAAACTCACACGTAGTAATAAGGACCCAGTGCAGCCAAAAATAATTAAGTAAATAATTTTTTTAAGTGGGGAAAGTAAAAGATGTATCCTATTATGATCTGGATGACCTAGCTACAGAGTTTTCAGGCTGTTACAAATTGCCTGGCTTCTTAGTGCTTACAGTAAAATGCAAGCAGAGAGAAATAAACTTAATGTAGAACTTTTAAACAAAAAGAAGCCAGCAACTGCAGGATTTGAAAACTCCCAGCCTCTCTAGGCAGTGATTCCAAAATTAAGAGATGGATGTGGCAAAGATCACGTCCAAGGTACTGTAACAAAAACTTCAAAAGGTAAAACAGATTATGTAGCTGTAAAGCTTTTGTTAAGACCTCAGCAAGAATTAAGGTGGTTACAGAGAATATTCTGGCTGAAGATAAGGGTTCCAAAGACTTTAAGAGTACTATCTTTGTGGTCTGAGAAGTAATGGTAGAAATGATCTTGAAGAAGTTTGTGAATGTAGCTTTTGTCTAATGAAGTGACCAACCCCTCTCCCCACACCAGTAAGCTTCATAGGAGACCAACAAAGTTTTTAAGATAATTGAACTGTTAGAAATATTACCAGTTTGGACTGAAAGGGACAGAGATGGTATAAAAGGAAAAAAATCTTTAAAAATCCACATTTCAAGGAATTCTCTGGCTGTCCAGTGGTTAGGACTTGGTGTTTTCATTGCCAGGGCCTGGGCTCAATCCCTGGTCAGGGAACTAAGATCCCACAAGCTGTGTGGCACAGCTAATAATTTTTTAAAGCCCACATTTCTTTTAAACTTTTTTTTTTAGCCACATTGCATGGCATGTGGGGTCTTAGTTCCCCAACCAGGGATCGAACCTGTGCCCCTTGCAGTGGAAGTGTGGAGTCTTCACCACTGGACCGGCAAGGAAGTCCCCCTCAAAACCCACATTTCTATAGGCAGTAAGCAGACTGAAAAAACTAGGCAGTTACAAACACAAACTACCTTTCATGTAAAAAAGATAACAGAGAGCAAAGCCAAAAGCCTTGAGGAATGAAGCCTTGAGTCCTAACCAAGCGTCTGGTGAATTTCAGAACTGCTCTGGACCTGGTGCTCTGTGACAACCTGGAGGGATGGAGTTCAAGAGGGACACATGTATGCCTATGGCTGATGCATGTTGATGTATGGCAGAGGCCATCACAAAACTGTAAAGTAATTATTTCCCAATTAAAATAAATAAAAAAGAACTGCTTTGGATCAATGATTCCTGTGTGCCTCCCACTTTCCTCCCTTTCTGCAAAGGAATTATCCTATATAGGTATCCTGTGCCTATCTCACCTGTATGTTGAGTGTGTGAGGGGAAAATAACTTGTCTATTTAATTCACATATCTTCAGATCGAAAGGAATTGCATTTGAGTTATGTTAAAGAAAATACAGATATATCTGAACCTAAATTAGATGATGAAGTTCTTGACTTCTAACTGACATTGTAATCTGATAATGGCATTAAGAGAAAGAGAATGGGGTATTTTATTTTGCATGTGGAAGGAACAGGATGAATTACTGGGAACCAGAAGGCAGACTATGGTAACCAACATCCAAGATAGTTCCCAGAGATCCTCACCTCCTGGCACTGCATTCATGATCTTGTGTAGTCCCTTCCCACTTTGATCAGAGTCAGAAAAGAAAGAGTAACTTCTAATGCTAGCTCAAGATAATAAAAGGGCTTGAGGCACTCTGCCTTGCTTTCTGTTGGAGCAATTGCTCTGGGAAAAATCAGCTACCTTGTCATGTTGCTGTTGTATAGTCGCTAACTTTTCAGATGCCATTTTCTCCTCCAGGGGATCTTCTTGACCCAGGATCAAACCCATGTCTTCTGCACTGGCAGATGGATTCTTTACCACTGACCCAACAGGGAAGCCCAAACCTTACTTCATGCATTTTAACCTTACTTTCATACTTTCTTCCCAAAGCAGCTGCTTTCCATACATCCATGATGGGATGAAATGGAGCTTAAAGCTCCATGCTAAATATATAATCATCAAGAAACAACTGCATGGTGTGTGTAAGTAAAATACAGATACTTTTCAAGAATGCTTCTGGAGACAAGAACACTGATCAAAAGCCCCTAAGAGTATAAAACTATACTAACAAGCTTACGAAATAACACTGTGGAGTTATTTTTTTTCACTCATAGAACTTTCATGGTCTTTTTCCTTTTAAACTTTTTCTTTATTATAGCAAAACAATGTTAGATTTCAGAAGGGAATAGGAATACTTATGGGCCTGCTAATATCTATAAAAGATACTACTATATTCACCTTTCAGAGGTTTCTAAAAAGTATGAAAGCAGCCAGGGTGTAACCATGCAAATACTCAATATAATGAGGACACCCAAATAGACTGTGAAGAGGTTCACAAGGTGAGGAACTAAAGCCTCCCAGAAATCAGCAATAACTGCTGGTGAAACATCTTGGGAGAAGATCTTCCAGCCCCCATCAAGCCCTCAGATGAATGTGACCTTGGGCCAACACCTTGACTAAAACCTTGTAAGACCAGAACCAGAACCAATCAACCGCAATGTTGACTGTTGTTTTCAGCTGCTAAATTCTGGAGTAATCTGTTACTCAGTGATAGGAAACTGATACACACGGCTTTCCCCAAACCAGTAAGACCCTGTAACTTTATTTCTTTCAGATAATAATCAACTGCCATGAGCACTTTTCCATCAACACAGAAAGAAAAATAAATTACTCAGCTTTTCAACCCTCAATCTCATCATCAGTTCTGTTAAAATATGGCATCCAAGAACGGAACCTTTGTGTATCTTTACTAGAACCACACATACCCTTTATTTGACCAGATGGTGTCTAACGAAACCCACCAGTTCTGTAACTTCCCTTTTTGACTTCACAGTATATCCTCAACAGAAGAGCAGGTCAATGCAGCTGTAGTTCCCTAATTACTAATGGTGCCCAGGACTACAGTATATGAACACACACTGATTTTAAATAAATAAGGGCAGGCTGTTTTCAGGTTTTGCCGGGACAATCAAGGTCACAGTGAACATTCTCACCCAATCTTGGTGAACTTTTGCGAGCACAGCCCTGAGGAGTGTTCCTCACCAGGGAAATGCTGCTATTCAGCAGCTTTTTTGTACTATAAATACCCATCAGTCTGAGTCAGGTACTCCAGCAGCCAGCTGTAAGGGAGGGTTCTCCTGCAAACAGCTTCCCAGACAACCAGTGCCACACACTTTCCACCTGGCATGCCTTTGCACACCAAGGTTGACCAAACAGAGCACCAGGCTTTATACAGAGCACAGCAGTTCTTGCGCTCACACCTGATAGCTGGAAACACCCTTTGTTGTTGTTGTTCAGTCACTAAATTGTGTCCCATTCTGTGACCCCACAGACTGCAGCATGCCAGGCTCCTCTGTCCCCCACTGTCTCCTGGAGTTTGCTCAGATTCGTGTCCATTGAGTTGGTGATGCTATCTAGCCATCTCATCCTCTGCCGCCTCCTTCTCCTCTTGCCTTCTCTATGACCCGTCTGACTTGGGTGGCCCTGCATGGCATGGCTCATAGCTTCACTGAGTTACAAAAGCCTCTTGACCACGACAAGGCTGTGATCCATGAAGAGGGGAAATGCCCTCCCCTCCACCCAAAGCCCATCACCAGCACCAACCACTATGAAGGGACATTCTGGAATTCAGATTCCAATCAGGATCCCAAGCCTTCCTCACCACGTGAAGTCCTACTTGGCTGCCTTTGCCTCTAGGATGGATGCCCAGATCACCTCCCACTATTTCAGTCAGAAGATGGCTCTCACCCAAAGTGACCAGACTTTGACCAGCCACACATGGTGGACACTGCTCCCAGGGAAAAGCTGACCAAAGCTTAGATTATCACTCCGAGAGCACGCATCATCCACACACAGACATGCACAGGCCTGCCCAAACAGTCCAGCCCACAGATATCACCCTTGCTCTATAGGCTTGAGGACGTCCACGAATTCTTGCAGAACCATTCCTGGCGTGGACACTGAGGCAATGGCAATATATATGGGGAACTCTCCAGAAGGACTCTGAGGCAACCCCAACACCCACAGAGGAAAAGGAGGCACAGTTCTGTGCATTAATGCTGAAGCAGGGACAAGCTGCATGTGTGTGTACATGTGTGGGTATGTGTGCTTCAAAGAAGAGATGACAGACAAGCTAGTGCACGCTCGGGAAACCTGTGCAAGATTTAACAGTAAATAAAGACTGCCTCCGGAAATCTGGCAGGGGTGTGGTCAAGAAAATCCTAAGTTTTAAATTTTATCTAGTTCTAGACCAGGAAATAAGGATCCATGACTTAAGAGGTTACAAAAAGCAAGTCTTTCCCCCTCCAGAGGCCTCACTTTTCTTTTCAGATCTCTGTCCTGGCCAGATTGTCACCGTGAGCCCGCAGGTGTTACAGTTCAAGGAGGCTGCTCCACGGCTGCTAGTAGTGGTTTCCCCGAGAACAGGGTTAGGGGAATCCGTGCCTTAGCAGAGACCCCCATGGCCAGCAATCACACACACTGCCCCCACCTCAGGTTATTGAGAGCTGGGGTCCTCTCCAAGGAGAGTGGAAGGGCAGCCCATCGGGACCCCTAGATTCCCAAATACAAGCACACACATGGCTAGTGGGAAGTCCACCCATACCTGGCAGAAAGACTTCATCTTCTCCAGGACTCTGTTGACCTCTGGCATCACATCCTTACCATCCACCAAAATGGGTGCGTTTGATCGGTTCCGAAGGGCCACGTGCAGCACAGCCCGATCCTGGGGGCAAGAGTCAGCGTGTGAAGGTCCTCGCCCCGGTGCAGCCACACACCCAGCTGCACCCAATGGACATCCAGGCGCTAAGGTCTGTTAAGTGTCTGGACTCATACAGAGAACCCACTGTGTGTTCACGGAAGTAGGGACCACCCCCAGGATCCAGGGGAGAGGAGAAGCAAGGCAAGTGCCCCTTGCTTTATGTGCTGCGGACAGTCACAAGGGGAGAGACCAGAATGGGCCTAGGACAGGCCCCGATGACCCCCGGATGTTCAGGGCATGAAAAGTCGAGGAAAGCTGAATGGAGTGAGCGAAGGCAGACTGGTGGCAACACAGGCCAGAGACAAGCAGTAAGTGGCTGCAGAGGACCAACGCTCACGAAGCCCAGTTTCATCTACCTGGTAAAAAGTTCATGGTGCTTGTTGGCACCTTTTGAAAAGTGTCCCAGCCACTTGAAAGTGGAGCAAAGCAAGCAACTCAACCTTCCCTCACCAAGTGTTCCATCACACCCACCACCGGAAACCAAAACAGATCCCAAGTCTGTGATAAGTGCCAGGCAGCTGGCCTTATCAAGTGAGAACAACAGTCCCATCAAGCTTCGGGCAGCAGAGGCCTTGAAACAAACACATCTGAGACTCTGGAGGGACAGGAAGGGATGATCTTAGGACTCCAACCCAGGGAGCGGATCGCTAAGGTGGAGGGCTTCATGCGACACCACCCTCACCCTGTCCAACCTCACTTCTGAGCCATGTTCTGTAGGCAATGAAATGACCCCTGCAGGAAGCCCTCCTTGATTGCAGCCTCCCTCAGACTGCCCAGCAGTGAAAGACAGAATGTTTGAATCCTGAATCTGCCACTTAGAGAATGACATTAGATAAGTGACTTGATCTCTGAGTTTCAGGTTCCCCGTGTGTAAAAGGAGACTAGTAACATTATGAGCTTGACGCTCTGCATGCTCAGTGATTCTTATGCCTCCAAGGCTTCCACAGCGATTCAGGAACAGGGTGGCCCAGACCTGGCCCTGCCATAGCTTCCTGTTGACTCCTACCACTGAGGAGATTGATTTTGACAGGAGTCTGCTTTTCACTAATTAAACCTGCAGCAAGAACAGATCAGAGTTAATTTCTCTGACCATGTCTTGAGATGCCCTCTCCCTGCAGGCTTGAGAGCTGCTGTCCCCAGGCAGACATAGACACTGGAAGCCATCCACACTTACCAGACCTAGACTGCAGGCTTGGGGAAGACACACCATGGGGTGTGTCTGGCCCTGCAACTTGCTTGAGGAAACAGACCTTCAGGTCCCTCGTTAAGCAAAAGCATTGCCTAAGAGAAGGAGTATGACACAAGGCGATGCTGCTAACAGTCAGACGCACCCCAAAGGGAACCAAGAGGCTGTGGAGGGTTTGCAGAGCCTGCTGTCCATTAGCCAGCTCACCTCAGTGAAGTTGATCTTCTCACCAGTAAACATGCGCTCCCGGGCGGCCTCCACACCCCTGGACTTAGCCTGAGAAGAGAAGACACTGAGACCTGGTCCCACCCACGACGGTCAAGAGTCCAAACCCCCAAGCAAAAGGCTTGGTGCAGATCCCCAGTGGGACTGAAGGATGGCTGCAGCCTGACGCCCTCCCCCACTGCCTGGGAAGGGTCTGCTCAGACATCTGGGCACTGGGTCCCCTGGGATGCCGGTCAGAACCTGAGCCGGGGCAGGGGCACAGAGGCAATGACTGAGATCCACTAAGAGAAGGAAGTAAAGATGCTCAGGAATCTGGGGGCGCCAGGAGCCCTGCTCGCCTGCCACATCATGGGTCACTGGTCAAGCCTTCCGAAGCAGAACATTACCACGTCCACCAGCATCTGCATCACAGTCTCCGTCACCAGGTTCTTGGAGTAGTCCACCAGAATATGCCCATGGTTGGTGTTGAGGTTCAAGCTGCAGAAAGATAGCAGAAGCTGCCCACCATCTGCTCCCTGACAAGATGCTTCCAGAAAAAACATCCTCCCCGTGCCAAATCCAAACAAGCTTCAGCTGGCCAGCACAGTGGTGTCTTCTGTCACCTGCCCGCCCACTCGGCTGACCTGCAGCAGGAGCAGCACAGTGCAAGCTGCAGACGCTGGGTGAGGGGCCCTTGCTCCCCTAAAACTGAGCTGGGGGATGGGAAGACAGAGTTGGGAGCGCTGCCACCGCCTTGGCCAGGGAGTGACCATTCTGGCCCAGGGCTCCTGAGACCCAACCTATTCAGGGAAGGCCCCGGAGAACAGGGCTGGCCATCAGGGACCTCAAATCTAGCGCCACAGATCTCCTCTGCCCAATACCTGCACCAACGGGTTGGCCATTCCCAACCCCCAAGATTTCCTCTTTTACCCCTGTTCACGGGTCTCCGGATCTAGCCTCCAGGGCAGGAATCACAGCCCCACCTCTCCAGCGTTTCACCACGACTCTCCGCAAATCCCACGGGCCTGTCCCACCCTGACCACACCCTGCGGATGGTCCATTCTAAGCCAGGATCGCATGAAGTGGGGAGCAGCCCTTCCGCGCCTGCTGCGTCAGCGAGGGCCCTTGCTCACAACCGCGGAAGGATGGGCTGCTTCAGCCGGCCGGGACTGCTGGGCGGGTAGGGGAGGAAAGAGAGATGTCCCCTGGAAGGGAAGCGGAGGAGGTGGGGAACTCTTCCAGACGAAGCTGCCGGGGCCCCGAGACCTCCAGCGAGCACCCGGAAACCTGCTTCAAGGAGGCGTCAAGGACGAAGTGCGGCCTGGGCCCAGGCCCGGATCCACGGCCGACCC
>NW_011494852.1:2818007-2821608 GCF_000754665.1 Bison bison bison | reverse complement strand
CGCCGACTCAACCGGGGACCGCAGCCCCGCCCTCCGGGCCCTGGCCCTGTACCGCACGGCCCCGCGAGCCGCCTCCCGGTGCAGCACCTCCGCGCCCCCGTTCCCGTCCCGCGCACGCACCTGAAGCGGTTAAAGCGGTCCCTGTCTCCTTCGAAAAGGCGGCGCAAGTTGAGGTCAGAGCCGTGCTGCTCGTACCATGTCTTCAGTTTCTTGAACTGCGGGTTCTGGGTGAGCGCGGCCATGGCGTGAGTGGCTGGGAACACGGACCCGGGCGAGCGCCGATAAGGAAGCGTGGAGAGCAGCGCACGACAGGCGGAGAGACCCGGTGCGCAGCGAGCTTTATGGCGCAGGCGCCCGGCCCCGCCCCGCCCCGCCCCTGGCCCCGCCCCGTCCCGCTCCTCCGTCCGCGCCTAGGGGCAACCAAGCCCACAGCCGAGGATCCGGGACCTCAGCTCTTCTCTCCTTGCTAACTGGCAGCCACTTGGACTGCTGCTACTCTGCCAGCCTTTGCCTGGAATTGATTGGGGAACAGAGGCCGAGCTCCTGCCTGCTTCATTAGTTCATTCGTTCATTCATTCATTCACTTAACACAACTCCCTCCAACACCTTCTGTGTTACAGGCAGCGTTCCAGGTGTTCAGGACGCTTAGGTGAAAAGTAAAATATATGGCTTATCAGATGCTGGTAAGTGCTACTGAGAAAAGGAAAACTGAAAAGGGTGCTGGAGATAGAAGATGCAATTCTGAATAGAATGGTCAAGGCAAAACTCACTAAGGAGGTGACATTTGAGCAAAAGCCTGAAGAAGGTGAGAAAGCAAGCCCCTTGGATATCTGGGGGAGAAGTGTTCAGGAAAAGGGAAGAGCAGCTGCAAAATTCCTGAGGAAAGCACGCTGATATTTTAGCAACAGCAAAAGGTGAGTGTGGCTAGAGCGGAGTGAATGAGGGGAGAGTGAAAGAGGAGGTCAGAGAGGGAAGGAAAGCAAGAAGTCATTGTGAGAACTTTGAGTTTTATTCCCACAGAGATGGGAAACCATTGAAAGGTTTAAACAAAGGGGGGGGGGGGGCATCATCTGACATGTTTACCAAAGGATCAGACCAACAACTCAGTAGGCATGAAAGTAAGGACAACAGACAGGATGCTACGGTAAGAATGCAGACCAGGAATGAAGGTGTCAAGGTAGGAGGAGTTGGGCCTGGTGACCTATATATATTGAGTGAAGAATTAAGAGAAAGAAAAAGAACAGTCAATGATAACATCTGGTTTTTTACCCAAATTCCTGGAAAAATGGAATTGCCATTACATCTTGGAGAAATGCCAGTTTCAGGGGGAAGATCATTATCTTATTTTTGACAAGTTTTCAAAACCTATTAGAGATCTAAGTGGAGGTGTTTCGTTGGGTGTTCAAGTCTGGAGTACGAGGAGGGATGGTTTAGGCAAGAGGAAAAACTTGGGAGGCATGAGTGAATAGATAGCATTTGAAGTCATGAGCCTAGAGGAGAGTGTGGGTAAGACAAAGTAAATGTAGTCAGAGAGAAGAGGTCCAAGGACTGTGCACTCAAACTGAGCTTCTCCATCACCAAGTTCCCCCAGAAATGCCATCCATCCAGGAGTGTGCCCTGTCCTGCTGCAGTCCTAGGCTTAGATCTTCCTCTGACCTACCTCCCAGCACCATGCTGTCACTGCCACTTCTGGCCTTTCTCTCTCTGCCCAGAATTATTTGAGTTCCTAAAGATAAAGAAGGAAAAGAGAGGGGTCAGAAATTGAAGAGATCGTCACAGGACTTTGCAGGGAACAGCCCTGCCACATGGCCCTTATTTGTCCAGAGTTTTGGGTCATCTGTCAACTCTGAGGTTTAAATGGGCTTCCCATATCCAGCAGAACCCTGACAGTGCTGAACAGCATCTGTTCCACTTGTTTCTGAGAAACCCTCCAATCACAGAGTTCCCATCCAAGCAGCTATCTGCACAGAACAGCACTCTCAACCCTCAATCCTGTGTTTCAGAACAGAACTCCATCCAACAGGAAGGCCCGGTCTCAGTAGCTATTACCCATATCATCCACTTGCTCTATGATTCCTTTGACGACTCTCAACAGTAGGAGCCACTGCCTCCCTTTTTCTCAAGCAGGCTCTTTTCAGTGATCACAGCAGACGTCTGTTTATCTGTTGTCTTGATTCAAAGCCACTACCTCTCACCCTTGGGCTTCTTCCTCTGCCTCCTTGACTGAATCAGAGATGAACATATGACTTAAGCCAGAGATGAACACATGACCTAAGTAGTCAGAAGTGAAAGTTACTCAGTTGTGTCTGGCTGTCTGCAATTCTGTGTACTGTAGCCTGCCAGGCTCCTCTGTCCATGGAATTCTCCAGGCAAGAATGCTGGAGTGGGTAGCCATTCCCTTCTCCAGGGGATCTTAACCCAGGGATTGAACCTGGGTCTCCCGCATTGCAGGCAGATTCTTTACCATCTGAGCCACCAGGGGAAGCCCAAGACAGCCAAACAGGGACCCAAAGCCAGTAGGAAAAACTCTAGTTTTTTTGTAGTGTTAGGCTGCCTGTCAGAAAGGACAGACCATGAAGAGAAGGACCTCCAGAGAGATGGCAGAGTGAACCGCTTCACCCAAGTTCCTGGGGCCAGGCCTCCTCAGTATGCAGCTGCAGCACGAACCACTGATTTCCCCTCATCTTGACGTTGTTCTAAGCTAAGCTGTCATTTACAACTCCCAATCTTTCCAAAAATTTTATGGGTGTTCACCTGCCCCCTGCCACACTATCCTCCCCAATGTCCACTTCCATCCACCTGAAACCCACAGGAGCAGCTTAGGTCCTAAAGAGGAAGGAGGCAAGGCCTCCAATGATTACCTTTTAAAGGTTTCATCTTCTTTTTAATATTCTATAATGTACACCTCCAGCAGTTTGGCCTCTGTGATTCCCAGCAGCTTCAATTATTCCAGATTTCCCACCTATTCTCAGATCTCCCCGTAATATTTTAACATTGTACGTTGAAATTCCAGTTATGTGGATTTTCTATATTAGCAGGAAAGTATGGTTACTTTCCTACTCTGGCTAGTTTACTGCATGCAGAGCTCTGTGCTAAATTCTCTGCCACATAACTCTCATAGCACCCCATGAGGGATATCCCATTATCCTCTCCACGTAACAGACAAACTAAAAAAACTGAAAATAGCCATTCTGCTAAACTAAGAAGAGAATCAGTTCAAGGTTGCCCCAGTCTTGAACCCTGTTCTTAATCACAACCCTGCCCTGGCCCTGCCCTGGGCCACTTCCGGACTCTTCAGCCTTAGGAAAAGGGTACACGGAACAAGGAGAAGCAGGCAATTCTTTCAGGCCCTCTCCATTACGCCTCCCCCCGCCCCTTCTATTTGAACATCAATTAAGCCTGTAAATCTGATTGACAGGGTAGAATTTTACAAGTGGAAATGGCCAAGAATGACATTTCCAAAGGCAAGGACAGCAGCATAGGCAGAGGCAGAGAGGTAGAACACAACCACTGGATCAACACTGCTCCCCTTGGACTGGATCTGAGCATCTAAGTAAGGCAGTAGGAGATTCTTACCAGGAAAGGTGCAGTGTGTGTGTGT
>NW_011494852.1:2810808-2817907 GCF_000754665.1 Bison bison bison | reverse complement strand
GAGGTAGCCTCTCTAATCAAACCTTGGGGAGTGGAGTGAAGTCTGCAGTTTGGAAAAATATTAAGGTAATTTTATATTTATATTGATAAAGTGGCTTCCCTCATAACTCAGTCGGTAAAGAATCTGCCTGCAATGCAGGAGACCTGGGTTTGATTCCTGGGTCGGGAAGATCCCCCGGAGAAGGAAATGGCAACCCACTCCAGTATTCTTGCCTGCAGAATCCCATGGACGGAAAAGCCTGGTGGACTACAGCCCACGGGGTAAGAGTTGGACACGACTTAGTGACTAAACCATATATAGATAAAAGTTAAACCTGTTTTCTACCACCATCCCCACAATCGGCTCCACATGCTAAGCCAAGCCCTGTCTGCAAACCGCACAGTATCGGTGTTCAGAAGTGGCTCTCTCAGAGGGTTCTATGCATCCAGACCTGGGGCTGACAACCACCATCAAAAGAAAACCTGGCTCTCAAAGTTCAATAGACCGCTCCAGTGCCAGGCACTTTCAAGTGCCCTCGGTAAAATGTTATGAACCGAGAGAGAGGGGTGGATTGAAGGGTGGACCTAAGTCAGGCCTCAATTCAGGGCCGTTGGACAGGAGTCAGGCAGGGCATGGAGACCTGGACAAGGGCAAAAGGAGGTTCCGGGACAGGGTAGCAGCAGTTCTGGGGCTCGAGTGTGAAGGAGGTCGGGTGTGGGGCGATACACGCCGATGGATTTTCGCGAGCTGCTCCGAGGCGGCGTACCCACCGAGGATGCTGAGTCACGGTGACCGAGAAAGGGTGAGGAGTCGCAGTTCTCCAGAACTCCGCGAATCCCCCTGACACCCGCCACACCCTCCAGAGGGGCGGTGCGCACGCGTCTAAGCACAGGGAAGGCGGGACCAACACAGGGAAGGCGGGACCAGCGCAGGTAGTGAGCGGGCGGGGGTGCGCACGCGTCTGCGTGTGGGCTCGCACGTCCGAGGGAGCACGTGTGCGCATGTCCCCGCGCTCAGACAGCCGCCGGCTTCTGACCGGCGAACTTGCAGACGCCTCTGCCCGCACGTCTGGGATGGACATGTGCGCGAAAGTGCGCAGACTCCGGGTCGGGGCAGACTGCGCGTGCGCAGGCTAAGAGACACCCGGATGGCTGAATTAGCGCCCCCAGGAGGCTCGGGGCTCGTGTTCCGTGCTCGCGGTGCTTGCCTGCTCAGCTGAGTTCAGTCGCTTTGGGATGTCGCCAGATTTTCCTGGTGAATCCAGTTGTTTTTTAAAAAAATTTCCCCTCCGCACATGGCCGTGGGTTTTCACCCTAAGAGTAAACTCTGTACTTGGTAAAGAGCTAAACACCCCTTCCTTGCGGCTCTAGTACAAACCCTGATCATTGCGTATTCTTTTAGCCCGATGTGAAAACCGATTCAAGTCTTAATTCTGTGTTTTGGTTTTGTATTAGAATTTGCCTCTGGCCTTAGCGGCACCTCATTTCATCTGTATTATCTGGAGTTGCTTCGCGGTGTTCTGCACCCTGCACTTGTGGCCATGAACAAGACTTACTCCTTGCTCTACTGAAGCTTTGATTCTGGCGAGAGGGACATGTGCAAAGACACGTTATAGCGGAGTACTAAACAAGGCCGGGTAGAGGCTGAGCTCTGGCCGCACAGAACTGATGGAAAGGCCCAGGCACGTGGGCACCGTCGGTAGGCTTCCTCGAGGTAGCAGGGGTGTCCAGGAGACCTTAGGCCTGAGAAGGAAAGGCAGGAGATGGGGAGGACCAGGTTGATGGCAGTGGAGATGTAAGAACTTTGTGGAATTGAGATATGCTTGCAGAAGCACTTGTGCTGTGCTGCGCTGTGCTTTGTCGCTCAGTCGTGTCCGACTCTTTGTGACCCTACAGACTGTAGCCCTCCAGGCTCTTCTGTCCATGGGATTCTCCAGACAAGAACACTGGAGTGGGTTGCCATGCCCTCCTCCAGGGGAATCTGCCCTATCCAGGAATTGAACCGGGGTCTCCTGCATTGCAGGCAGATTCTTTACTGTCTAAGCCACCAGGGAAGCCCGAGAATACTGGAGTGGATAGCATGTCCCTTTCCAGGGGAATTTCCCGACCCAGGAATCGAACTGGAGTCTCCTGCATTGCAGGCGAATTCTTTACCAGCTGAACTACCAGGGAAGACCACAGTAGCGCTTGTAGCACTTCCTAATTAAGTGAAAGAGGAGAGTAAAGAAGATCAAAAATGTCTTCTAGGATTTCTGCCTGAGCATTGAGTGCTTGAATATGTATCTCTTACCGAGAACGGGAAAGAGGGAATTGTCTTCCCTCAAAGACTGAGTTTATGGACCGCTGCTGCTGCTAAGTCACTTCAGTCGTGTCCGACTCTGCAACCCCATAGACGGCAGCCCACCAGGCTCCCCAGTCCCTGGGATTCTCGAAGCAAGAACACTGGAATGGGTTGCCATTGCCTTCTCCAATGCATGAAAGTGAAGTGGCTTAGTCATGTCCGACTCCTACCGACCCCATGGACTGCAGCCTACCAGGCTCCCCCGCCCATGGGATTCTCCAGGCAAGTGTTCTGGAGTGGGGTGCCATTGCCTTCTCTGGAGTTTATAGGCAGAGACTTCATTTTCTATGCAGCCTGGCTCCTATCCTAGCAAGGATCGTGACGATAGTAAATGTTGAAATGAACGTGACACTCGGGAAACAATCCTTCCTCCTCACCTAGGCCCACATACAGCCCCCCTCACAGACAAGCAGAGGCCTGGGCCCAGTCAGCCAGCCCCTGTGGATCCTAAGGCCATCTGTTTGTGTTACTTCCAAGAGCCTAGCCCCAGAGGTTCCTCAGACTCCCAGGCACATGTGGTTGAGACCCTGACAGTCACTTGTCCACACACGTCTTTTTGGGAATCGAGGAGCTGACCTTTGGCAGGATTTATTTCTTGGATCCGCATCAGGAAGCAGATCACGAGAAGGGTCGAACAGTGGGCCGTCCTTTCCCAGCAACATGGCTGGGATGCAGAGTTTCAGCTACATTCCCAGAGCTGGATGCCCACTCTCCCAGGAACCCCAGATGGAAAAGGAGGGTCACCAGGCTCATAAGGACCTGCCTGTGTGTCCTCCTCCATTTCTCAGCTAAGCCAAAGCCCCCAGGGACCTTCTTGAGGCCCTGGTGAACATCTGTCTGCTTCCATCCCCACCCATTCAGGACGGAGCTGGGTTTACAGGACTCCTGTCTCCACCACTGTTGTCAATTAGAATTCAGTGAACAGGACCATGTGTGTGGGTGTGTGCTAAGTCACTTCAGTTGTGTCTGACTCTTTGCGACCCTCTGTAGACCTACAGGCTCCTCTGTCTATGGGATTCTCCAGGCAAGAATATGGGCTTCCCAGGTGGTGCTAGTGATGAAGAACCCACCTGCCAATGCAGCAGATGGAAGAGACTCGGATTCAATCCCTGGGTCAGGAAGATCCCCTGGAGGAGGGCACAGCAACCCCATTCCAATATTCTTGCCTGGAGAACAGCACTGGGTACTAATGTTAAATAGGAACACATATGAATAAAATGTGTTTACAATTTATAAAATGTTTGCATTTTATGTTATAAATGTTTAACATTTATAAAGTGTTCTGGCTAGCAATGGCACCCCACTCCAGTACTCTTGCTTGGAAAATCCCATGGACAGAGGAACCTGGCAGGCTGCAGTCCATGGGGTCGCTAGGAGTCAGACAGAATTCAGCGACTTCACTTGCACTTTTCACTTTCATGCATTGGAGAAGGAAATGGCAACCCACTCCAGTGTTCTTGCCTAGAGAATCCCAGGGACGGGGAGCCTGGTGGGCTGCTGTCTATGGGGTCGCACAGAGTCAGACACGACTGAAGCGACTTAGCAGCAGCAGCAGCAGCAGCAGCAGCATTTTAATAGGAACTTTCAGTGTCTTCCTTAGCAATATTCATACAACATGGCTGTTACTAAGTAACCTTATCTTGAGGTGTATTTAATGTCCCCATGCTCAGCTTCTGGGAGTCTCAGCAGAAAGAAGCCAGAATGGTACTTGTACTGGTAGGTTATATATTTATACTCATTCACTCCACTTTCTTAAGTGCATGAGAAAAGTTTCAATCAAATGCTGTCTTGCTGTAAGTGAAAATGAGTTGCAACTCCCCTGTAACTCCCCCTCCTTCTGTGGCTCCCACTGTACAATCTCTCCTTCTCCACAGCAGGATGGCACCATCCAGTGCACCTTGTCCTTCTTGTACCTATGAGGGAGGGTCTGCTACATGGCGGGTGTCTGGTGGAGTTAGGGGAGACCTCATCTGCCTCTTGGAAAGGCTGGCTGGGCAGCTCACAAGTGCCCACACTTGGTGGAATGTGTGTGTTGGCAGACCACAATCCAAGGAGAGTCTGCATTCTTCAGGTGGCCTCCTTCACCACAATAGTGGCTCTGGCCACACACAGGCCCTTTCAGCTTTGGCCTCAGGGAAGCCAACAGAAGAGATGTGGTAGGTTGTCCCACTTTCTGTAGGCCAGCAC
The DNA here is from genome assembly GCF_000754665.1 of Bison bison bison. NCBI lineage: Eukaryota > Metazoa > Chordata > Mammalia > Artiodactyla > Bovidae > Bison > Bison bison. The sequence goes on along the minus strand of NW_011494852.1, from coordinate 2,813,401 downwards.
CCCCAACCCCAGCTTATCCTAATACCCCCAGAGGTATTACCCTTGCAAGGGCTCAGAATCAGAGGACAGGCTGACCTAAAAACCTATTCGTGTGCAGCTTTTCAAAGTAATGAATCAGACAGGGCTTCTGACATGATCATCTGCTGCAGTTCATTTTAGACAGAGATCCAAAAATTATTAAAGGTATATTTTAATAAAGCCAATAGTTATTTTACTTATAGGAGCTTTAAAAGTAAGATACAAAATGTAGAGTTCCAGTTTGGAAGCGTTGTAACTAGTCACACGAGCAAGGCAGCCACGCCTGGCCACACAAAGGACACACATACTCACACACGCACACACATGCGTTTGGCGAGACCCCTCTGCCAAGCGCAGCACCTGGAATTACCAGTGTTCAAAGCAAGGCGGTGCTGAGAACACAGCACCCACAAGGAGACTACACAAACAGCTTCACACAGTCTCACAGCCCATGGAGACGCAATTACAAAATGCCTTCCTTAATCGAGAAAAACAGACTGGAAAGTGACAGTTAGCAATGTTGATGTCACCTGCGCTGGAGCATAAAGGACTGACCTCTGTCCAGGGTGAGGTCTTTGGGGAGGCACTATTAAAACAAGGGTACTTCAGTATAATAGAACTCGAAACACGGGGTACTGGAGACACATCACTGAAGGAGAGAAGAAAACTATCTTACAAGGAAACAGCCACAGATAACAACAGACGTAGTGCACACACAGTGACAGCCAACACGGACAAGAGCCACCAGGGTCGGTGCAGAGCACGTGCCTGAAAAGTCTATGTACAAAACAGTTCTCTGTAAACATGGTGAGGTGAATGTTCAGAACCCACGGTGAGAGGATCATGACTACAGGCAGCACTGACATCCCCACTCAGCACAAAAGACAACACCCGAGGCCTGGAGACAGCCTGGCACCACAGTACTAAAGGTTCAGATGGCTGGGCTCAGACACCCTAAGGGTCCTCTATAATTAGTGTGTCTACATACATATATATATATATATTCTTTTTGGTATTTTTAAATATAAATTTACTTATATTCATAGAAAAATGAGAACATAACTGTGTTATTACAATCTCTGCTGGAAAAGCTTATATGGAGTTAGAAAGAATAAACCATTTATTAGTAGTTAACATATATTAAAATGGTTTAATGATTTAAGAAAATATAAAAAAAAATATTAATACTGTCAAACTTTCATACCAGAAAATATTATGGATTTTTCTCAATTAGATTTTTTCAAAGATGAAATATGAAAAATTTAAATAAGTTTTATATAAAGAACTTCTGTAACCTCAATTAATATACAGTGGGATAGGTCTAGTCTATATAGATATATTTATTATTTCTCAATTTAAGCACCATTCAATTCTTCTGGATCCATTCTGGCTGGAAAAATATCCCTAAATCCACAGGATGTTATCTATTTAACAGCACATGTTAACTGAAAATGAGGTGGTTTATTTTTTTCTTTAAAGAAAACTTTTAAATTAATTCCTATCTACATCTTAATTGGTTTGTCTTGAGCCAGCTCACAATGTTACTGCAATTTCATGTGTCTCTTTGCAGCCCCCCTGACCACAACCCCACGCTCGGAAACCTTATTGAAGCCTCTGGCCGTGTGTGGAAAGATATGAGGGCAGAAGGTGTAGCTTTATCCCGCACACGGACAGCAGCCAGCAGGCTCCTCTCCACGCACCATCAGGGCTATGATCCTGCTTTTGTAAATCCGGTAAAGGTCACACCCCTTGGGTGCTGCTGGGGGTGGCGAGGGGCTGTCCATCTACAGAAAACCCAGGTGATTGCTTCTCATCACAAATATGCTATCCTTTGCCCAGTTCATAGAAGCTTAAATATAGTGTTGAAAAACCTCCAGCCACTCTATTTGTTATCTTAAAATATTCAATGCATTTGAGGCAGGAGATACTTTAACTAAAAACCTATATGAAAAATAGCTATAAAATACAGTGATTGGTGTGGTCATCACTCAACGTGTTAAGGAGGGAAAGAGAAGGTTTCAGAAGAATGGTCAGTTTTGCTCTCAGCCTTCAGCCCCAACGCCTTCCCAACACACGCAGTGGGGTCTACAAACTTGAGAGCTGTGTTTCTCAAAGTGTGGCCAGTGGCCCACCTACATCAGAATCACCAGAGGTGCTTATTAAACTCGAACATCCCCCAGCATCTCCCTGAGGAGAGTCAGAAAACGCTATCTTCATCTGGCCCTCCAGGTGTCTGATGCCTCCAGAGTTTTGAGAAGCCAGGCCTTAAAGGCTTGGAGCTGCCAACCACCTCCATCCCCAGGGATCCCTGCCTGGGACAGGGGTGCACTGGTCCTCTGGGGGGCTGTTGCCAGCCAGTCAGCCCTGGGCTGGGGCCCCTGGCCCCAAAAGCTCTGGGCGGGTGGGCAGGCGGGCCTGGGGTCAGTACTGGGGCAAGTAGGCTGGTCTGCGCTCAGCCTTCCCAGGGAAGGCCTTGAAGCCCTTGGGGGCTGCCTTGTGTGCTGGTGGGGGTGGGGGCTGCGGCGGGGGCTACACGGCGGCGAAAGAGGGGCGGCACTGCAGTCACTGGTGGCAG
>NW_011494852.1:2775144-2810708 GCF_000754665.1 Bison bison bison | reverse complement strand
CTGCATGGTGTCGCTCCACTGGCTGCCGGGGCTGGCGACTGCATAGAGTGGTGCGCTTGGGCCAGGCAGGGTGCTGGGCAGCGGGGAAGGGTGCTGCCAGGGGGCTTTGGGCGGCCACGTTTTGGTTTTGTTATCCTGAGAGACAGAAGAGGGCATTTTAGTGGCATTTCTGGCAACTGATCCTCCTTTCCCACCTCCCCCAGTCTCCAGTCCTTATTCCCACTGAGGAAACGGCGTGAGCCCCAGCCCTCCCCACAGTCCTGGAGCAGCACCGTCCAGCGGAGCGTGCGACCACAGATGTGCTCTGTCCATGCCACCCAGTACGGCAGCTGCTCACCACACATGGACGGTGCAACTAAGGAACTCAATCTTTACATTGAAGTAATTTCAACTTAAGTAGCCACATAGGCTAATGGCCATCATTCTGGACAGCACAGCCCCAGAACTTCCTCTGCACGTGGCTCGAGTCTGCTGAGATGGCTGATCATTTAGACAAAAACCATAGAAGAGAGTTGTTCACCACAAAGAACCCCCCACCCAACTCTTAAAACTTAAGGGTTTGGAACCTTGCCCATGGTATCCATGAAGCCAGCCCTCTGTGGCCAGAGCAGGGCCCACATACCTGGTTCACGTCCTCCACTGCGGTGAGAAGAGGTGGCGAGGGCAGCGCGCTGGTCTCCTGCTCACCACTGCTGTGCTTCCTGAAAGAACCCAGAACTCAGGCCGTGGCTGCCTGCCACCCGGCTTCCCTCCAGGGCACACCTAGCTGCTTGGTATGGGTGTCTCTAGGCACTGGTTCTGGGTGGGGAGGCCTTGGGCCCGCTGTGTGCAGGAGGCAAAGGTGGGTCACCATGGTGTGGTACCCTTCTGGAGGCCGTGACAGGGCTGGGCTGGGGGTGGGGGGCGGCGGGCATGAGGACTGGCATTGCTGCTTCAGCTGCTGAGTCCGCCAGCTCCAGCCTTTTGTTAAGTTAGTCAACAGATACAGACTGACTGTTTACCATGCACTGGAGACAGATGACTTAAAAAAAAAAAAAAAAAAAAAACAGCTGTTACTTTTACCACTAACGTGAAAAAAAATTAAATAGAAGGAAAAAAGCAGATGTAGCAGGCAGCCAGCCAGGTAAATCAGTCTACCAGCGTTCCAGTACGCAGCAGCGGCCTTTGCTGAGGTGGTGACTAGCTGGACCTCTAGTCAGCCTCTCTAATTTCCAGTCTGCATTTCTCAAGGCTCAGTCCCACTCCTGCCGTCCTCCACATCAGGGTCCATGACACCCACTGTTTCACACAGACGCTCAGGCCAAAACCCTGCATCTCACCCTTGATTCTTCTCTCTCCCACACCCCACTGCCACTTCCTCTATCATTTTGTTCAGCTTTCTGCCCATCAGAAGCCTCCCTGACTCTCATTTGGAACACAGGAAATCCACCTGTCCCCTGCATTCTCTGCCCTCATACCCTGCTTTATTTTTCTTTATAGAACCTAATCCAAACCAACATACTGGATTTTTGTATCAGCCTTTCTTCAGTAGAGTATCAGTTTCATGAAGAAGAGGACTTTGATTTGTTGCTGCTCTATCACCAGTGCCTGGTACATGACAGGAGCTACTGAATAAAGGAAGGTGTCCCTCCCCCACCCAAATTCATATGTGAAAGCCCCATCTCCCAGTACCTCAGAGTGTGACTGCATTTAGAGATAAGTTGTTTAAACAACTAAGTTAAAATGAAGTCATTAGGGTGGGTTCCAATCCAACAGGACTGCTGTCCTTATAAGAAAAGAAAATCAGGATAGAGAGGTACACAGAGAGAACCATGTAAGACACGGGAAAGAGGGCCAGCTGCAAGGCAAGGAGGCAGGTCTCAGAGGAGAGCAACCTTGCTGACACCTTGATCTCAGGCTTCTGGCCTCCAGAACTAGGAGAAAAATCCCTGCTGTTAAATACTTCTCTAGTCTGTTGTTCTTTGATATGATAGCCCTAGTAAACAAACACAGTGTTTGTGATAATTAAATGAGGAAATGTACGTGAATGCCAAGCCCAGGGCCGGGCATGAGAATGCGCCCCAGCCTGGATCAGCAATCACTGCCAACATCACAGTGGCTCCTCTGTGTATCCTAGTCTGCGTGACGCAGGTGCCCTTCCATCTTCATCTACCTGCTCCCCACTCTTATCCGACAGACCCTGGTCCTATCACACGTGGGCATGACTTCTGACGCCCAGGCGACACTATGTGCTTTCTATTCCTGCTCATGTCCTTTCGACCAGGCAGGCCTCTGCTTCCTCACACCCACAACAGTCTCTCCATTTCTTTCTAAACAAATTCTTCTTTCAGGGTCCGTTTTCATTTTTGTGACTACTTTTGAAAACATAATGCCTTTGGTGGCTCAGATGGTAGAGAATCTGCCTGCAATGCAGGAGAACTGGGTTTGATCCCTGGGGCAGGAAGATCCCCTGGAGAAGGGAATGTCAACCCACTCCAGTATTCTCGCCTGGAGAATTCCATGGACAGAGGAGCCTAAAGAGCTTCAGTCCATGGGAGTTGCAAAGAATTAGACACAACTGACCAACTAACACTTACACTTGAAAACTTTAGCTCCAAATATACTCTGTAACTTTTTTTCAACTTTGAAATACCATTGAGAGGTTATTTTTATCCAGTTCCACCTTTGATGAAGAAACTGAGGGTAAGAGAGGGCCAGGCCCATGTCTGGGGTTGCAAAGCCTGTTGGTGAGTTGATCAGAACTTGGCTGTCCTGGCCCTACTCCTCCCACGGAAAGGCCTGTCCCCTGTAAGATGCAGACCAGCCTCAGCAGACCCAGAGCAGCAGACCCTGCTCTCCATAATACTCCCTAGCCTGTCATACGGGTGTTTTGGGCTACCATGAGTATGAGACTGTTCTCCCAGTAAAAACTCAGCCCAACTTTATATCACCACCCAAGCTTCAGCAAGACAGTACTGGAAAAGGTCCTCTCCCTTTCTCAATGTGGGTACCTGGAAACAATGGGGCTACTGAGCTTTGTAGAGGACTAAGCTGTGGATCACATCCATGCACCCCTCTGTTCTTTGGTTTAAATATTTCATCATACCTTCTCTGCTTGACAGCAGCAACAAGGTCAGGCCCTGAAAACATGGAGAACAAGCTGTCCCCGTTGGCAGAGGATGTCTCATCACTTGAGCTGGCTGAGTCTCCCTGAGCCCCCGCCCAGCCGCTGTGCAGGCCATCCCTGAAAGCCAAAGAGAGAAACTGGTCCCAGGCGTCAGGCACCAAGCCTGGACCCCAGCTAGACAGCCTGAGGTCAGGCCCACACCCACCCCCACCCCAGCCCTAAGGGAACAGTCTTTTCCCTGCTCTTATCTCACAACCCAATAGTGGTCCCTTGTCTCTCTCCTTCCTTTAAAAATGCCTCAGAAGCTGTGGTGTATATATGCAATTCATGTTTGAGCAAACAAAAAGCTGAGATGGTCTTTAGCTATGTGGAGTTATTAATCAGGGAGCAATAAGAGGTGTTAAAAGAAAAAAATTCACTCCCCCAAAGGTCTTTATGATGAAAATCCACAGTTCTCTCAATACATCAGAATCTGAACTGTACACCTTTGCTTTTTTTTTTGTAGGCTATAAGGATCACATTCCATAAATGACACAGGTTTCATCACCACGCTCATTTCAGCTAAAGACTGTTGAACATGCAATTATGTCCCAAACACCACCAAATAAGATCTCTGTCCAGGGCAGAAGAGCCTGTCTCAGAAATCATCAATTCATACCAATGGTGTATGTACAGGGACACCACATGCCACTTGGCATCCTAGTCAGTCACGGAACTCTGACCCCTAAGATCTGACCATGTGCCATTCTCACGTGGGGGCCTAGAAATGAATGGCCTGTTAAGAGTATATACCAAGGTCCCCTGCAGAACACCCAGACCCCAAACTCAGCTTCCCGCCCACACACCCAGCACTCACCCTTCTGCAAAGAACTCTGGGAAAGGCCAGGTCCGATGGGCATCATCCATGGGTGGCCAGTGGCCTCGGGGGTTGCCTGGGCGGCGACCATGTTGGACTTGCCGTTTCTGCTGCATTGCTTGGCTCACTCCTGCCACATAGCGTGCAAACTCGGGATCTGAACCCACTGTGTTAAGACAGAGTAATAAACAGGGTTGGGGGCCAAACTGGCCTCTTGTTTCATTCCCTACCATCTGAGGGTGTCCTGTTGACAAACACAGTGATGAGTGGTGAGGGGCTGCCAGGCGTGCGGCCCAGAGTGGGCTGTAGAATTTGCTCAGAAGCCTACTGTGGTGAGATGGGGCTTTCAGCACACAGGTCTGAAGATGGGGAATGGTGTGTGCATAGGGACTGTGAGAAGGGGTTTGCCTAGAGCAGGGCAAGCTGAATGTGCACAAAGAGAATAAAAAGGTCTGCTTTAGCCAATATGAAAGACAAATACTGCTGCTGCTGCTGCTGCTGCTAAGTCGCTTCAGTCGTGTCCGACTCTGTGCGACCCCAGAGACGGCAGCCCACCAGGCTCCCCCGTCCCTGGGATTCTCCAGGCAAGAACACTGGAGTGGGTTGCCATTTCCTTCTCCAATGCATGAAAGTGAAAAGTGAAAGTGAAGTCGCTCAGTCGCGTCCGACTCCTAGCGATCCCATGGACTGCAGCCGACCAGGCTCCTCTATCCATGGGATTTTCCAGGCAAAAATACTGGGCAAATACTAGTTACTTTAAAAATTTCCAATGTCTGGAGCTACATACTTAACAACTAAGAGGATCAGATGATGACTTCAACTAAGAGATAACCTGCAAGTTATCAAAGCATTAGGGTCAGCCAGATAGAGAATACCCGGTCTTCCCCTTTGGGCTCAAGTCTGACCCAATATTCTCCTGGATACTGAAGGCAGACCTGCTAATTCAGCCTGAAGATCATAAGAGTGATAGTGAGTAAGGTGAAATTTAAGTATGAAGAAGTGGATGGAAACATATTGGACAGAACTGAGTAAGGATGTGCAGGCCAGTACCAGTGGAAGAAAAACAGCACAGAAGACATTTAGAGAAAGTCAAACAAAAAGACAAAGTAGGAAAATGTCTGTAGGTCACAAACTGAATATGACTCATGAGTGAATACTTTCTAGCTTCAAGGTGGGAAAGATACCAGGGCTCAATCCTTAGAGTGCTCTCTCTGGGAGCCACCATGTGTGCACTGCACGAAGATGGCCACAAGAGGGCGCGCAGGGACTGCGTGCGCCTGTGCAGAGGTGGCACTCAGTTCTAGCTGACCCTGCCTGAAAGGGTGCCTTCTGGAATTCATCCTTCCAGAATGTCCTTATCTTGCAAAAACAGCCACGCAGACCTTATGCTGATGGGGTGGCATCTGCAGGAAGCTACATGAAGGACTTGAAGTTAAGAAAGGGATATACAGAAGGAAAAGCTAGTAGGATTCCTAGGTTAACGACATACAGGCTGTTTGGGCCCCAATAGAGATTAAAGATGATAAAGTTATGCCAAACACCATTAATACTCTGGATTTAATTATAGGACTGTCAAAAAATGTACACACTGTTTCTCAGCGATTGAAAAAATGTACCACAGCAGCCCCCACTGGTGGTGGCCAGAGGAGCTTGCTCTTCCATAGCAGCATGGAACCATTAGACCTTCCCCAAGGTAGGGGCCCCACATCCACCCACACAAGGGGAGCAAGAACAAAAGAGCACACGCAGCAGTATGAAGAATTCTCAGAAGACATAAAAAAAAATTTCTTTCCTTTAATTTTAGATAATGCTGGGTTCACTTGGTCGGAAATCTCTTGTGGCGGTTATTTTTCACTTCCATTTGCTAAATTAGAGTAAAAAATAATCCATTTGTATATATTTATCTTGTATCTTGTATGCAGCATGTGGGGTCTAGTTCCCTGACCAGGGATCGAACCTGCACCCCTTGCATTGGGAGCTCGGAGTCTTAGCCACTGGATCACCAGGGAAGAAGTCCCAAGAGATGTGCTTTTTTAAACTCTTTTCTAACGCATATTATACCACTTATTTCCTTTGTTTTTGTCTTGCTACATTTGCCAGAAAGTTCAAGACAAAGTCACATGGTATTGGTAGTATCATTTGCCACACTGTTTGGGTCTTGATTTAACTGGAATGACTTTGTTTCACTGTACAAAGTATTACTTGTTACTGGCTACTGGTAGATAATCTTTTCCATATTCAAGACATTTCCTTCTATTCATGTTTTGAGTTTACTTAAGAACTGCTGGTGTCTTTTACCAAATGTCTTGATGGCATCTTCTGCTGTATGAATTTTTCTCATTTACTGGGTGAAATAACAGATTATTGTACAGGAGCTGAGTTCCTTAGACTGAACTATCTTATACTACTGAAGTGAACCAGATATAACTCCTTTGATATACTGCTACATATTCTTGCATCTATCTACATTCATAAAAAGTTACATTTTTACAGTAAAATCATGTTGGCTTCTTAACTCCCTTTCCAATCTCTTTTCCTGGAATAGACTGGGTAGGTTTTCCACTACTTGGTGCAATTCTGATCACATATGTTTTGTTAGAAAAGATTCTCTTTTCCATTCAGTTTTCTAGTATGGTGTCATCACATCATATGTGATAATGTCTTAAAGTAGTTTTGTTTTTTTTTAATGGTTTATTTATTTATTTGGTCTTTGTTGCCGTGCAGGTTTTTCTCTAGTTGTGACAAGTGAGGGCTACCCTCTAGCCGTGATGCACAGTTTCTCATTTCGGTGGCTTCTCTTGATGCAGAGCACGGGTTCTACAGTGCACAGGCTCAGTAGTTGAGGCTCCCAGGCTCTGGAGCACAGGCTCAGTAGTTGTGGCACACAGGCTTAGTTGCTCCGTGGCACATGGGATCTTCCCAGATCAGGGATTGAACCTGTGTCGCCTGCACTGGCAGGTGGATTCTTTACCACTGAACCACCAGGGAAACCCTTAAAGTTCTTTTAATCTCTCCTATGCTGCTGCTAAGTCACTTCAGTCGTGTCCGACTCTGTGCGACCCCATAGACAGCAGCCCACCAGGCTCCCCCATCCCTGGGATTCTCCAGGCAAGAACACTGGAGTGGGTTGCCATTTCCTTCTCCAATGCAGGAAAGTGAAAAGTGAAAGTGAAGTCGCTCAGTCGTGTCTGACTCCTAGCGACCCCAAGGACTGTAGCCTACCAGGCTCCTCCGTCCATGGGATTTACCAGGCAAGGGTACTGGAGTGGGTTGCTACTGCCTTCTCCGAATCTCTCCTCTATCTGTAGCTACCTTTCTCTTTCCTAATCTTGTTTTTCTTTGCTCTGCCTTAATCAGGATTACAATAAATTGGCTTCTCTATTTTATTGGTTTTCTAAAGACCCGTCTTTTAGATTTATAATGTTTACTATATTTTTCTTTCAAATTTATTTAGCTTTAGCTTTTATGCTTTTTTGAAATTGAAGTATAGCTAATTTACAATATCATTTTAGTTTCAGGTGTAGAACAACTTTTATATGTAACTCCTCCTCCTAGTTTATTTTTGTTTTGTTTCTAAATTCTTTTTCTAATTTCCTGAGATAACTCTGGGGAACTTTCACACTGTGTAGGCCAGGAAAAGCCAAATTCTATGAAGGTAGGAGGGTGCTTTACCACCTTTCATGGCTTCTAGACTTTAAGCAAAAGAGAATCACAGAACAGAATATATAATTAGGAAAAAAGAAGCCCACGAAGGGCCATTTTGGCTGCCCTGAATGGGAGGGCTCAGATTGGAGCCCTCTTGACTAATGGGACTTTGAGTCATTCGGCTTCTCTTAGCCTCAATTCTGTCGTCTACAAAATAAGAAAATAGTTCCACTTACCTTCTCAGACTCATTCTAACTACTGCTTCCTCCCTTTGCTGGAGCTGCCCCATACTTGCCATCAGACAGTGAGAAAGGGTCTTTAAAGGGGATTAAGTCACTGCCTCCCACACGGAAGGCCATGACAGGCCCTATAAAGTCCTCGGTGATACTATTTAAGTTAAAACCCCAAGGTGGGGAGGGGGCTCACATACCTGCAGGATCAAAAGGCAGAATCTCTCCCAACATCCCAAAGACTCCATCGCTTTGGTCACGGTTTGGCCAGGTGTTATTTCTAGGTCCCTGTGCCTTTTGTCCCAAAACCTCCGACATCACATCATCCAAACAGCTGCTCACCAGACCCAAGCTGTACAAGTCAGAACTGAGATCAGATATGCCAGGCCACTGGCCAAGGGGAGACAGACCAGCTCCGACAGGTTGCGCTGGCTGCTGGGATGAGCCGGGTACCCATTTCCCAGGGGCCCGGGGCTGGGGCGGGGGCTGCTGTGGTCCGACAGGTTGCAGCAGGTGTTGGTAGTACTGGACCTGGGGCTGCTGTTGCTTTGGGGACTGCTGCTGAGGTGCCAGGCCCGGCTGGGGTGTCAGAGGTGTGTGCGCCCCAGCCTGGGGTGGCCGCGATGGTGGGGGCACTGGCAGTGACGGCTGCTGTGGCTGCATGGCTCCTGCCTTCTGCTCAGTCACCATGGCTGTGGCAGCAGAGTTACGCCGTGTCACCAGCGGGGAGCCCTGGTGTGACTGGCCCATGTTAAAGCCCGAGAGAAAATCGATCACCTCCTGCATTTCCTGATCGGTTGGCAAATTCATACCCTTCTCGTCCTTGCCATCATCCCCTTGCAGGAAGTTGTCACGCCTCTCCAGGAGAAAACCATTGGCCATGTGATTACTGGAATTCTGAGCTGACTGTGAAGGGTCTGCAGTCCTAGGGAAATTGCCAATGTTCAAAATGCTTTGTAGCCTTGAATCCATATTAGTGGGCATTTTGGCCTTCTCTTCTGAACACCCGGCTATGAAGATGTTTTTGGAAGGGGTATTTGGAATGGAATAACTCGTGTTGCTGCTCGAGCTGGGACACGAAGCTTTCTTGGTGAACCGGGAGGTCAGCTTGGAGAATGTCTTTTGCAGGCCACCTGAAGACTTGTTCCCATTCCCAGAAGGCAAGTCAGCCTGATTTCCAAAATCACAGATCTCCCTCTGAAGCTGGATCTGTATGCAGGGTAAAGCTTGTTCCCTATTGAAAGAGAAATTAAAAATAAAAAAAAAGAAAAGTATACAAATTGGACAATAAAATGGGATTGCCTTGGTGTTCAAGAAAGACTTTAAGAATAAAAAGACCTCTTTGTTTGGAATTGGGTTCATTTATTTCATAAACACCCAAAAGTTTTAAGAGTACGTAATTTAAGCACTATCTATATTTATTATAAAACATCTACCATATCCAACTGAGCAACTAACACTTTCACTTTCACCATGTCTAACACAGGGCCATGAAAACTACATTAGGATTCTGGCATGAGGATTTTTGAGTGAAATCCTCTGACTGCAACGCAGGAGAGCAAAGCACACCTCATCTAGCGTGGGAGATGCATTTGGCAGAGGTCGGCTGTGTGCCTGGATGACAGGGGAGCCTGGCAGATCCAGCAGAGGGTCAAGAGACTAATCCACACAGCAGAGAGGGGTGAGTGGGCAGGTCCCAGGGACACTAGGCAGCCCAGCTTGTCTCTGAAGGTAATTCACAGACAGTGCCAAGAACAGAGGGTTGTTACTTCTAAAGTTTCCTGCATACTTTTTTCCAGTACTGAAAGAAAGTCCTAGAGATGGAAAGGGCATGGGATGGGAGCTGGGCAGGTGATGGCTGCAGTGACCCTGGTTAAGTCACCTTGCTGTTCTGCGCCTCTGTGTGCTCAGGAATGAAGACATGCAGAGGGCCTGTGGCTAAATGTTCAAGGTCTCTACCAGTTCTAAAGTTTATTCACAAATAGATAATCTTGCAACTGTCAGTACTTTCAGATATAAATAAATTTCATGCAAGATATAAGTAAATTTTCTAAACACCTTTCTGCTCTGAGTTCATAGGGAGAATGTGAGCTTGGTTAAAATGCTCTTGATGGACTTAACTCTGAAATGATACAACAAATGAAGGCAAAAGTGTTCACAAACTGGGGAGTCTGGGTAAATAAAGGGCAATTCTCTGTTCTCTTCCTACAACTTTTATATAAGTTTGAAAGTATTCCCAAATAACAAGTTGCCCCAAAGTTCCCCTTCATGCCTTATTTACTCACATACTATGAGTGACATGAGCTCACATGACCCTGTAAGTGGTCACACTGCTCCCCGGCAGGGACACCCACCTCCCTGCCCTCCAGCGGGTGAGGTCCAGCACCGCAGTGTAGAGCACGTCCACCAGGCCCAGCGTCTTCTCGGGATCTAGGCTTCTCTGCAGCAGGGACATGGTAGCCGGGTCTTCTTTCAGGCACCTAGGCACCAACCAAGTTGCGTGAGTCTAGGCTGCCCTTCTCCACAACAGGGTTCCAATTTTCAATCAGGCCTTATACAAAAGGTCACAACTTTTAGCACCAAAGAAAAATTTAGTAATCATAAGAATATTTAGAGGATGACAGGGCTAACACTGGGACTTGCTGCTCTGCAATAGGAGGGGGAAGAAATACAACAGGGCCTGGCGTCTCGGCAGATTTCTAACTGTCTAGAATCTGTTTAGCAGGAAGAGAAGAATTCAGTGCGGGGGCTGCCTTCCAGGTGTCCTAACGCCCTTTCACTGTCCTACACCAGCTTCAGCCCTGACTTTCCTCCACACAGCAAGAGAGTGAGCCTCCTCTAGCACAAATCTGAACACACCACTCCCCTGTGCAAAACCCTCCAGTGGCATCCTATTGTGGCTGAAATAAAATGCAAACCCCTCAGCTCAGCCCTCCAGACTCTGTGACCTGGGCCTCCTGCCTCTCTGGACACAGTCCTCTTCACTGTTTCCTCTATTTACAGTGTCCCAACTACGAGGCTTCTCATACGCCCTGAGTATGTTGGATCTGCTCACATCTCAGGATCTCTCATGCTGTTGCCTTTGCCTCAACTGCTCCCCTTTGAGAGCTGCCTTCCCGCTGGCATTCAGGTCCCCACTGCCCACCCCGGGCACCTCCACCAAGAGGCGTTTTCTGAGAGGGAGAACCAGGAAGATGCTGTCTGTTACCGAGTGTTCCGGGGGCTAAATAGTAGGCTAAATAACACTTCAGCTAAATAACACTTGCCAAAGCCATCCTAAGGAGGCAGCAGCACTCCCCAATGTGACTTTGGCTTGATAAGAAATATATGTGAGGGTGTGAGCTGGCCAGTTTCAGAAACCCTGGAGAAAGCAAGCAACAAGGCAAGCTCTGCCAGCACCCGACGAGACCCTGGGCTCCTAGGAGAGAATCCTGGCCAGTGGACCTGGCTGAGGTCCACGCACCAGATTCTCTCAGCCTGGAATCGCTGATCACCAGGACATACTTGCTCTATGTTCTCAAGCCAACTTCTGCTTGTGATCTGGCTGGTCACATGTCCGCCCACTAAGCGAGCATTTTCTGGTCATGCAGAAAGCAGTACTATGGTTTCTGGTGATACTAATAATTTCTTTCTAAAAATCAACAGAATGGTATTTTTATGTTATTCATCAGTCTTGAGAACTCATCAGTAAAATCCCCTGAAGAAACTAAACCTATTCTTTTTGACAAATTACCCTGATTGGCTTAAAACCTTCTACCTGTTCTTAGATAAAACCCTAGTCCCCCAGGGACCCTGCAAGTCCTGGCTTCCACGACTCCTGTCTTCACCCCCACCCAGCATACCTCCAGTCACACCAGTGCACTCCTCAGGTCTCTGCATTTGCTGTTCCTTCTGCCTGCGATGCTTTCCCCATCTGCTCTCTGCGTGGCAGGCTCCTCTCAAATGTCACATCCTTAAAGAGACCCTTCATGACTGACCTCCTCATCCAAAATAGCTTCCTCTTGCCATCTCTACCTGTTATTCTCTAACAGATGATGTCACTCTACTCTTATTCCCCTTGTACACTTGCCAGTGCTTGAACTTAACTCCTACACTTATTAACAGTCCCCTCCCCAACCCCCACGCCATTACAAAGCCAGCTCTGTTAAGGGCAGGGACCCTGTCTGTCTTGCTTCTGATTTAATTCCCAGAGCCTAGAATAGTGTCTGTCACATATTAGGTACTCAGTAAATATTTGATGAAAGAAAGAATGGGTAACAGCTTAAATATGACAATTTAAAAATCTAAGTAAGATACTACTTTTGGGGGGAAAAAAGAATCTAGATACTTCATTATGCTAAAAGCAAAGCAAATAATAAATTCTTGACTAGTTTTGCTAATAATTTCATTTTCTCTAAGTTGGAATAAAGCAATTACTTCTTTTTGAGTTCTTCTCAACAAGCACATATTTCGTAACTTGAAATAAAAACATGAAAACTGTGCCATTTTTACCAAAAGTAGCCAGCAGAGGGAGCAGTTTGTGAGGTCTTTCAAGGACGGGCAATGAATTACAAAGGAAATCAATCATAAAGGGAGAGTTCTGGAAGTAAACTGCAGTGTTAACCATTTTAGTACTAGCTGTTTATATCCACCCAATTATCCAAGAGTTGGAAATGTTTTCTTTAAAATGAGAATCCTAGTTAAGTTTAATATTTTTCAATAAGAACCTGAATTAGAAAACAATTTCAGGAACACAAAACTCTTACAAAAATGTGAGCTTTTAATCTACTGCTTGGGGAATTCCTTGCCAGTTCAGTGGTTAGGACTCCACACTCTCACTACTGCGGGCCCGAGTTCAATCCCTGGTTAGGGAGCTACAATCCTGCAAGCTGAGTCCAGAAAAAAAAATCTACTGTTTGATAGGAATGAAGACCTGAATATAAATTAACTAATAATCAAATTTAGAAATCTGTGGAGAAACTCACAAAGGGAGATTCTGGGACATGACGTAAATCACCAACCATTTAGATGGTGAAGAATCTGTCTGCGATGCAGGAGACCGGGTTTGATACCTGGGTCAGGAAGATCCCCTGGAGAAGGGAATGGCAACCCACTCCAATATTCTTGCCTGAAAAATTCTATGGACAGAGGAGCCTGCTGGGCTCCTGGGGTCACAAACAGTTGGAAATGACTGAGTGACTTAACACTTTTGCTTTCACACTTGATATATTAACAAATTCTAAAACTTTAAGCAGAATCTCCACTGGACCCCCTTCACATTTCAAGAAGAAATGGTTTAAATAGAATTCAAATGCATTACCCAAATACCACGTTAGTCCACACGGGCCCAAATAGTGTCACTATTCCTTACTATCTCTTCCTACCTAATTACTTCGAACATTTTCTATATAGTTAAATATTCATTCTGCCCATGATTTTAATAGCTAAAGTCTTCCAATATATGTTTAATTTTTCCTATTTACTAATAAAACTGTACTGAATCTGTAGGCACATCACAAGGATAAATCCCTAGATGTGGAACTGCTGAGGTCACAGCCCTTATTTTAGGCTTCTGACAAATGAAACTGCCCTCCAGAAAGGCTGTGTGATTTATTCAACAACATCTGTGCCGGTTTTTGTACAGTCTGGACCAAACCTAGTACTGTTATTCTAAAACAATTTAATAACATGATGGGCAAAATGACACTGTATTTTCCGCTTTGCCTTCCTTTCTTTGTTAGGTGAGGTTATACATGTTCTTCACCTCTTCGTTGACCATGTCTCCTCTGATTTACCTGTCTATGTGCTTTGCCCATTTCTTACTGATTTGTAGGGGCTTTTGTTAGAATAAATTAAGAATACTTCATTATAAGTTTATAAATATAAGCAAATAATTAAAAATGAAATAGCTCAGTCTGCCTTCTGATTTTCAATGACACTGGGTATGTATTGACATGACCTCTAGGTCAGCAGGGTTGTTGCTGGAACAAAGGAGAAGAAATTCTATGTTTTATACTCAGCTTCAGAGAAATGCTGGGTGACTTAGAGAAAATGATATACTCTGTTCAAAAGCTGTGGACTCAGTAACAAATTTGTCACAAGCAATGCAATCTTTTCAAAGATGTGCAAACATCAATCAAAGCTTAGGCCTGTGTTAGTGTAAGAGTTCTGTTACCATGTGGATGGGACTTGAACCACAATTCTGGAGCCTTCTAAACTGATTTGGGGGGCATAGGCTTCTTTATTTTCAATCTGTGCTGTGTCAACTACCACCTAAGAGAGAAACAAAAACAACAATCAGCTTTCAAAGAGAAAAATGGATCATAAACAAATCAAATGCATGAGCCTATCAATGCTGAGTGACTCTGGTAAGAACTATTCTGGTAAGACAGCAAACTATCTGGCAACACAGAAACACACAGGCCAGTCAGGATCCCATGGAGACAACAGCAAGTAATAAAGATGACTGAAAACAGTAATACTTCAAAAAAACAGAAACTGCATTCTAGGTGCAGGATGTACTGAACTTCACAATCATTTTTAGTACTTCTTCCAAGCTGTAAATACATTAATTAGGAATTACTTTGTTTCCTTCATCTAAGTATTTTTTCACTTGATGCACTTGAAAGAAGTAAAAATGTCATTAAAAATCAAACCAATGCTTTTAGAGCAGCCTACGTGTAATGACCAAATATGAGCCAGAAGATGGTGAGGCTTTTTGTTAAGGCCATTTTATCCTCAACCATCAATAAGAACAGAATTACTTCAGGAAAAATGCAGAACCAATCCTTTCTCAGTGATTTTCTCTCGTTTTGTTTTTGGTCACACTGTGCACTTGTGGGGCCTCAGTTCCCCAACCAGGGACTGAATCCGGGCCACAGCTACGAAAGCATGGAGTATTAACCACTAGACCACCAGGGAACTCCCTCGAAGAGAGTTGTTTCTTTCTTCAGCTTTTTGTTTTTCGTTTTTTTGGCTGTGCCATGCAGCATGTGGGATCTTAGTTTCCTGAGCAGGGATTGAACCCGTGGCCCCTGGATTGGAAGTGCAGTTTCAACCACTGGACTACCAGGGAAGTCCTGAGGAGAGTCTTTAATATTACACAGATGATATAGTATCCTTTGTAATTCAAAGGGTGTAACAAAGTGATGAATATATTTTCAAATAACTAAAAGAAATTTAAGAAAATAATCATAAAACACTTTAAAAACAAATCTGTAATATTTTAGGAAGGGCAAAGCTGTGCAGAGTTGCTTAGTAGGATTCCAAATTCAGCATCTAATGGAGCCGATTTCCACAGCTGTAAGTTCCCACAGCTGGTCTGCAGCGTTCTTTAGGAAAGACTTCCTGTCCAAGTAATAGCCATTGTTGGAACAAGCAGGTGTTTCCTCTCTCCTCCCATCCCCAGAACAATAATCTGAAGTTTTTCATCAGTCACACACAAAGGTGCCCTGGGATCAAGGAGCAGAGAACTAGGAAGAAGTTTTTGCTCTCTGAATAACATGGAACATTTTTTTTTAACTGATGTTTTCTCAAAACCGCCTTTGGGTCTTCCTGCCTTATTTTACATTCTCCTTTCTAGAGAACTTATTGACATGGTTCCCCTGCTGCTGCTGCTGCTGCTTAAAATGGTCTTTGGGAATATGGATCAATCTACTCAAAGCAGTGGGCTCCAGGGGTCTCCAGTTTACTCTTTTTCTCAGGAGTTCCTATACTATGGAACAGATTTTAAGGGAAATGTAACTCAACACTGTGGACAGGCCCCACCTGGCCCTCTACAAAGCAAGTACTACCCTGAGCTGGGCCACTGGAGCGCTCACCCACACCAAACAGAAGGACTGCATCCTCCCAACAGTTCCTTTTATGAATAAAGTAGGAATCAGAGTAGAAACAGTTCTTTAATTATCTTGATCTCTAATTAGCTTCCTTTAATCTCTAAAATGCTATGCATGTGTGCTAAGTTGCTTTAGTCGTGTCAGACTCTGTGTGACCTGCTGGGCTGTAGCCTGCCAGGCTCCTCTGTCCATGGGATTCTCCAGGCAAGATTACTGGAGTGGGTTGCCACGTCTTCCTCCAAGGGTCAGGAAGATCCCCTGGAGGAGGACCTATAACACTTCAGAAAGCAATCTTTCATGCTAGAACATAGGATGAATACATAAGGTTCACAAATCAAAGGCGCCTGACAACAACCTAGATGTTGTTACATCCCTGGTGGTCCAGTGGCTAAGACTCCACAATCCCAATACAGGGGGCCCGAGTCTGAGCTCTGGTCAGGGAACTAGATCCTACATGCAGCAACTAAAGATCCTGAGTGTCACAAAAGACCCGGTGCAACCAAATAAATAGTGAAAAAAAAAACCAAAAATTAAAGACACCTAGATGTTGATTTCCTAACCCACCCAAATGTGGCAAAAGTTATTCTTCTCACCGAAGGTGAAGAGATCAAACTTAGTTTGGAGTTGCTGTTGTTATTTTTATTGTATAAAAGGAGATATACAGAGAACTGGGATACAAAGTGACTGGATGGGGCAATACTTATATCATCGGAGGAGGTGATGTTTGAGCTGATGTAAGGAAAACGAGAAAGAGAGAGTCACATGAAGATCTGAGAGGAGTATTCTCAGGGAAAAGGAACATCGAGGGCAAAACCTGAGACAGGAAGAAGGCTGCTGTGTTTGAGCAACAGAAAGACACCCACTGTAGCCCTGGAGAGTCAGGCCAGGTGAAAGGGCCTACCAAATCATCACTAATGTAATGGTTTCCTTAAAATCTGGAAAGCCTGAGACACCATTTTGCAACTAGGTCCCCTGCAAATACATAACATCAATCTAGTAAAGGACAAAAAAAGACCTTTTAATGATGCTCTTCCTTTCCCATCTTGTCTAAACTCTGCAGCAACCAAAGGGCTGTTTATATTATCCAATGTTTTCACACATGAGCCCACACCACATGCTCACATGCTTAAAATGTCTTCCTCTACTCTCCCCTGTCCTTCACAAGTGTTCACTCACCAGTCCAGCTTGGCCAAACAGCAGCTGCACGGCAGTCTTGCAGGCACCCCGCCACGTGGATGGGCACACCTGGTTCAGGACTTCAGTCACAGGAAAGTCGTCCCTGGGTGTCATTCCATTATAGCAGCCTGCCTCCTTGATCAGCTGTAACATCGTATGCTACAGATTGATAAAAAGAGAGTTCACACCTCAAAATAAAGCCATACAAGGTTCCAAAATTTACAGAAATGCATTTATAGGTACAAAATAGCCCTCAAGAGAAGAGAATTTTATTTTCTCCCAAGTCACTTCATTTTTGATTTCTTAAGTAATTCTCATCAATTACCTTCAAAGATTTTCTCAAACCTGTGACTGGCTAGATATGGATACATGTGCATTAATACACATGTGATTTCTATTCTAGCACAAAACACAGCATTATTTAGCAATCTACTGATGCAAATTGGCTAAGGAATTCTGAAGTTCTGAATCCCTCTGAATAAGGAAGGAAAGGAAATCATCTGATACAAGTAAATACCAGAAAACTTCATTCCTATTCTGGATGAAAAAGTGGTCAGCATAAGCTCCAATTCCAGTCTGCAACTTTCTAGCTGTGCGGCCTTGGGCTCCAGTTCCTCTGACAAGTGGGGAAAAGGGCTGTGCCTACCTCATGGGTGAGCATTAACTGAGAGGATACATGGGAAACATTTAACACATGCCTGGCACATAGGACGCTCCACAAACAGTCCTAATTACTTGAGTACTAGAGTAAGATTTCTCCTCTTATTTATTTCACTGAAACATTAACCATAAGAGCCTCCTAGGTTCTGATAGTAACACAGGACAAGGGGGCCTCAGCTAGAGGATTAAGTGATGTGACCCTTGAGAAGAGGACTTTAAGTAGAGAAAGACCTGACGAATAAGTGTGGGGGTGAGGCTGGGGCTGTGAGACAGCCAGGAAGTGAGAGCCCGTCCCAAGAGCATAACCATAAACAACATTTTTATAGTGTACTTTCAAAACCTTTTATTTTATACACTTTGAACAAAATCATAAATGAAATTAACTTGGCGAAAGTCTCTTTACAAAAGTTACCCTAGGAGCTTCTGGGCTGGAGAACACAGGGAGGTGCTGGGACTGTGCTGCCTGGAGAGAACAGGAAGCCACCAAGTCCCTTCCCCAGGCCTTGCCCCAGGCGCCTCTTCCATCTGGCTATTCCTGCGTTACATTCTCTCACAACAAACCGATCATCCAGAACTCTCCCAACAAGCTGGACTTCACAGCAACAGTGTACTCTGATCAAGGTACCATAAGGAGAGTCCACAGTGGCAGATACAGGACATGCCTGAAGAAGTTCATGTATGGCCCTGTGACTATAAAATAGTCACAGCCACTCTCTTAAATGCCAAAGTTTCCTTGAACCCCTTCCACACACTTCCTGGATTCCCCCAGCCTCTCTTCTGGCTCCAGAGACCATCTGTCTGTGAGGACCCAGGCCTGATCCCACTTCAGAGCTCTAGACCCATACATCCAATTGCCTGCTGGATGGCTCCACTTGGACATTCCAAAAGCAATCTTAAAATCATGTACAAAAATGTATTTTTGACAACTATCGCCAAGCCTTAATAAGCAGCACCAAAACTGCTGTCCAAGCCAGAAACTTGGGCCTCATCTCCCTTCCCCTCCCTCTCATAGCCAGTTAATCATGGAGTCCTGCTTATTACAACCTCTAGGTTGCTCCTGCGGAGAAGGCGATGGCATCCCACTCCAGTACTCTTGCCTGGAAAATCCCATGGATGGAGGAGCCTGGTAAGCTGCAGTCCATGGGGTCGCTAGGAGTCGGACACGACTGAGCACCTTCACTTTCACTTTTCACTTTCATGCATTGGAGAAGAAAATGGCAACCCACTCCAGTGTTCTTGCCTAGAGAATTCCAGGGACGGGGAGCCTGGTGGGCTGCCGTCTCTGGGGTCGCACAGAGTCGGACATGACTGAAGCGACTTAGCAGCAGCAGCAGGTTGCTCCTGAATCCTTCCACTTGCCTCCCATCATCACCAGATGGGGCCATGGCCAAAAGCCTTCAGTGCTGCTCTCCCTCCAGCCAAAAGTCTATCCTGAGGCCAGGGAGATCTTTCAGAAATGCCAACCTAATCACGTGACCTACCAGGGTGGGGCACCAGCCTCAAATTGGGGGCTTTCCATCTTCCTGGGCTGCTTCTCCAGCCTTGGTCAGTGCCATGTCTCCCCTTGTTCTAGACTCTCAGGTCTGACTACACGTTAGAATCACCTGGACAACTTTAACAAACTAGAAGAGCCCAGCCCTCATTTCAGGACAATTAAATCCAAATCCTACTAGGGACTGTACTGGATAGCCAGAGGACACCCCGCTTCAGCTCTAAGGAAGGCCTTCAGCTCTTGGAACGGCTCTCACTTCCTGGCTGTCTCACAGCCCCAGCCTCACTCCCACACTTATTCTTCAGGTCTTTCAGTAAGTCCTCTTCTCAAGGGTCACATCACTAATCCTCTAGCTGAGGCCCCCTCGTGCTGGGTTACTATCACAACCTAGGGGGCTGTCAAACCTCCTAGCCTGGTACTAACGGCTGCTCAATAAAGACCTATCAAATGTGTGTGTGGAGGAACGTCACTCTAGTCTGCTTTTAGACAACAGTTTACTGAGGAAGGTCAATGCCTCCTGTCTTCACTTCAGTTTTGCTTTTTAATCCAGATTCTTTACAAGCCGTTAGGTGTCCTTAAGAACTCTATTTTCAAGTTCACACCCCGGTTGGAGGAACCCCATGGGAAGCTACCGTCTTGAGTTTCAGGTTGTCGGCGGCTGACTCGTTGAAGGAGACCCCCTTCAGGAAGCTTGATCCTATCTGCACGGGCACAGTGGGGAGCTCACACTGCATGGGCTGCGGCGGGGTCTGCCTCCGCCCCGTCTGCTGCGCCTCTGCCTCGCTGCAGCAGCCCTGGAAAATGGTCGGAGAGGACAAGAGAGATGACCCACGGCTCAGCTCTTGAGACGACGGGCTCATGTGGACGGCGTGACTGCCACACCACAGCTCACCGGAGCCACCAGACAGAGTAACATACCTGCAAACTGGCTTCTATCGCCTTTGGATTCAGGTGGAAACCAGCTTTCATTGCGTATTCACAGTGACCTAAGCTTTCCAGAGCTATTTTATATGCCTGCAAAGAAAGTGTTTTTAGGAATCAAGATTACATAGTAGATTCTAAACTGACAAAGTCCAGTGAAAATAGAAATTGTAAATTTCTATAATTATTAAAAGACATGAGGCCAACTACTATCCTATTACTCTTTCCAACTGGTTCAACATCAAAACTTTAACTCCTGCCCTTGTTTTCATTCCTCAGATATTAATGTGCTAGTTTTGAAAAACATACTTGCAGAGCACTGTCAATTTTTATGTTCAGTTCTTTCAGCTGGTGCTCGGGAATTGCTGCACTTTGAGAACAGAAGAGCTGCTGAACTTCAATTCCTGCCAGGCGGCCATCACAGCCTCTTTCTCTCAGTCTAGATGTTGCCTGCAACAGAAATAATCACTGGTAGGTAAACGAAGATGTTACAGATACTAGCAAA
Organism: Bison bison bison; assembly: GCF_000754665.1. NCBI lineage: Eukaryota > Metazoa > Chordata > Mammalia > Artiodactyla > Bovidae > Bison > Bison bison. Next base: position 2,790,303 of record NW_011494852.1, on the reverse strand, counting down.
ATTTAAAAAAAAAGAAACCATTAAAATAAAGCAAGAAACTATCTTAGCATTAGTCATTCTGGATTATCTCTATTATAAAGAGAGCAGCCAGAAATTCTGAAAGACTAAACCAAGCATTGATGAAAAAACAAACCTGACATAGCACTACCTTATTTAAGAAACCCCCTGGGAATTCCCTGGTGGTCCAGTGGTTAGGATTTGACACTGTCACTGCTGAGGGCCTGGGTTCAACCCCTGGTCTGGGAACAAAGATCCCACAAGCCTTACGGCACAATCAAAAAATAAAACCTGCGAAAAAGACTTACCTACCTGTTATATTAATCACATTTTAAGTTTCTCTATTTTAAAAAGATAGATATCATAGTATATTGGCCCTTGAAGTTTCCAAAATTAAAAAATAAATCTATTTGGTTGAGTGGTCCTAAACACCAAAGTAAAAAACCTCACCAGTAGGAAAAAAACTACATTGTAACATTAAAGGAAAAACAGAACTTTTGAAATCCTCACAGAAAAATGAAATACTTATTGTTTAGTCATTAAATATATGTTTATGAAGAGTACATTGAACCTCCCAGGTGGCTCAGTGGTAAAGAATCTGCCTACTAAGCAGGAGACACAGGCTCAGTTCCTGGGTTGGGAAGATCCCCTAGAGAAGGAAATGGCAATCCACTGCAGTATTCTTGACTGGGAAATTCCATGGACGGACAAGCCTGGTGGGCTACAGTCATGGAGTCACAAAGGGCTGGACATGACTTAGCAACTAAACAACAAGAATGAATATATAAGACAGACAAACAAGAAGACATAAGGACGTAAGACAGAAAAACAGGAAGACTCATCTGTGTCTTGTGATGAAATGCTAGTTATCTATACATATGGATCAGGACTAGAGAATATAGAAAAATATATATTCGATTTATTAGATGTAAGGAAGGATTCAGGATGAACTGTCTTTCAATTTTTTCAACATCTATTTTTATTGCAATAATACTTGTACAACAAATAACATTTTTAAACAGTTAATTTTTGTTCTTCTAGGTTAATGGAGTTATAACATTTACCAACATTGCAAGACTAAAGGAAATTAAGCAGCTATAATGTCATAGATTTCCAAAGCTTCACAAATTCTATATGAAGACCAATCACTCCCTGCACCCTAATAGTCCCACAGTTTAAAACCATTTGACTCTCTTTCTAGAACTCTTCATTTAGTCAAAATATGTAAGACCTCATAAGGAGGTCTTACGTTACAGGAGTCACTGGATAGACAGTGGAGCATCAATCCTGGTCCCTATAATCTTGGAGCTGACAGCTTCGTAGGTTGAAAAGGCAAGCAAATAAAACATTTAAAAAATATAAAATGGAAAAACTCATCCCAAGGGAAAAAAAGAACTGTGACAGGGAGCACCCAAGAAACTGAGAAATCATCATTTAGGCTGCATTTAAAGAGGAGGAGGCAGTCAACAGAAGTGCAGGGTCAGGGAGGGGGGCGGACAGGCAGAGATGTAGGCGCAGGAACTAGAACCCAGGGAGTGGGGAGAGTGGCCAGAGGCGGCTGGTGGGGAGGCAGGAGCCAGACTATGTGTGACTAGGCAGGTCATAGGACAGGTCTACCCCTTATCCTAAGGAAAGAGAGAGAGATGAGGGACAGCAAGACAGGAAAGGGAGAAGCAGGCCCAGCCTCTGAAGATGTCAGGGGAGAGTAATGATCCCCTGAAATAAGTCAGTGACAGTGGACACAGAATGAAGGGATAGGTCTACAATAGTATTCTGGAGGCAGGGTCTGCGGGGCTTTCGTGTGGACTGGATGCAGTTGTGACAGACAAACTGGAGGATAAATGTCAGGTTTCTTGCACAAGGGACCCAGTGTGAGAGGGCGCTACTTGCTAGCGCAGGGATGCTTTGAAGAGGAACAGGTGTATGTGGGAAGGCCAAGGGCTGAGCCATCTGAAGACCTGAGGAGGACAGCAGCTGAACACGGGGGCCTGAGACCACAGAGAAGGGCACTGGGCACACACACTCCATGGCCCCAGCACACAAGCGGTTTCTAAAGTTCCAAGACTAGATGGAGGCCCTTCAGGGAAAAGAACACGTAGACCTGAGCCTTGAGGAACTCACATTCATAAGTTATGTTGAAGAGAAGATAGCAAAGCGGTTGGAGAGGCTATCCTAGGAGGTAAGAGGGTAACTAAGAGCAGTTGGTTCTTCATAAGGAGAGAGGATTTCCAGGGCCCAAGTCGCTGTGAGCTGCTAAATGGAGTCAATGGGATCCTTGGATTTCTGCCAATGTTTCTGGCAACACCAAAGGCACCAGTGACCTTGACAAGACAAGGCATGTTCTGGTGGAGGAGTGGAAGCCAGATTTTAGTGAGCTGAATGATGCCCGTTATATATAAAGCTTCATATTGTGCAAAACAATATACATATGGATACACACATACAGAATAAAACTATAAAAATATGCATAGGAGTCACACTCCAAAATCAAAAGAGGTTATCTCTAGAGAGAAAGGAATATGAATACGACAGTGGAGAAGTATAAAGGGAATTCAACTGCATTTTCTGTTAAAAATAAAAGGTATGAAGCAAATGTGGCAAAAAGTGAAGATTCACTTCACAAAGCTAAAAGGAAGATAGATGGTTATGTATGTGACATTTCCTATATGCTTGAAATATCTGATAATAGTAATTTTTTTTAGCGTGAATCAAAGGTGAGGCAAACAATTCTCCCAAGAAGCTGGCTATGAAAAGAGCAGAGAAACAGGGCAGAGCATGGAGGATTTTTATTTGTAGGCCTATTTGTGTACTGGTGGGAACATGCTGAGGAGGTGGGAGACAAAACCTAGGGTCCTAGTACAGAGGCCCTGAGGGCAGGGGCAGGATGGAGAGAGGCAGACTGCACAGGCGGGGAGGGCGCCTCCTCTGCTGGAACCAAGAGCAAGGAACAGGAGAGGGTCTGAATGGGAGACGTGTGTCATCTGGGTGGAAATGGAGAAGAGGGGCTGCTGCTAGGTACATTCTGTTTTCTCAGTGTGTAGGGGGCAGGGTCACTGGTTGAAAGCAAAGGAAGGAAGGCAGAAAGCCAGGGCAGACAGAAGTGGGTGAAGGAAAAGGTCAAGGCCAGGAGGTCACAGGAGCACCAGAAGGCTGCTCACTTGGGCTGGGATCTCAGCATGAATGATACCCACAGGCTGGGTAGAGAAGACCTTGAGTCAGGTACAAAGAGTGTAGAGTGTGAGCAGTGTGATCAGGAGACGGCAGCCAGGAGGGCACAGAGGGCTGTAAGGTGAGAAGACAAAGGTGTGGATCCCACTGCCTGGCCACCTGCAATGAAATCAGCAGGTACCACTCCTGCACTCAGCCCCCAATTAGCACTGCATGGCTGCTCCAATAAACACCAAGAAAGCAGAGGAGAATCTTTAAAATGAAAGGGACCAACACAGCGAAAAGAAATTGAGAAGAAATAACAATGCAACGGAACATCATAATACTGAACTAAGTAAACAACAGAACATATAATGTTAAAATGTTGAAAGATGTTTACAAATTTGATTAGAGATTTCTAAAACAAAATCAAAAATTTTGCCAATTTAATTGAGGTTATGAGTCAAACTAAATATTATAATATAAATTCTCTTTTACTCTGTGAAATGGAACAGTAAATCCTAGTTAAAATGTTGACTTGCAAGGCTTTTTTCTTCAAGCCTCAGAAACAAAGCAGTATTAAAATACCAACAAGAAGTGTCATTGCTGACGACATCCCCACCTAGCTACCTAGCTGACTGCTTACTCTCCTTGCCCTCCAGCCTCTTCGCTCTGGTCCCTTTCCTAGAAACTCTGCTGCACTTCTTGTCAAAGGCCTCTCCTCAACCCTGCTTTTGTAAAGCCCTTTCTCCTAGGAGGCTGTGAGTAGAGGCTGTCTTCCCAGTACCTGGTGCACGCCTGGTATGGAGTGAGCATTTACAAAGGCATTCACTGTTAAATGAATCAACAATCTAATGACAGCAGTTGAAAACTCACACTTCTAAATAAAAAGGCCCTTTTAAGAACCAAAAGGCAAAGGCCCTCTGGAACCTCTCCTATGTGAACGAAGGGCACTCATCTCCCGGGAGTCAGGATTACCTCAGCAGCCCCGCGCCAGGACCGCACGGCCTCCTCCAGTTCCGACGTGTGGCCCGCGCCAGATAAGCCACCGCCACTGCTGCTGTTCTTTTTTTCTGGCACAACAACTTCAGCAAAGCACGAGTGAGCCACGGGCTGCACCTTCTGTAACGCCTGGGTCAAAAACTGGAAATGGACCTGCACCACTGTCAAGAAGCATCGTCCCAACACCTGTGAAGACAAGAGAGTCAGGGACTTTCAGGTTGTGGGTTGCTACTGCATTACTGCAATAACTTCTCAACTATGAATTTGAGTAGAGGTAACAATTAACTGGAATTCTGAAATCACATGGAAGTTACAAAGTCACCATGCTTTATTTAGAAGGATCTGCCTTTGTTCTCACATTTGGACCTGGGTGGCCCGGTGCTTAGAAGTCAAAACATTATAACCAAGTTACCAGCCTCAAGGTTTGAATGGACCTCCCCACTTCCCCCCTCGCCTCCCTCACTCCCGTCCTCCACTCTCTTCATCTGGATTCTTGTTCACAGAATCCTATGAACTGTCTGTGAGCTTCAGTGGAATCACAGCAAGCCACAATTCCAGTTCTCTCCACACAGTATTCAGAAGACAGAAGAAAAGCCAGATGATTAGAAACCTGAAAGGTCAGTTTGACTATAAGAACATATTCCATTGGAAATGGAATCCAAAGATACAGGTTGTTTTAGTAACAGTGTTATTAACATAGTAATTACATAGTTATTACCATAGCTGTATGTCATATTTCCAGTCTTATGAAACAAAGCTGACAGACCTGTTTTCTCAGAGTTAACAAAACATACTGGTACATCCATGTGTCAGATCAGGAGAACACCACTTGCCTAATACATATTAGTACAGCTGACTGATTAATACAATAGTCCATTAAAGCAGAAAATTTACTTTATAAGCTACTAAATACATAATGCGATGTTAATGTATACTATTAATATATAATTATAAAAATATGTGTACTAAAAACATACAACATGCTGCTGCTGCTGCTAAGTCGCTTCAGTCGTGTCCAACTCTGTGCGACCCCAGAGACAGCAGCCCACCAGGCTGTCCTGTCCCTGGGATTCTCCAGGCAAGAACACTGGAGTGGGTTGCCATTTCCTTCTCCAATGCATGAAAGTGAAAAGTGAAAGTAAAGTCGCTCAGTCGTGTCCGACTCCTAGCGACCCCATGGACCGCAGCCCACCAGGCTCCTCCGTCCATGGGATTTTCCAGGCAAGAGTACTGGAGTGGGGTGCCACTGCCTTCTCCTACAACATACCACCACCAAAAGATACAAATGTGCCTTTATCTGCCAACCTCTGGCACTGGCAAGAGCTATTCTCCGCACTGTTTGTTGTTCTCTGTTTGCTTTCTTGTGTTAACTCCAGCTACAAGGTATTCTCTACAATTTCCTATTTCTTTTTTCTTTAAAGGAGATAAGAATTTGTTACTTGCAAAGCAACTTGAACAGACACTTTTCAGATTACTGACATCTTCCCTAATCTTTTAGTTTTATCCATACCAAATTTGACAATAACAACAAAACTTTATTGTAACTTTTTTACATGCCTCATAACATTCAAAAAAACCCTGTATATATATATATATATATATATGTATATATGTATATATATATATAAATTGGCCATGCCATGTGGCATGTAGGATCTTAGTTTCCCAACCAGGGATTGAACCTATGACCCTTGCATTGGAAGCACAGAGTATTAAACCACAAGGCTGCCAGGGAAGTCCCGCAAAACATTTTTAGTGGAAAGTATTTCATATTTCATTGGCCTATAGAGTGGTTTACTAACAAAAAATTACTTAACTGAGTTTGTAATTTATCCCACTGGAGGACAGCAAAGCGGGCCCACCAGTCGCCAGCATGGGGGCACTGCCTGGGGGCATGGTGACGGTTCCCACTGCAGTTACAGCAACTACCACTCAACCCCAGGGCCCACACCTTGGCCTGGTGAAGCAGGCAGAAAGAAGGCCCCTCCTTGGCGCTCTCACCTCCCAGCGCACAGTTCAGATGCTGCCCTTTCCTACCCGCACTAGGCAGAGTTCTTCCTCCTGGAGAAAGAGTCAGGCAAGTTCCCAGCGGTGACACTTACTCCCTCTGAATTATTTTCCCCTGTGGAAATCACCAGGACAAAACTAAAACAAACACAGACATCTCACATCATAGCATCCTCTGTCTACAGGGAACAATCAGAAAAACAGGCTGAATTCCCACCCAAACCTCCTGGGTTTCCACTTACTCCCTCAAAGCTCTTTCTCATAGAGATGCGCAGAGTGAGCCACACAGAGTAAACAGACCTAGCAACCTGAAACTTGTGAAACAAACAGAAAAAACAGGATTTAATTAGCACTGTACGCAGTATCAGCCAGCTTGAACACTCAGCATGCACCTCACTTGCACTAAAGATTTCACATGGATTTTCTCATTCAATCCTAGGAACAACCATGTGAGGTCATTCCCATTTCACAAACAATAAGACTAAGGCACAGAAAGGTTATGAAACTTTGTCAAGGGGACACAAACTGAATTTGGCAGAGGGCTCACTTGACTCAAGTGTCTATGCCTTTAGCCAGCGTGCACCTTGCCCTCAACAAGATCTACACGCCTAGAGACAGCTGTGTGCTGGCAACACTGAAACCAGACCCATGGCAGACGCTCACCCTTAACCGGCTCAGGCCAGAATGACGCGGTGTTCTGAAGCTCCACACAGAGCAAACCCAGAGGAGGCCTGAAGCCGAGTCCCCAGGCACACAAACTCTTCCTCCTCCTTCTTCCTTGGCCTCTTGGCAGGCTGCAGCTGAGGGGGGAGGAGGGAGCAGTGACGTGCCCTGTGCCATCCGCTCTGGGCTCACATTCTTTCAGCTTCTGACAGATACAACTGAGTCATTCATTCTTTCAACAAATGTGTAATATGTGAGTGTGTGGTATGTACAAAGCACAAAAAAAGCTAGAGGATACTATAAGAAATACAGTGAACAAGTCACTGTCCTTCTGAGGGTTACCTTCTAATGGTGGGGGACAGTAAGTAGATGTGCAAAGGCAGGGGCTACTGGAGAAGGAACACTGAGGGGCAAGGTGGGAAGGAAAAGGCTCTCTGAGGACAAGAGCACGGGAACAGTGGGAGTACTCCGTCTGTCCCTTCTGAAGGGAAGTTCTAGGAACGGCCTCTGAGGGCCTGAGTGTCCTGGGCCCAGAAGAGGACACTCTGATAATGCTGCTGATGGCAAGCTGCGGGCTGGGGAGGGTCCTCTTGCTGTTGAGGGCAGAATGGTGGAAAGAGGATGTCGCTGCTGCAGGAATGAATGGGGAGAGATGGTGGTCAGTTTTAGAAGGGGGACATTTGGAGTGTTGCCACCACCACTTCTCACATGCTTGACCCTGGATGAGAGGTCTAACTTAAATTTCTTCCTTATGTATAAGAAGTGGCAAAAACAAGACCTCAGCATCTCCCTCCCCCTACTTATATGAGGTATGGAGCACAAATTATTGGTTGTAATAAAATATTTGTGTTGTAAACAATTCACTAAAAAGCCAATCAAAACCATGGTTACCCTGGATCTTGGAAAAGCTATCTAAAGAATACGTATTCTACAAGTGTACCTAAGTAACAGAAGTGTATTCTCTGGAGGGAGGATGGAGCTCAACCTCCAGCCTGCCTCTGCCCACCTTTTCTCTACAATATCTCCTGTCTTAGCCCAGTTTCCTTCCTGTCACAGGCTCCATCCTCCCTGACCCAGGGATGTGCCAGTCCTTGGGGTCTTCCTGAGAAACCTGGAAAGCAATAGAGACTCTAAAGTTATGAATCTGAAAGCATGTGACCCAAGGGCCTAGGACAGTTACTTTCTCTTTAATTTTATTTTTAAAGTTGCATCTATTTACTTATATATTGGCAGAGCAGCATGTGAGAATTTAGTTCCCTGACCAGGAACTGAACCCATGGCCCCCGCATTGGAAGTGTGCAGTTTTAACCACCGGACCAGGAGGGTCTCAACTTTCTCTTCCACATGGAGACCATTTCCTGGATTATGGGATCCCATGAAGATGCAGAACATGTGTAGCAAGCTGAAGGACAAATGAGTGGTCAGTGAGATTAAAATGTCACTGGAGCTCCAGAAGTCCATGTCAATCAAGAGCTACCATTTACTGAGTGTTTAACCCATACCAAGTACTTTACATGCAGTGAAGTGAAGCTGTGGGGTGACAGCAATTCATCCATTTTACAGATAACTACACCAAGGCTTAGAGAGAGAAAGAACCTTGTTCCAATGTCAAGCAGGTAATAAGTGGTGCAGTAGAGATCTGACACTGAGTCTAACTCCAAAAACTGTTCTAACCACCAGACTGTGCTATTTTCATATGACAAGATCCAGGAGGTAGCCACAACAGTGGCTAAGGATATCACGAAGGGGAGGGGACAGCAGTGCAGGAACCCTGATGAACAAAGACTGAGAGGCATGGCTCAGTCTTCTCTGATAGTGGGAAAGGGACTGCAACAAATTTTACAAGTGCCTGTGGCCCTTTGGGGTGGCATGAGTCTTGAAGTTCATGATTTGCATAGCAGAAAACAGCTAAGACTGGCTGCAAACAGCAATAAAATGGGAGAGGGCACATGGAGCTTGGGAAAAGGAACAATTTCTCTTACCTCTTAAGGAATTCCAAGCCCCAAAACATCTATTTGGGCCTTCAGCCCATCAGTCTCATTCAAGAATTATGAAGAAAGCAATCAGACTTAATCTTACCCTTGGCATCTGAATTAAAAAAAAAAAACACACACACACACATTGATCTCAAGGCATCCCAACTGGATGGAATTTGGGGCAATATAAGGCTATTATCAGAGTTGCATTAAGAGAAACATCTTGGGGACTTCCCTGGCAGTCTAGTGGTTGGGACTCTGTACTTCCACTGCAGGAAGTATGGGTTTGATCCCTGGTTGGGGAACTAAGATACCACATACCATGCAGCGGCACAGCTTTAAAAAAAGAAGGAAAAAAAGAGAGAGAGAGGAATATTTTGGTATGACTTAAATTCCTCATAAAAGCCCAACTCCTGAATATAGACAATAAGTGACCTTGCCACTACTGCTTCCAAATATCCATGAAGCATTCTGGATTGTAAACAGCCATTGAGCATCTACTGAAATAAAACCTTGTTTTCTGGGAATTGCTGATGACAGAAGAAAAAGGTACGTGTTCACTTTCCCATGTCTCTATAAATGGACCTATACAGGGGGTTATCTTTATGGATAAAACGAGGAAACCTTTTCTTTTCAGTGATCTTTCTATTTTATTAATTAAAACAGATTTTAGTTTAAGGTCACCCTGTTTTGAGCCCCAAAAGACCACCCCTTCTACACCACCAAAGTCAATTCTACCTTCCTAGAATATTTTCAAATTTTTAGTTACTCTTCTTCCAGGGCCATGGCCTTACTCAGCCCTTACTATATCCCCACATGTTGAAATTACAGACTGCCCAAGTCCACCCCATCTGTGACACACCTTGTGATCTTCACATTGATATACACAATGTCTAAATTCATTTTCTACTCAAACTCACTGAACAAATCGTCTTTCTCATATCCCTGCAAAGTGAAGAACAAGTAGAAATGTTGCATATGCCATAGTGTCAAACATTTGCGTTCTGGTATTTATTTCTGATCAGTTTAAAAGTCAAGAATGAATGAAATGAAGTCAATCCGGATTGGTGGCTTTTATTAGAAATTCCAAGGTCATTCAATCATTTCTTTCTCTTCAAAACTTACTTGTACCTTAAACATTACAATTGGTTCCAAGTGTTCTCAATCTTTTGTCCTTATGATAATTCCACAGTTATTACATAATGACCTAACCAACAGACCGGAATGTGATATAAGAACCTAAATGTGTCTCCAGAGAAATAGAGAATGCAACAGACCACGCTTGGACTATGGAAAGTACTTTATGGAGATTAAATTACAGTAGGAAAATGTAAAAACCAAGCTCACTGAAACTAAGATGTAGAGTCTGACCTAAAAACTGATTAACAGTGAGTATTTAAACTTTTTGTTTTTTAAAGCAATTAACAAAACAATAATCTCTTTGCAGTTGGTATCAACCCAGAGCACAAAGAAGCTGCCATGCTATGTACAGGAGAAAGAACTAGGGAGGAGAGAAAGCTAACACATGCCCAAGGATGGATGAGCCAACAGCAAACATTAATCATTCAGACAAGATTACATTCTGCCCCTGACACGCTGCTTTACTGCTGGTAACAATATCATCAGACACAGTTTCTAAACTGCTTCAAGCACTGTGATTCACAGAAACTTTTATACCAGTAATATATATTCACTGCAAATAAATTAAGAAGAAAAGATCAGCACAATAAAAAAACAGTGTCAGATATTACTAAATAGATATAATCACTGATTACATGTTTGCAAAACAGCCTACATTTGAAACTTTCTTTTTTTCCCAAAATTGGCTCATTTTATATGTTGTTTTGGGGTTTCCCTGATAGCTCAGTCGGTAAAGAATCTGCCTGCAATGCAGGAAACCCCAGTTCAATTCCTGGGATTGGGAAGATCTGCTGGAGAAGGCATAGGCTACCCATTCCAGTATTCTTGGGCTTTCCCGGTGGCTGAGCTGGTAAAGAATCCACCTGCAATGCGGGAGACCTGGGTTCAATCCCTGGGTTGGGAAGATCCCCAGAGAAGGGAAAGGCTACCCACTCCAGTATTCTGACCTGGAGAATTCCATGGACTATATATAGTCCATGGGGTCGCAAAGGGTCGGACACAACTGAGCAACTTTCACTTTCATATGTTGTTTTACAGTCTGCTTTCCAAAATAAAACATATCAAAATTTATTACCATGCAACACACATAGGAAGTTTTATATTTGAGCTACACTACTATACATCTTTATATAACTAATAAGTATAATTATAAACTATCATCCAGGACATGAAACAGTGAAAAGCCAGTGACAGGAACTAAGTGCACATCGATTATGGCAGGCGAAGGGGGAGGGGCAGTTACTGCTCAGTGGGCAGAGATTCAGCTTGGGAAGACGAAGAGGTTTTGGAGGTGGACAGTGGTCGATGGCTGCAAAAAATATTAATGTACTTAATGCCACTATATGCTTCAAAACTGTTAAGATGGCAACATTTATGCTATGTATAGTTTACCACACTAAAAAAGAGTAAACTGCTTCTAGTCACCCCCTCTGCTACCATTCTATTCCAAGCTACAGTCATCTCTTGCTTGGATTACTGTAAAAGCCTCTTAACCGATCTTCCTGCTTCCTTTCAGTTAGGATTCATTTTATCTACACACAACAACAACAAATGCAGTGGCTTACATAAGATCCATATTTACTTCTTTCTATGATGAAAACCAGCAAGGAGATCAAACCAGGCAATCTTAAAGGAAATCAGCCCTGAATATTCATTGGAAGGACTGTTGCTGAAGCCAAAGCTCCAATACTTTGACCACCAGATGCGAAGAACAAACTCACTGGAAAAGACCCTGATGCTGGGCAAGACTGAGGGCAGGAGGAGAAGCGGGCAAAAGAGGATGAGATGGTTAAATAGCAACACTGACTCAATGGACATGAATTTGAGCAAACTCCCGGAGATAGTGGAGGACAGAGAAGCCTGGTGTGCTGCACTCCACTGGGCCGCAAAGAGTCCAACACGACTTAGCCATGTGAACAACAAAGGTGAAAATAAGTCTAGGGTTTGGCAGTCCAGAGCTAGGATGAGGCTCCTGGGTATCACAGGGAGCCCAGTTCCCATCTTTCTGCTCTTCATCCTCCCACAAGACTTACATACTTACATAACCTCACAGTTCTAAATAATTAAATGACCTTCAGCCATTTTTCCTGCATTCTAGACAGTAAAAAATTGGGGGGAGCAAGGAAAAGGGAGCACCCTTTTTCCCTCTAAGGAAACTTCCTCATAGTCTCATCCAAAACCTCCAGTTATATCTTCATGAATCAGAACTTACTCAAGTGACCACTCCTAGCTGTAAGGGAGGTTGGGAAGTATAGTTCTATTTTCAAGAACGATATTCCTAAAAAAACAAAAGCAAATAAAAAACCCTCCAGAGTTGGTTATTTATTTTTTTGGCTGTACCATGCAAAATTCCACATTGTGGAACCTTAATTCCCCAACCACGGATCAAACCCAGGGCCCAGCAGTGAAAGCGCCAAGTCCTACCCACTGGACTTTTAGACAATGCCAAGTGTCCTTTGAAGGAGGCCCACTCTGACCCTATTTGCAAATGAACCACTATCGTACCTGGAGCATCCTTCTATCTCTCAGACAGACATTGCTCAGTGTTCCATCCTCAGAGAGGTCTTTCTTCTTCATTTTCTTCATAGTGCCTCTCACTACCTGACATTATGTTTGTATGGGCCATTTATTTTTTGTCTGTTTCCGTACCTAGGAGTTAAGCTGAATGTGGACAGGGTCTTTTGTTTTGCTCCCAGTCACATTCTCAATGCCTGGCACACAGCAGACAATCTTTCTGTACATATTTGTTGAAAGAAGAAAAAAAGCAGTTACTACTCTCCACATAAAAACACCAATCTAGTCCAAGAGTAGCATGTTGAATGAAGAGCTGAGGGCAAGACATCATGGCAGCATCCATGTGCAAATGTTATTACCCCTGAACTCTTCCTGCTTTCATTCACTGGACAGCTCTCCTGCAGCCAGCCCATGGACACCAGCTGCAACCTCAAGCTTACTTTGAGGGTGATATCCCCAACAAGCCAGGGGGAGATAATGACTCTTCTGGAGAAAGAAAGGCTGTAAACCATGCAAGGCTTTCCTGTGAGTGACACACTTGCCCAGAATGAAGAATCAGGTATAACATGTCATGCCTTGGAATTGTAGGCTTATTCTTTCAAACCGAGAACCAATATTGTAACTAACAAGTATGCTATTGAGGGAATTAAGGGTATATATAAGGGCCTAGAAAGGTGTATTTTCCCTGTATGTTTGTGTATGTGTATCTACTTGTGGTTTTCTGCCCAGATACATGAAACAGTTAATAGTGGTTCTACCTGGGACTGGGATGGAGTTGGAAGAGAGAAGCATGACCTTTGGAAAAGTGAACTTATGGCATTCAGAAATGTTTGTATTTTTTGCCATAAGTATGCATCACATACAAAATAAAACTAATTTATTAAAACTAATAATCAATAGTAATACATCCAAAGAATTCTCATTAAAATGAGGACCAAAACAAAGATGCTCATTCTTAAAAAAAAAAAAAAGTGCTCATTCTTAAAGCTCATTGTTTTATATATTAAAATCTATGCTGATAGACAGAGAGTTCCCTGGTGGTCTGGTGGTTAGGATTTCTGGGCTTTCACTGCCACGTACTGGGTTCAGTCCCTGGTCAGAGAAGATTCCACAAGCCATGTGGTGTGGCCAAAAAGTAAAAGTAAAACCTATGTTCAATGCAACAAGATATATAACTACTGGAAGGGAGAAGATATATATAGATGACATGATCTATACCAAAAAACCCCAGATAAACCAAATGAAACATCAAAATTATTGAGTCCAGCCACAGAGCAGGAGATAAGACAAAAATAAACAAAAAAAATCAAGGGTGTTCCTATGTTACAGAAAAAAACTTTCAAATAAAATTTCATCCTGGGCTTCCCTGGTGGCTCAGTGGTAAAGAATCTGCCTGCCAATGCAGAATACACTGGTTCAATCCCTGGGTCCAGGAAGATCCCACATGCCCAAGCACCACTACAATCGAGCCCACGCACCCCAACTACTGAACTCGAGAACCCTAGAGCCCATACTCCATGGCAAGAGAAACCATTGCAACGAGAAGCCCGCATACCACAACTAGAGAGTAGCCCCCACTCACAACTAGAGAAAAGCCCGCACACTAACAAAGACCCAGCATAGCCAAAAATAAATAGATAAGATTTCATTCACGGTAGCAACTAAAATAAAGATAGTTAAGAATGTTAAAAATATACACAGCCACTAGAACGGAAATTATGAAATTTTACTAAGACACATAACTGAAAGCTTCATAGAAGACATAATAAACTGCTAAAATCCTGAAAACAAAACAATTCAGGAGGTGTTTCCAGGGTCATAAATATGCTCCCCATCACATCTTCTGACATGCTCCACCTGGAACCTGCAGCGTGGCCTCTCCAACATCTAGTCCCGTGGCTTTGGAAGCAGCCATCAGGGAACTGCTCCCCTTGTGCTCTCAGCCTGGAGGTACCCCAGCACCAAAAGTGGACACATAGTCAGGCCTGACCAGTCGGTGTGTTAGTTTAACCTTTTTGCCCACCAGGCCCAAGGACAGGCAAGTGACCCAAATCACGCCAATCAGATTCAGTTCCAGAACTTTTGTCAGAACCCGGGAGAGAACAGAGGTGTTGGTAACTCTGGCATGGAGACAGTCTGGGTCTGTTTAGCACTGTGTGAGCCCCTGTATCCAGTCATGACCAGAGAGAGAGAGAGCTAACTTTCTTCAGTTCATGGGGTCAATCCATTGTTTTAATGAGAGGCAGTACAGAGCTACAGTCAAGAATTAGTACTCTACAGAATCAGATTGTCTGTGTCTAAAGTCTGAATCTGCCATGAGACTTTTAAAAAGTTGTTTAACCACTCCACACCCATCTCATCAATAAAATGGGAACATGAATAGTACTCACTTTAGTTCAAACACTCACCTCAGTTCAAACCAGGCCACCCTGTCCATCACAAACTGCCAGAATTTACTCAAACTCATGTCCATTGAGTCAGTGATGCCATCCAATCATCTCATCCTCTGTTGTCCCCTTCTCCTCCTGCCTTCAGTCTTTCCTAGCATCACGGACTTTTCAAATGAGTCAGTTCTTGGCATCAGGTGGCCAAGGTATTGGAGTTTCAGCTTCAGCATCAGCATCAGTCCTTCCAATGAATATTCAGGACTGATTTCCTTTAGGATGGACTGGTTGGATCTCCTTGCGGTCCAAGGGACTCTCAAGAGTCTTCT
>NW_011494852.1:2762718-2775044 GCF_000754665.1 Bison bison bison | reverse complement strand
CAAGGTATTGGAGTTTCAGCTTCAGCATCAGCATCAGTCCTTCCAATGAATATTCAGGACTGATTTCCTTTAGGATGGACTGGTTGGATCTCCTTGCGGTCCAAGGGACTCTCAAGAGTCTTCTCCAACACCACAGTTCAAAAGCATCAATTCTTTGGTGCTCAGCTTTCTTTATAGTCCAACTCTCACATCCATACATGACCGCTGGAAAACCCATAGCTTTGACTAGATGGACCTTTGTTGGCAAAGTAACATCTCTGCTTTTTAATATGCTGTCTAGGTTGGTCAAAGCATTTCTTCCAAGGAGCAAGCATCTTTTAATGGCTGCAGTCACCATCTGCAGTGATTTTGGAGCCCCCCAAAATAAAGTCTGTCACTGTTTCCATTGTTCCAGCATCTATTTGCCATAAAGTGATGGGACCAGATGCCATGATCCTAGTTTTCTGAAGTTGAGTTTTAACCCAACTTTTTCACTCTCTTCTTTCACTTTCATCAAGAGGCTTTTTAGTTCCTCTTCACTTTCTGCCATAAGGGTGGTGTCATCTGTATATCTGAGGTTATTGATATTTCTCCCTGCAATCTGGATTCCAGCTTGTGTTTCTTCCAGTCCAGCGTTTCTCATGATGTGCTCTGCATGTAAGTTAAATAAGCAGGGTGACAATATGCAGCCTTGCCGTACTCCTTTTCCTATTTGGAACCAGTCTGTTGTTCCATGTCCAGTTCTAACTGTTGCTTCCTGACCTGCATACAAATTTTTCAAGAGGCAGATCAGGTGGTCTGGTATTCCCATCTCTTTCAGAATTTTCCACAGTTTGTTGTGATCCACACAGTCAAAGGCTTTGGCATAGTCAATAAAGCAGAAATAGATGTTTTTCTGGAACTCTCTTGCTTTTTCCATGATCCAGCGGATGTTGGCAATTTGATCTCTGGTTCCTCTGCCTTTTCTAAAACCAGCTTGAACATCAGGAAGTTCATGGTTCACATACTGCTGAAGCCTGGCTTGGAGAATTTTGAGCATTACTTTACTAGCGTGTGAGATGAGTGCAATTGTGCAGTAGTTTGAGCATTCTTTGGCATTGCCTTTCTTTGGGATTGGAATGAAAACTGACCTTTTCCAGTCCTGGGGCCACTGCTGAGTTTTCCAAATTTGCTGGCATATTGAGTACAGCAGTTTCACAGCATCATCTTTCAGGATTTGGAATAGCTCAACTGGAATTCCATCACCTCCACTAGCTTTGTTTGTAGTGATGCTTTCTAAGACCCACTTGACTTCACATGCCAGGATGTCTGGCTCTAGGTCAGTGATCACACCATTGTGATTATCTGGGTCATAAAGATCTTTTTTGTACAGTTCTTCTGTGTATTCTTGCCATCTCTTCTTAATATCTTCTGCTTCTGTTAGGTCCATACCATTTCTGTCCTTTATCGAGCTCATCTTTGCATGAAATGTTCCCTTGGTATCTCTAATTTTCTTGAAGAGATCTCTAGTCTTTCCCATTCTGTTGTTTTCCTCTATTTCTTTGCATTGATCGCTGAAGAAGGCTTTCTTATCTCTTCTTGCTGTTCTTTGGAACTCTGCATTCAGATGCTTATATCTTTCCTTTGTTCCTTTGCTTTTCACTTCTCTTCTTTTCACAGCTATTTGTAAGGCCTCCCCAAACAGCCATTTTGCTTTTTTCATTTCTTTTCCATGTGGATGGTCTTGATCCCTGTCTCCTGTACAATGTCACAAACCTCATTCCATAGTTCATCAGGCACTCTATCTATCAGACCTAGGCCCTTAAATCTATTTCTCACTTCCACTGTATAATCATAAGGGATTTGATTTAGGTCATACCTGAATGGTCTAGTGGTTTTCCCTACTTTCTTCAATTTAAGTCTGAATTTGGCAATAAGGAGTTCATGATCTGAGCCACAGTCGGCTCCTGGTCTTGTTTTTGCTGACTGTATAGAGCTTCTCCATCTTTGGCTTCAAAGAATATAATCAATCTGATTTTGGTGTTGACCATCTGGTGATGTCCATGTGTAGAGTTCCTGGTCTGGTCTTGTTTCTACTGACTGTATAGAGCTTCTCCATCTTTGGCTGCAAAGAATATAATCAATCTGATTTCGGTATTGACCATCTGGTGATGTTCAGGTGTAGAGTCTTCTCTTGTGTTGTGGGAAGAGGGTGTTTGCTACGACCAGTGCGTTCTCTTGGCAGAACTCTATTAGCCTTTGCCCTGCTTCATTCTGTATTCCAAGCCCAAATTTTGTTACTCTAGGTGTTTCTTGACTTCCTACTTTTGCATTCCAGTCCCCTATGATGAGAAGGACATCTTTTTTGGGTGTTAGTTCTAAAAGGTCTTGTAGGTCTTCATAGAACCGTTCAACTTCAGCTTTTTCGGCATTACTGGTTGGGGCATAGACTTGGATTACTGTGATATTGAATGGTTTGCCTTGGAAATGAACAGAGATCATTCTACCGTTTTTCAGATTGCATCCAAGTACTATATTTTCAACTCTTTTGTTGACTATGATGGCTACTCCATTTCTTCTAAGGGAGTCTTGCCCACAATAGTAGATATAAATAATGGTCATGTGAATTAAATTCACCCATTCCATCCCATTTTAGTTCACTGATTCCTAAAATGTCAATGTTCACTCTGCCATCTCCTGTTTGACCACTTCCAATTTGCCTTGATACATGGACCTAACATTCCAGGTTCCTATGCAATATTGCTCTTTACAGCATTGGACTTTACTTCCATCACCCATCACATCCACAACTAGGTGTTGTTTTTGCTTTGGCTCCATCTCTTCATTCCTTCTGGAGTTATTTCTCCATTCTTTCTCCAGTAGCATATTGGGCACCCACCAACCTGGTGAGTTCATCTTTCAATGTCATACCTTTTTGCCTTTTCATACTATTCATGGGGTTCTCAAGGCAAGAATACTGAAGTGGCTTGCCATTCTCTTCTCCAGTGGACCACGTTTTGTCAGAAATGTGACCTGTCCATGACCCGTCCATCTTGGGTGGCCTTACATGGCATGGCTCATAGTTACACTGAGTTAGACAAGGCTGTGGTCCATGTGATCAGTTTGGTTAGTTTTCTGTGATTGTGGTTTTCATTCTGTCTGCTCTCTGATGGATAAGGATAAGAGGCTTATGGAAGCTTCCTGATGGGAGAGACTGACTGAGGGGGAAACTGGGTCTTGTTCTGGTGGGTGGGGCCATGCTCAGTAAATCTTTAATCCAATTTTCTGTTGATGGGCAGGGCTATGTTCCCTCCCTGTTGCTTGACCTGAGGCCAAACTACAGTGGAGGTAATGAAGATATGATGACCTTCAAAGGTCCCATCCATGCCCTGCTACACTCAGTGCCTCCGACCCAGCAGCAGGTCACCACCAACCCACGCTTCCGCCGGAGATTCTTGGACACTCACGGGCATGTCTGGGTCAGTTTCTTGTGGGGTCACTGCTCCTTTCTCCTGGATCCTGGTGTGCACAAGGTTTTGTTTGTGCCCTCCAAGAGTCTGTTTTCCCAGTCCTATGGAAGTTCTGGTGGTTCTATGGTGGGGTTAATGGCAACCTCCTCCAAGAGGGCTTACACCATTACCCAGGTCTGCTGCACCCAGAGCCCCTGTGGCAGGCCACTGCTCTTCCTGATGGGAGAGCAGCAAGAAGGGGCTGTGTTCCCTCCCTGTTGCTTGACCTGAGGCCAAACTATGGTGGAGGTAATGAAGATAATGATGACCTTCAAAAGGTACCTGTATCTCCACAGGAGACACTCAGACACAGTTCAGGCTCAGTCTCTGTGGGCTGGGCGTGTGTTTTGCGCCCTTCCCAGATCTAAGCAGCTCAGGTGACTAAGTGCTTGTCAAGCATACTGTCCCAGGTAAGTCATGCGTCTTAATCACCTCCCCAGTCCCAGCCACTTGGTTTCCTGGGTGCCCCACATGTCTCTTCTAGAGAGCTGATCTCAGGCTGCGACCCTCCTGGCGGAAGATGTATCTCTGGGGTTGAGACTGTAGCAGCCCCTTGCTTTCCCGCTCTGGCTGTCCCAAGCCTGCCTCTCTGCCTCCAGGTGGGGAGGGGTTGGTACACAGCTAGCTCTCCTTTGGTATTCAATCCTTTGTTCTGTGAGCAGGCCAGGCCAGGTTAGGTTGTTAGGTTAGAACCTTTCCAGGAAAGTTCTCTTTTCTGCAGTAGTGGTTAGACCTGTATTCTGTGGGTTTCTTTTTTTCCTTCTCCCAGTTACATTGCCTCCTGAGATTCCAAAACTCCCCACAGACCCGCCTGTGAGAGGGTTTCCTACTGTGTGGAAACTTCTCCTCCTTCACCATTCCCTCCCCAGGACAGGGCTTCATCCCTAACTCTTGTCTCTCTTTTTGTATTTTATATTTTGTCCTACCTCCTTTCGAAGAGAATGGGCTGCCTTTCTGGGTGTGTGGTGTCCTCCGCCAGTGTTCAGAAGTTGTTTTGTGGAAGTTGCTCTGCATTCAAATGATCTTTTGATGAATTTGTGGGGGAAAAAGTGGTCTCCCCTTCCTATTCCTCTGCCACCTTGTCTTTTTAGTAACTATGACTTTTTAGTAACTATGAAATATTAAATTATAGTCTCCTAAAAGAAAGCAACACTGCCATTTTAGTCACCAAAACTGCAAGCACAGCATTCTTTCCTCGACTACTCCTTGCTGCTGGGGTCCTGCCTTCAGAGGTATCTTTCCTCTATTCTCATCATTTTCTCCCTTGATTCACTTTTATTTCCTTCATTTTTTTCTGAAAAGCACTTACCTTTTTTCTCATCACTATACCTTACTCAATAATACTCTCTGTGATACTGTGATTAATAATAAATACGTATTTTGGTCTTTTCCCATGGTTCCTGGCACACAGCTCCTAAAACCCTTGGAATTTTCTAAGTGAATAAGAGAGAGAAAGTATCTTTTGTTATTCATAACAAACATCTTTCAACCATACCTGAGTTTGTGTTAACGAGGTGACTTTTGGAAAGTCCCTAAGGATAGGGGCTGGTTGCCAGTTTCAAGTTTGAAACTTTCAGCCCAACCCCTCTGGAGAAGGGAAAAGGCTGGAGAGAGAATCAATCACCAACAACCAAAACTGAATCAACCACACCTGTGAAATGAAGGTTCAGAAACGCCCAAAGGATGGGGTTCAGAAAGATTCTGGAATAAAAACCATGTGCAGGTGCTGAGAGGATAGCAGGCCTGGAAAGAGCATGGAAGCTCACACCACTTACCACAAACTTTGCCTTATGCCTATCTTTCATCTGGCTGGTCCTAAGTTACATCCTTTTATAATTGAGTTTTTTTCTGAGATGAAAAAACATTTCTCAGAAATGTTTTTTTCTGAGTTCTGTGAGCTGTTCTAACAAATTAATCAAATCTGTGGAAGGGGTCATGGGAATCTTTTGATTTATAGCCAGTTGTTAAGAAACACAGGTAACTCCCTGGACTTGTAACTGGTATCTAAGTGAGGGGGTAGGGGGAATCTTGTGGGACTGAGCCATTAACTGTGGGATCTGATGCTAACTCCAGGAAAAAGTGTTAGAACTGGGGCTTCCCTGGTGGTTTGGTGGCTAAAACTTTGTGTTTCCAATGCAAGGGTCCCAGGTTTTATTCCTGGTCAGGGAACTAGATCCCACATGCCTGCAACTAAGAGTTTGCATGCTGCAACTAAAAAAGATTCCACATGCTGCAGTGAAGATCAAAGATTCCAAATGTGGCAACTAAGACCCAGTGCAGCCAAATGAATAAAAAAAGAAGAGATATATATTTAAATATATAAATGTGTGTGTGTGTGTGTGTGTGTGTATAAACGTGTTAGAACTGATCCCAAATTGCTTTGTATAGGAAAACCCCCCAACAACAAACTTAGGACCAGAGTGCCAGAGGAGTATTCTGTGAGTAGACAGAACACAGGAGTTTTCCTAAATACTTCCGTTCCTGTTAGAAGACCACTTCGTATGAACAAATCACTCCATGAAATGCAATTATTTATTGGGTGTTCCTGACACATTACGCCTGTCATGTGGTCATAAGTTTCTCTCTCCCTTTTTTTTAAACTTGGAAAATGTCTACTGCTAAGTCCCTTCAGTCGTGTCCGACTCTGTGCGACCCCATAGATGGCAGCCCACCAGGCTCCCCCATCCCTGGGATTCTCCAGACACACAAAAACAGAGTATAACAACCCCTCACCCCATGTACCCATCAAAAAGCTTCAACAACTAAAAACATTTTGCTGTGTTTTTTTCATCCTTCTCCCCAACTCTACCTTATTCTGTTGGAATGTTTTGGAGCAAATCCCAATCAACCAGGACCCAATACATGTTCAAAGTTCCCAACTTATTTTTAAAAATGTCTTTTTAGGGGGAATTCCCTGGTGGTCCAGTCCTTAGGACTCCATGCTTTCACTGCTGAGGACCCGGGGTCGAGGAACTAAAATCCCATCAGCTATGTGGTATAGCCAAAAAAAATCTTTTTTATTTTTTGGTTTGAATTTCAACTCCAAAAAGCTCATTTTATTTGGTTGTTTTATCTCAATTCTCTTTTAATTTGTATCTCTTAACTCTCTACTGAATTTTTCTTCATGCTACTAGACTTGCTGAACAAATCAGGTCAACTGCCTATAGAATATGCCACTTTCTGGATTTGTCTGATTGTGATTGCTCCCTTGTGGTATTATATAACTTGTGCCACCACACCCCACATTTCCTGTAGAGTGGTAATTCCTTCTAGAGGCTTGATTAGATTATTTCAGGGTCCTTCCCACCCCAGGATATGGCAGAAAGATGGATAAGTACAAGACTGCATTATGGGAGTGCTGTATAGTTCTTATTAGGAGACACAATCACATGGCTGCCTCTGATTCAGTGATGCTGAGGTTGACCAATGGATTTGGCTGAGAAAAGCCCGATTCCTCTCTAGCAGCCTTTTATCAAATGATTTTATCTTACATTGTTGACCACCACCTGAGTCAATTAATTCATTATGGTCTGCAAAATGGTGAGTTTTCTAATCGTATCATCTTTTCTACACAGGAGAGTACTCAGAATCTTCTAAATAGAAGAAAACTTCCCTCATCCACTAGGGCTACATTTGGTTACCCTGAAAAATGTCTGTAGTGGAGAAGCAGAAAATTTGCTTAATTCCTCATTTTTCTCCTTTTAATTAGCAATTTTCAGAATAATGAGTGGGCTGCACTTCTTTTTTTTTTTTTTTTTTCATCTTTTTCTATCCTTTTATTTATTCTTGTTGGCACTGAGTTTTCTTTTTTTTTTTTTAATTGAAGGCTAATTACTTAACAATATTGTGGTGGTTTTTGCCATACATTCACATGAATCTACCATGGGTGTATATGCGTTCCCCATCCTGAACCCCCCTCCCACCTCTCCCCATCCCATCCCTCAGGGTCATCCCAGTGCACCAGCCCTGAGCACCCCGTCTCATGCATCGAACCTGGACTGACGATCTGTTTCACATATGTTAATATACATGTTTCAAAGCTATTCTCTCAAATCATCCCACTCTCACCTTCTCCCACATGGTCCAAAAGTCTGTTCTTTACATCTGTGTCTCTTTTGTGCACAGCACTTCTTAATAAATCAAAGGATCCAGTCCCTCCAGAGTAGATGATATCCTCTGGCCCCAGGGGCTTCTACCCATAAAAGATGGGCTGGGAAGGCAGGAAATCTTATTTGTTGTTCACAGTGAAATTTTGCACAATCACCCAAATTTCAACTGCCTAATTAATTACAGCTTCTCCTAATAGTTAAAATCTGAAGACAATTTAGATAACAGATTCAGTTGGTTAAAAGAACAGCCAAGAAGAGTGACAGAAATTAACAGCCTGAAAACTGGATTTATACACTTTTTTTATAAAATGAATTTGAGTTTCTGATTAATACCAGCAATTTGAATTTTCATTTGGCATATATAGTTAGGAAACATTTACTCCATAATCTGTTATGGAAGGTCAACTAGATGAAACAAGAAAGAAGTAACATTGAATTTTACCTTTAGGCAAAAAAAAAAGAAAAAAAAACACTATGCAAATTTAATTCCATTAGGGTTAATGAAAATCACATTTTGAAACCAGCTTCTAATATTTTCCATTACCATTGCTCTGCAGCATTTCTGGCATACATCTATCCAAAATAAATGTTAAAATGCTTGAATAAAGGTCCTTAAGAGTCAGTCAGTGATCACAAATAAATTATTTCAAACAGATTCATAGGTACACAGTATAGAAAAGATATCTGTCAATGCACAGAACTGAAAGCCAAGGTGCAATTACATAAAGACTTGATTTAAAGTCTATTTATAATATGGTGATACAGGGGGTTCTCTGATTTGCAAGGTCCACGTGTGCAGATTCAACCAACTACAGGTCAAAAATATTCAGGGGAAAATACTCCAGAAAGTTCCAAAAAGCAAAACTTGAATCTACCATGCAGGCAACTATTAGATAGCATTTACACTGAATTTAACAACTATTAACACTGCATTTAAACTGTATTAAGTTTTATAAATAATCTAGAGATTATTTAAATTACACATGGGAATGTGTGTAGGTTCTATATAAATATTATGCCATTTCATATAAGGGACTTGAGAATCTTCAGATTTCTGTACAGGGGGTTCTAGAACCAATCTCCTGCAGGTGCTGAGGGATACTGTACTTGGAAAGTCATTAAAAATGCTGGAAGATATAAAATACATCCCTTTAAAGGCATACAACTCTTGGGAACCCCGTATCAATACTGAGGCCCCATTGTGAAACCAGAGCCCCAGAGCTCCCAAGTGGTGAAGAAAGCAAGGCGAGAGGTGTCATCACTTCGTCTTGCTGCCCTCCTCTCATCCTCCCTGCAGAGGATGACCTCTTTACCTGTCTGACCTCACCCCTCGTGTCCGTTTCACTCACTGTTTCAGCCACGACAGACCCTCACTGCTCTTCACACACTCAGGTTTGCTCCTGCCTCAGGAGCTTTGTTCCCTCTCCCCAGAACCCTCTTTTCCTGGTTATCATCAAGGCCTGCTTCTTCATCTCCCCCAGTTTCTTTCTCAAATATCACATTCTCACTGATGCCTTTTCTAACCAAGTGTCTAAGATCACAGTCCTCATCTATCTGCATGAAAGGAGGCACTTCTGTCTTGTTTGCCGCTGCTTCCTCTGTGCCTGGCACAAAGAAAGTGTGCAATATAAATACCTGTGTAATGAACACATGAACTACAAGTCAGTTTCCTTCTTTCACTTATATATTTGCACTGAAAAAGTAATTTTATTTAAAACGAGTGACAGATGTTTGTAAAAAGAAGTTAACATTTGTGACTTTCTAATAAATAGAAAACCTAGTTAGGGGATTGCCTATACTTCTTTAATATGAACTACATATTTTGCTTGCAAATGAGTCTAAGGCTCAGTATCAGTTAGGATACCAGATTTTTAGGACAAATAAAACTGAGGTAGACAAAACCAAAGAGAACTCACAGCCACAACTCATGTAGCCTGGCCTTTAACAGGAACATTGGAATTAACACACCAATGGAGATGTCCCTAGACTCGAAAAGATAAAGACAGCAGGACTCATATGGTCTACCTGTAAAAAATGCTGTGGGATGCCAAAGCTTTATATGATGAACAAATCCAATGTGGGAAACCATATTTTTCCTTAATTCATTTTGGCTGGACTGATAGTTCAAGACTTACACAAAGGAATCCCCATGGAGCACTTGATTAAGATCATATTTCTCATTTTAGACAACATTCCAGTTCATACACAAAGTAAACTCTACATTTTCTATAAATCCAGAGGGGTGAAAATCCCACCTGAACTGTCAACTGGCTTGTTCAAAAATTCCTAGCTACTGCAAGTGTCCCACATCCCTCTCCATTCCCTTCCCTGAGTGTCCCCATTCTATGCATGCTCAGTTGCTCAGTCATGTCTGACTCTTTTGCAACCCCATGGACTGTAACCCAACAGGCTCCTCTGTCCATGGAATTTTCCAGGCAAGAATACTGGAGTGGCTAGCCCTTTCCTACTCCAGGGGATCTTCCCAACCCAGGGATCGAATCTGCATCTCTTGCGTCTCCTGCACTGGCAAAGTGGGTTCTTTACCACTGCGCCATCTGGGAATTCTAGTTACAAGGTAATAGAGCAGTGACTACTGGTAGAAGAGGTCCCTAGGGGCTTTTATGCTGAAAAGATCCTAACAGTTTTTACATCAAGCAAGGTAATACTATTGCCATCTTATAACTCCCAAAGAGACAATAACGCAGAAGGGAAAGGGAGGTGGCCTGCCTAAGGAACCAGGAAAGAAACAAGTAAAGCAAATGTCCTAGGAGTGGCAACTTTTTCCACCTAAAAGCGTCCTGGTGAGAAGAACAACCTGCTGTACATTCCTCTCTGATGCTGGCTCTGCACATAATTGTGCTCTGTACTTCAGAGAAGGGCTAATAGCACCTTTCAGGCCATGCTGGAAGCAATAACCACATGGGATGACAACCAACTGGATACAGTATTTCACACACTGACTGCTTCTGATCTTCACAAGAACTCTTGTGAAGGTGGGTGGTAATTCCATCTTACAGATGGGCAAACTGAGGCTTACAGATGTTAGAGATTTGCTTGACATCACACAGATAATAAGAAGCAGAGTCATTTTCTAAACCCACATTTTCTGATTCTATGCCCCATAATAAGCAGTGTCAAGAGCACTAGTTAATACTCACAACTTACTTCTCTAACAGTGAGATTATGAGGGTGAACCACCTGAAGTAAGGGGCAGAGTCACTAATGAATACAGACAGGACAGGACTCATGTACACCCTGCCTGCCCCAGAGCACAGTCAGCAACTGCAGTTCCTAGACACAGGCAGCAGGGTCTGTTAATCAGTGAGCATATCCCAAACCTGACTTTAACTCAGGGAGCGTCAGAAGCATGTTTTCGCCCCCTCAAGGGGTGGGACAGTGGAACTAGTACTCTATCTCAAGTTTGAAACAGTCAAGCGTTTGAGCACTGAATTCAGGGCTTTCTTCAACCACAGTCCTAGGCTCAGCTGCCAAGCACAGGTCCTTGCCTAGTCAGTCAAGTTCATCGATGTTAGACCATAGATTCTTTCCCCAAGGACAAATGCTAAAGAGTGTCTCTGGGCCTTGCTGATAAAATCTTTAAAAGCCAACACAGGGGAAAAAATGCCTAACTATTCCATTTGAATTGGTGAATATCCTGAGAGAGAGGGACCACGGCAGTACATAAATTCCAGAAACAACAAATACTGTTCTGTGGCAAGAGCAAAATGTTAAGTCTGCAGGCCTACATTTGGCAATCACATTTTAGGATTTACTTTTATGTCAGCAGTTTGAAACCCAGAATACAACATAGATTCTAAAACCTATCAACAGCCCTTAGTTTCCAGTTTAGACTCTGAAAGCCTGTTTAGCCCATTATACACAAAAACATGGTAGTGTTCCAGCTATCCTAATCACATTTCAATGGGGAAAGTCAAGCCAAAATTCCAAACCACATCAAGAAATATTTCCCCTTCTCAGCTCAGATGGTCCACACTGGTCCCAGAAAAGCAGAAGGGACCAGCTAAGTGCCACTGCACCCAGTGGATTACTGAACTCCAAGTCCTCAGGGTTAGTTCATCCTTCTCTAGTTGTCCTGTCCTGGGGAACAAGGGCACTGGCCCATTGGGTCAGAGGGGAAGTGGCCCTGGAGGCCTAGCTCTGTCTCCTCCAGCACTTGGAGGCACAGTCTGAAGAAGAGCTCAGTAATGTTCATGTTAAAATAAGAGGCTTTGGCTTCATTTTTCAAACCACTCTTGCCTGAAATTCTAAATAAAGCTAATGATGGTTGTGCCATTATAGGATGATAGCTGTAACAGTCTGGGCCTGTTCAACTGTTTCAGACAAGGCAGAGTCTCTAAGTGCTCTCTTGCCACATCTCTGCCCAGCAGCAATCAAGCACACAGGGAGTTGAACTTGGTTCTTCACATAAAACAAACAAAAGTCACAGCTGTGTATCTGTGCATGTACACACAGTAGTCTGGAATGGCACACACCAACCCAGTTAACAGTGGTCTCTTCCGGGAAAAGGAATGAGATGGGAAAGTCGAGCAGTAGTGTTAAATTTTACTGCTTGAGTTTCTCTTGAGAAGTACAATTTTTTTCAAAATATGCTTTATATATGATTTACATGTATAATATTAAAAAATACTTTAAACTTTGCCAAGCCACTTTTAAAAACACTTCAAAATCATGCTTTCTCTGAATACATGCCATGACCATAGGAAAAAAATCAGAAAATAAAAATATATTT
>NW_011494852.1:2727985-2762618 GCF_000754665.1 Bison bison bison | reverse complement strand
TTGGATAGGTTCAAAACAGAATGACCCAAGGAAGATATTACACACGTATACATTTATACCAGCAGATTCAGCAATAGGCCAAATCGAGTCCAATAGACAAGTCTACAAGGGAAAACTGGTTATCACATTTTTAAAGGGTTATTTTTAAAAAACCCAAAAAACAAAGAATTTGTGACAGAGACAAATGTGGCCCACGCAGCCTAAAATTTACTATTTGCCCTCTACAGAAAAAATGTGAAGATGCCTAATGCCTGATTTAAACCAAGACTATTATTTCTTCTCAAAAATAATTTTTAATTCCTCTTGGAGGATTTTCCCAGTGGTTCAGTGGTTAAGCATCCACAATGCAGGAGACATGCGTTCGATCCCCAGG
The DNA here is from genome assembly GCF_000754665.1 of Bison bison bison. Taxonomy (NCBI): domain Eukaryota; kingdom Metazoa; phylum Chordata; class Mammalia; order Artiodactyla; family Bovidae; genus Bison; species Bison bison. The sequence goes on along the minus strand of NW_011494852.1, from coordinate 2,762,245 downwards.
TCCAAAAAGATCTCACATGCCGTGGAGTAACTAAGTCCATGTGCCACAACTACTGAGCCCACACGCCTAGAGCCCACGCTCCACAACAAGAGAAGACACTGCAATGAGAAGTCGGCGCACTGCAACTAGAGAGCAGCCCCCACTCGCCACAGCTGGAGAAAACCTGTGCAGCAATGAAGACCCAGCACAGCCAAAAATAAAACAAAACAATTCCTCTTGGAAATGCTTTCCAAATCACAATATGCCTTTCAAACACAATAAAAGTGAGTCATAACACTTAATAGCTTAGCTTTTGTTCCCCCCAAACCCACAACATTATAAATTAGCTTATTCAGCCACTGCAATCATCAGATTTGGTTCAGAAGACTGGTGATTTCCGAAAATCAAATACAACCCCGGGATGCTGAAAAAACATTCTCCCTCCTAGCATCCAGAAACCTAACCTCTGATGTGTTGCTAAAATGTACAAGGACACACGGAAAAATCAAACTCAGAAGAACTCTCTGAGCAACTAAAAATAATTTTAAAAATCTAGCAGTGAAGCGAATTTACCAGATGACAGTTTAACAATTATTTTCTAAATGAAGGAAGGAAAAACATCACCTTTATTCTGAATGAAATTCATATTCCAATTTTATAATCTAAAGCCCTGAAAAGGGGAGAATATTTCATTTTGACTATCAAAGACCTAAGAAATGTCCTGAATAAGAATCAAATGTATCCTAATATGAACAACTGTAAATTCAGAACTGGAAAAATACCTTTATCCTGTAAACATGTGTAGAACTTGCTACATTAAACCAATGCGTCTATATAATGACAATTCACAAATAAATCTTTATAATCACATTTAGAATTCTCAGTCCCTACTGTGTACTTTATCCCCTGGAGAAGGAAATGGCAACCCACTCCAGTATCCTTGCCTGGGAGATCCCATGGACAGAGGAGCCTGGCGGTCTACAATCCATGGGGTCGCAAGAGTCAGACACGACCAAATGACTATCACATCACATCACATCACTGTAACAGCATGTTACTTGGAAATTAAGTTCCAAGTTGAAAATTTAAAGAAAATCTAGGCTGATTCATTTAATAATCTTTTATCCTACTTAATTTTAAATGAAAGCAATTAAAAACCTGGCATGCAAAAAAAAATTTTTTTCACAAGAACACAGTATCAATGGAAAGAGGACGAAGACCATCATTTCAGTGATTTGAGAAAAAACAAAAACAACATTCTCACTTACCTCTGGAATACACTTTCCAACCCAAGTATGACAGAGAAGATACTCTACCTCAATGTCCTGGAGACTGAATTCCTTCTGATCTGTCAAGTTCGCAGCCCCAGCACTAAGTTCCATCAGCATCTTGGCAATCTCGGGCTTGATGGCTGAAGTCAGCCGACTGGCTGCTTCCATGACGTGCTCCTGCACATCTTTGAGCTGCATGGCTGCCTTGGAGTAGTGAGAGTTCCTGAACACAGTGCTGAAGAGATCTGTGAGGAAAGTACTGGCACGGCAGAAGACGTTGAGGGCATCCAGGTACTTGGAGATGCCCTGCTGGATGTCGGCAATGGGAGTGGAGTGGGGCATGGCGTGGTGGCAGCTGCCTGCAGCGGTCAGACTGCCCAGGGGGGTGGTGGTGGCCGTAGATGCCAGGGGAGCACTCAGTGCTCGGCCCAGCTCGGGCATTGGGTACTGCTGGTGCTGCTGCACCTTCTGCTTGGACCCGCCAAGCAGGAAGCGCCGCTTGTAGTCCATTTTACTGTCCTGGGCACTGCAGCAATACATGCGGGAAGGGGACTGTCCCAGTGACCGGGAGAGGGTCAGGGTTCCAATTCCTTTTTCTTTCTTCCTAAAACCGTGGCTAGGTATAAAAATAGTGGAGTTCTGCAAATCTAAGTTTTAAAAAAGGCATTTCCATGAGGCAGGTGACCATGTGATCCAATGTCGACGTGAAAAGGACAAGAAGTTTATATAGTTAATATTTTCAGTGGAAGCAGGACCTCTGACAAAAAATAAGTGTGTCCAAAATGCTATATAAGAACTGTTAGCATTCCACCCTCTTAATAAAAAGATATGGTTGCTGAGAAAAATGTTTACTGAGAACTGCTTTGCAAGAATATTTTGATACTTGTATTTACAATGGCAGAAAAATAACTTAACTTTAAAAAATGTAATATAATGTATCTTCAATATACCAGAAAAGTTAGAACCCAAAAACCCACAAGCTGATCAACAGCAATTTAAAAAGCAGTACAGAATCACTTCACACTAAGTCCTTAGGAAGGAAGATCAAATCTGCAGAATTTTGACAGAGCCTGCCTGCCAAATCCATTTACCTGTAAAGCTTCTTCTAAATGCGAAAAATTTCCAAATTTCCTTTAATATTTTCTGAAAACAAGTTTTTTTTTCTTCAAAAAAATGGCATTTGTTATTATAAGTCTTCTTTCCTTTTGTTTGCTGAGGTAGCGGTTTCCTTGTAACATTAATAAGAGGTGCTTCCAGACTGGGTTGGCCCTCAATTGTAAAGTCTGAAGCAAGAATGCACAGATGTACTTGTAAGGCTTCTAAGTCATTTCCTGTGAGGGGGGGAAATAAGATAGAATTAGGAGAGTTATAAGACAGTGAGTAATTCTAGAACATTAACTCCTGAAACGCTATCATCCACAAAGATGGGCTCCAAATGAATAAGAAACATTATAAAAGAGTAGAACTACGATATGATGATGGTTAGAAAATTCCTCAAGTTGTAGTACAAAAATAACACAACAAAAAGTTTGATTCCACACAAACCGCTTCAAAGTTCATGCTGACAAGTGACACATCGCGCGGGGCCTGGACTAATGTTTGTGTTTGGCATTCCCTTGTTTTTTCCTCAAAGAGCTCACAAATCCACAAGAGGATTAGGAGAGTACCCGACTGGGACTGTTGACAAGTACAGCACTCACAAAACCTTAAGGGGGATTGGGAAATGGAGCGATGAGCAAAAGACTGAGAAATCAAGGTTGTTATGAGGAAAATGTTACTCTACCTTAAGGAAATAGGCCATGATTGTACGCCAGGTTTTGATAAGTGCAAGAGTGATGGCCAGGGCTCATCAGGTGAAAGGACTACCACAGCAAAGACCCTGAAGCAGGATGACTTTAGGTCTGTTCAGGATACCCAGGTCGGCCGAAGTGCAGCATCAGAAAGACAGAGTCTGGAGAAGTGAGTGGCTGGCAGGTTTGCTTCTCATCCTCATCCAGTACCAATTTCCCCTCTAGATGATCGAAGGAAAGTCTAGGAGGCTGTGCTAGTTCCTACACCCTGGGGAGGCTTCTACACAACCCCTGGCTCTGGATAGGTGCAAAAAGCAAGGTCTAAGTATCTCTGGTTGTCATTTCTGAACCTACAATAGTGAAGCAGTGTGATTCTCCCTCCACAGCTCATTAGGTTTACACTTGCCTTAATGATCTGCTCTCTCAAACAAAAATAGTTCAAATATATTTTATTGAATGACATATGTAGTCTACATGATGTCTGTATATAGCTTGGTATGTCAAGGCTGTATATTGTCACCCTGCTTATTTAACTTATATGCAGAGTACATCATGAGAAATGCTGGGCTGGAAGAAACACAAGCTGGAATCAAGATTGCTGGGAGAAATATCAATAACCTCAGATATGCAGATGACACCACCCTTATGGCAGAAAGTGAAGAGGAACTAAAAAGCCTCTTGATGAAAGTGAAAGAGGAAAGTAAAAAAGTTGGCTTAAAGCTCAACATTCAGAAAATGAAGATCATGGCATCTGGTCCCATCACTTCATGGGAAACAGATGGGGAAACAGTGGAAACAGTGTCAGACTTTATTTTGGGGGGCTCCAAAATCACTGCAGATGGTGACTGCAGCCATGAAATTAAAAGACCCTTACTCCTTGGAAGAAAAGTTACGACCAACCTAGACAGCATATTGAAAAGCAGGGACATTACTTTGCCAACAAAGGTTCATCTAGTCAAGGCTATGGTTTTTCCAGTGGTCATGTATGGATGTGAGAGTTGGACTGTAAAGAAAGCTGAGCGCCAAAGAATTGACGCTTTTGAACTGTGGTGTTCTCTTGAAGTCCATTCTGAAGGAGATCAGCCCTGGGATTTCTTTGGAGGGAATGATGCTAAAGCTGAAACTCCAGTACTTTGGCCACCTCATGCGAAGAGTTGACTCATTAGAAAAGACTCTGATGCTGGGAGGGATTGGGGGCAGGAGGAGAAGGGGACGACAGAGGATGAGATGGCTGGATGGCATCACTGACTTGATGGACGTGAGTCTGAGTGAACTCCGGGAGTTGGTGATGGACAGGGAGGCCTGGCGTGCTGCAATTCATGGGGTTGCAAAGAGTCAGACACGACTGAGCGACTGAACTGAACTACTTATTGATAACCAGATTTTCTTTCTTTCCACTTTGCTTTTTTGGTAGATAAAAATAAATATGTCATACCATGACATCACCGATTCAATGCACATGAGTTTGAACAAATTTCAGGAGACAGTGGAGGACACGGAAGCCTGGTGTGCTGCAGTTCATGGGGTCACAGAATCAGACATGATTGAGTGACTAAATAACAACCATCTTTTCATTCATTATATAGCCAATTACCATGCCTTCTTTATGATTCTACAATTTCATTAGGAACCCAGGAAGGTAGACAGGTTGTAAGAGCAAGAGATGAGAAAAGTGTTGTGAATACAAACACATACTCTAAAAGTACAAGCCTAACCCGGCTAGCATATAAATCCAATTAAACTAGCACCGTTTGTAGCTCTGTGTTCAAGAGAATTTTGACTCTTAAAAACTCTCATAAACTTTTCAAGAAATGAGATATCAAACAGCTATATGTAAGAAATATGTTCCCAAATGTTCATTTTTCAAATTAATTACATACAATAAGGCAATCACATCTATCCCTACTCAAGTGTTCCACTGTTACCAGTGTGGCTGTACAAATTCAGAAGGACAAGAGAAACACTCAGCAGGAGTGCTGAAGGATGGAAGGCTGCTCACATAGAAACTGTGTGCTCTGTGAAGGAAAACTATCACCTTGAACTGGCCACAGTGAGTCTTGAAAAGCCCTAAGGAACACGCTTCTTTGTTGTGTGTTGCACACTGGTGCTCCTGGCTCTGAGAGTCCACCCCCATTCCTCTGCCAGATGATTCAAGAAGGTCAAGTAAGGCCCACACACTCACTTAATTTTTTAATAAACATCATAAACATTAAACTTTTCCCCCTTTACATGCTTTCAAAGTTTATGTAGATGAAACTAGTAATGCTTAAATATACTACTTCACCAAATTCATCTGCAAATTCAATGCAGTCTCTATCAAAATTTGAACCTTTTCCACAGAAATAGGCAAGTTGATCCTAAAATGCATATGGAAGTGCAAGAGACCCAAGACCTACCAAGTACTGAAACCAAGACGTCAGAGGACTCACACTTCCTAATTTGGAAACCTAGGTGTAAAGCTACAGTAATAAAGGCAGCAGAGCTCTAGGATAAGGAAAGACATATATATAAATGGAATGCGATTGAGAGTTTGGAATAAACCTAGACACCTATGCTCAGCTAATTTTAGACAAGGGCGCAAAACCATTCAGTTGAGAAAGAACAGTCTTTTCAATAAATGATGATGGGACAACTAGATATCCTCATGCAAAAAAAAATATATATATGAATAAGAACCCCTCTCTTATATTATAAACAAAAAGTAACTCAAAATGGGTCAAAGACCTCAATGTTAGAACTAAAAATTTTAAAGCTCTTAAAAGAAAATATAGGTGCAAATTTTTGTGATCTTAGATTAGGCAATGGTTTCTTGGACATGACATCTTAAAACACAAACAATAAAAGAAAAAATAGATAAGCTGGACTTCATCAAAACTAAAAATATTTGTGCATCAAAGGTTACTACCAAGGTGAAAAGACAACCCACAGCATGGGCAAAAATAATGGAAAATCATGTATCTGTTAAGGGTCTAGTATCCAGAATATAAAAAGAACTTTAAAAAAAATTTTTTAAAGACAAATAACCTAGTAAAATGTGGGCAAATTATATGAACAGATGCTTCTTGAAAGACATACAACTAGCCAATAAGCAAATCAAATGATGCCCAACATGGATAGTCACTAGGGAAAAACAAATAAATCACAGTAAGATATCACTTCACACATGCTAGCATGACTACAGTAAAAACAAGCAAAAAACAAAACAGAAAATAAGTGTGGGTGAGAATGTGGAGAAACCGGAACCCTCCTAAGTTGCTGGTAGGAATGTGAAATGATGCTGCAACTGTGAAAAACAGTTTGGCAGTGCCTCAAAACGTTAAACAGAAAGTTGCCATTGAGACCAGGCAATTCCACTCTTAAGCATATACCCAAGAAAACTGAAAAACATCAGTTCATTAAAAAAAAAAAAAAATTACACATGAATGTCCATAGCATCATTATTCACAATAGCCCAAAAGTGGAACAACCCAAGTCTATCAACTGAAGAATGAATAAACAAAATGTGTTACAGCCATACAATGGATATTATTCAACCATAAAAAATGAATGAAACATTGATAAATGCTTGGAGAAGGAAATGGCAACCCACTCCAGTATTCTTGCCTGGAAAATTCCATGGACAGAGGGCCCTGGCAGGCTACAGTTCATGGGGTCGCAAAGAGTTGGCCACAACTCAGTGACTGAGCACACTGATAAACGCTACAGTGTGACTGAACCTCGAAGACATTATGGTAAGAGAAAGAAGCCAGAGACAGAAGGCCAGATAATGTGAGATTCCACTAACACGAAACAGTCATATAAATCAAATGCAGGGAGACAGAAAAAAGTAGATCAGTAGTTGCCAGGACCGAAGGAGAGGAAGGAAATGGGGAGTGGTTATCAATTAATACAGCTTTTTTTTTTTTTTTTTTTTGAGATGATAAAGACATTCTAGAATTAGATGGTGGTGATGGTTGCACAACTATACCTCAAGTTTAAAAAAATCATTAAAAAGGAAAAAAGAATTAAAGAAAAATATGAGAATGATGTCTCAGCAAATTCAGAATACTAATGAAAGCTACTAAAAAAAAAACAGAACCAAACAAATTCTGGAGTTGAAAAATATAATAACTGATATAAAAAAATTAAGGGCTTAACAGCAGATATAAACAGGAATCAGTGAAATTAAAGATTAACCAATTGAGATTATCTAGACTGAGAAACAGGAAGATAAAACTCTCAGAGACTGTGGGACACCACCAAGAATACCAGCATCACAGAAGAAGAGAGGGAGAAAGGCACAAAAAAAGTATTTGAAGAAATCAGTTCAGTTCAGGCGCTCAGCCATGTCTGACTCTCTGCAACCCTGTGGACTGCAGGCTTCCCTGTCCATCACCAACTCCCAGAGCTTGCTCAAACTCATGTCCATCAAGTCGGTGATGCCATCCCACCATCTCATCCTCTGTCATGCCCTTCTCCTCCTGCCTTCAATCTTTCCCTGCATCAGGGTCTTTTCCAATAAGTTCTTCGCATCAGGTGGCCAAAATATTGGCGTTTCAGCTTCAGCATCAGTCCTTCCAACGAATATTCAGGACTGATTTCCTTTAGGATGGACTGGTTGGATCTCCTTGCAGTCCAAGGGACTCTCAAGAGTCTTCTCCAACATCACAGTTCAAAAGTATCAATTCTTCGGTGCTCAGCTTTCTTTATAGTCCAACTCTCACATCCAGACAGGACTACAGGAAAAACCATAGTTTTGACTAGATAGACCTTTGTTGGCAAAGTAATGGCTCTGCTTTTCAATATGCTGTCTAGGTTGGTCATAGCTTTTCTTCCAAGGAGCAAGCATCTTTTAATTTCATGGTTGCAGTCACTGTCTGAAGTGATTTTGGAGCCCCCAAAATAAAATCTCTCACTGTTTCCATGTTTTCCCCATCTATTTGCCACAAAGTGATGGAAGCGGATGCCATGATCTTAGTTTTCTGAATGTTGAGTTTTAAGCCAGCTTTTTCACTCTCCTCTTTCACTTTGATCAAGAGGCTCTTTAGTTCTTCTTCACTTTCTGCCATAAGGGTGGTGTCATCTGCATGTATGAGGTTATTGAAATTTTTCCTGGGAATCTTGATTCCAGCTTGTGCTTCATCCAGCCCAGTGTTTCTCATGATGTACTCTGCATATAAGTTAAATAAGCAGGGTGACAATATATAGTCTTGATGTACTCCTTTCCCGATTTGGAACCAGTCCGTTGTTCCATGTCCAGTTAGTTCTAACTGTTACTTCTTGACCTGCATACACAGATTTCTCAGGAAGGAGGTAAGGTGGTCATGTATTCCCATCTCTTTCAGAATGTTCCACAGTTTGTTGTGATCCACACAGTCAAAGGCTTTGGCGTAGTCAATAAAGCAGATGTTTTGCTGGAACTCTCTTGCTTTTTCTATGACCTAATGGATGTTGGCAATGTGATCTCTGGTTCCTCTGCCTTTTCTAAATCCGGCTTGAACATCTGGAAGTTGACAGTTCACATACTGTTGAAGCTTGGCTTGGAGAATTTTGAGCATTACTTTGCTAGCGTGTGAGATGAGTGCAATTGTGCGGTAGTTTGAGCATTCTTTGGCATTGCCTTTCTTTGGGATTGCAATGAAAACTCACCTTTTCCAGTCTTGTGGCTACTGATGAGTTTTCCAAATTTGCTGGCATATTGAGTGCGGCACTTTCATAGCATCATCTTTTAGGATTTGAAATAGCTCAACTGGAGTTCCATCACCTCCACTGGCTTTCTTTGTAGTGATGCTTCCTAAGACCCACTTGACTTCCCATTCCAGGATGTCTGGCTCTAGGTGGGTGATCACACCATTGTGATTATCTGGGTCATGAAGATCTTTTTTATATACTTCTTCTGTGTATTCTTGCCACCTCTTCTTACTATCTTCTGCTTCTGTTAGGTCCATACCATTTCTGTCCTTTATTGTTCCCATTTTTGCATGAAATATTCCCTTGGTGTCTCTAATTTTCTTGAAGAGATCTCTAGTCTTTCCCATTCTATTGTTTTCCTCTATTTCTTTGCATTGATCACTGAGGAAGGCTTTCTTATCTCTCCTTGCTATTCTTTGGAACTCTAAATTCAAATGGGTATATCTTTCCTTTCCTCCTTTACCTTTAGCTTCTCTTCTTTTTTCAGCTATTTGTAAGGCCTCCTCAGACAACTGTTTTGCATTTATTTTTCTTGGGGATGGTCTTGATCACTGCCTCCTGTACAATGTCACAAACCTATGTCCATAGTTCTTCAGGCACTCTGTCTATCAGATCTAATCCCTTGAATCTATTTGTCACTTCCACAGTATAATTATAAGGAATTTGATTTAGACCATACCTGAATGGTCTAATGGTTTTTCCCTACTTTCTTCAATTTAAGTCTGAATTTGAAGAAATAAAGTTCCCAAATTTCTCAAATTTGATGAAAAGCACATGAATCTATACATTTATGAAGCTCAACAAACTCCAAGTAGGATAAACTAAAAAAAGAATTCAGTGTAGACACATTATAATGCAATGTCGAAAGCTAAAGAGAGACTCTTGAAAGCAACAAGAGAAAAACAACTCATTACATAAGTTGACTCTGTAGTTATGTAAGGTTGCTATGAACACTGAATTAGCAAATATTAAATCAGTACTCTTAGAAGACATACATGCAAAGTTAAGATCCCATAAATGTCTGGTGAAAACATTGTCACCAACCAATTAACATATAATCTTGTCTTATGTTTCTATTTACAGATACCTTAGTTAACATATATTGTTGATTCATTAACACTGAACTCACAGGCAATAGCAATGTAACTCATACCTAATCAAGCTCATCAAACACATGGATTTTCTCTGTTAGGTACATCACAGCCTTCCTGGACTTAGGAACACTAGAGAGCACTTCAGCAATATACTTAGGGGCCATTTTAAACAGTGAAACTGCCAACAAAAAGTATAAAAATGCAAAAAACGTGGCACTTAAGAGACTATGAAAAGAATACTTGCTTATAGTCTGAGAGCTGAAATGAGAAGGCAGACCGTCACCCTGTTCAACCCCAGCTGGGGGTGTGCATGTTGGGCAATTCAAATTTTTTGCCACTTTGCACATATCTACAACTGACCACAAGAGCTCTGCAAGTATTTATTTTATGTTGCAAATAAATTGTAGCCACTAAGCTAATCTGCAAACACAGAATCTGAGATTTGTGACATCTATGTGAGGATCAACTATGTACATAATACTACTTCAAACACTTGTATTCCCAACATAATGGGGTACTCCTCTTCTTAAAAATAAACAAAAACATCAATCTATGAAACAAATAATCAGAGGGTTACTGACCATCTTAAAAGATACATAGAAGCTCCTTTAAGTAGTGAACTCCAGGATATATTTAATGTAACAATTCAACTACTTCATTTTGGACAACCTTTCAGGATTTCACTGTGATTTTAAAAGGCTCAAGCTTATTTATTTAAGGTATAATCCATCTGACAAATTAGAAGTACATAATTTATAGAGACAAATTTATGCTTTAAGAGAACAAGTATAGACTTGCCTGGTGGTGCAGTGGGTAAGAATCCATTTGCCAGTGCAGGGGACACAAATTCGATCCCTGGTCCAGGAAAATTCCCATGCTGCAGAGCAACTAAGCCCATGCACCACAAATATTGAATCCATGCTCTAGGGCCCGTGAGCTGCAAATACTGAGTCTGTGTGCCACAACTGCTTAAGCCCACGTGCCTAGAGCCTGTGCTCCACAAGAGAAGCCACTACAATGAGAAGCCCGAGCATCACAACTAGAGAGATCCCCGACTTGCCACAAATAGAGAAAATCCAAGAAAAGCAACGGAGACCCAGCAGAGCCAAGAAATAAATTAATTTTTTAAAAAGAGAGACAACAATTACATTTGGAGAATCATCTACTCCCTTTTTCCCTCTTCTAGAATCCATTATTTTAAAAATAAAATCTGTAAACACTAAACAAGCACAGAAATTGTTATTGTTCATTACACTTTTTATTTTAGTGCTAAGCTCATGGTGAATATTTTTATAAAAATGCCAGTAGATATTACAACTGCTTAAAGAACAACTTAACAAGTTAAAATACACATTAATATCTCACTGACTGGTTTGCATATAGCTGCTTCATCAAAGATGATTACTTTAATCAAAAAGACACACAATAACAAGTGTTGGTGAGAATGTAGAGAAACTGGAACCCTCATACATTCCTGGTAGGATTGTAAAAAGTATAGCACTTTGGGAAACAGTTTGGCAGCTCCTCAAAATAACTACAGTGTTACCACATGACCCAGCAATTCCACTCCAATGTATATACCCAAGAGAGGAAAAATATAAATTCACACAAAAACCTACACATTGATGTTCACAGCAGAATTATTCAAAATAATCAAAAAAAAAAATAAGAAACAACACAAATCTCTTATCAACTGATTCATGAACAAATAAAATGTGGCATATACAATGGAACATTAAATATGTATTATGCACATATAAAGGAATGAAGTACTGATACATGCTATTATAAAACATGGACAGATTTTGAAAACACTGTACTAAGTGCAAGAGAAGCCAGACACAAAAAGCTACGTATTATATACCCTGACTGATACGTAATGCCCAGAATAGGAAGATCCATAGAAACAAGTAGATTTATGCAATGGAGAGTCACTGCTAATGAGTACAGGGTTTCTTTTCAGGGTAATAACAAGGTTTTGAAGTTAGATAGTGTGACTGTCGAACAACTCTGAATATACTATAACACATATGGTATGTGAATTATATCTCAACAAGGCTGTTATTTTCCCTATGTAACTTCTCATTTAACAGCAAAAGGTACATAATAAAAAATAAGTTTGGGGGACTGCCCTTGCAGTCCAGTGATTAAGACTCCAAGCTCAGGACTTCCCTGGTGGCTGTGATAAAGAATCCACATGCCAATGCAGGAGACATGGGTTTGATCCTTGATCCAGGAAGATCCCATACGCCTTGGAGCAACAAAGCCTCTGCACCACAACTACTGAGCATGCGCTCTAGAGCCCAGGAGCCACAACTGCTAAGCCCATGTGCCCTACAGCCTGTGCTCCTCAACAAGAGAAGCCACTGCCATGAGAAGCCTGTGTATCACAGCTGGAGAGCAGCTCCCACTCTCCACAACTAGAGAAAAGCCCGTGCAGCAACAAAGTCTCAGTACAACCAAAAATAAATAAATAAATAAATAATTTTTTAAAGTGACAAAATCTACATTAAAAAAAAAGATTCCAAGCTCCCAATGCAGGGAGCATGGGTTCAATCCCTGGTCGGGGAACTAAGATCCTGCATGCCACAACAACAACAACAAAAAAGTTTTCCAGGGATACCTTTCAATTCAGATGAAGGAAAAAGATCTCAAGGTACTAAATGTCCTGCACTAGACTGCATAGTACCTACATCTTTACTGCCAGAACTCTAAATGCATATGGAAGTGTTCTATTCAGCACTATCCTTGTTAAGCTATGCTACAGGAACAAATCCTGAAAGGAGTGGCCTAACCTAAGATGATTTATTTCTTGCTCACATAACATTCAGTGAGGGTCTGGCAGCCCTTCAGCTTGTAGGGACATCACTGGAACTTGTACTTTCCACAGTCACCTTAGCACAAGAAAAGAAACCCATATCCACTCTTCACTGCCTCCCAGTGTAAGTGACACACATCACTTCCCAATATAAGTGGCACACATCACTTCCTTTTGGTCAGAATTAGTCACATGTGCTAATGTAACTGCAAGATAAACTGGGAAATGTAGGGGGACACATGGAATATTAGTTAAGCAATACAGCTGGCCACAGTTGGCCACCCAGCACAGCTGTGGCTTGCAGTTTTTACCAAATGATGAAGAGCAATTCTGATTCCACAGAGTAGAGACTGTTTTGCAATTTGGTGTCCCTACAACTGCTGTCTAGAGGCCAGGTGACTCTCACATAGGCTGCTCTAGGACACGGCTCTGTGTTGTGTGTATGTATGCAGAGTTGGGAAGTAGAAGGAGGTGGGGAGGGAAAGGTCACAGATTCCTTTTAGAAACTGATGACAAAACACTCCATAGTCAAACATGTATCCAAAACACCAGAGTTTTCCTTCAGTTTTGGATTTGGAGTCCCAGGTGAAGAACCACCAGCCGTTCACACTCTCCGTGCTTCCCTTCCCTTCCCAACAGAAGAAGGCTACATAGAGCTGGAGGCAGCAGGTGACATCATCAAAACTGCATCTAGGGTTGGTCCAGCAGATACCAAACAGGGGAGGACAAAGGCTCAAGTTAACACATTCCAGGGAACCAGAGAGAAATACATACTGGACCCTTAGTGATTTTTTATTTTTGCTTACTTTTTAATTTGTTTGTTGGTTGTTCGTTGGCCATGCCATTTGGCTTGTGGGATCTTAGTTCCCCGACCAAGGATTGAACCTGTGCCCCCTACAGGGGAAGCACTGGGTTCCTAATCACTGAAGCACCAGGGAATCTCCATATTGGATCCTCTGAATCCATATCACAGCCTGTGCACCTATATTCTGAAGGTGTGGTCCTCAGGTCATGAGCATCATAATTGAATTGTTAAAGACCAAAGGTGCAGGACTTCCCTAGTAGTCCAGAGGTTAAGACTCCACGTGCCAAGGCAGGGAACACGGGTTCGATCCCTGGTTCAGGAAGATCCCACATGCCGAGGAGCAACTAAGCCCATGCACCGAAACTACTGAAGCCATGCGCCCTAGAGCCCCTGCTCCCCAACAAGAGAAACCACCGCAACGAGAAAAGCCTGCTCACCACAACTAGAGAAAGCCCATGTGCAGCAGCAAAGCCCCAGCCCAGCCAAGAGAAAAAAAAGACCAAAGATGCATCTGTATTAGCATAAGGCTGTCTATATGTCACATCAGTGTTCAAGGAGTGGTTATAATGCCCACTGAACATGTTATTAAGAATGGCGGGAAAAAAAAAAAGAATGGAAAATTTTAAGCAATTTTTGATAAGATCCCATATTAACATTAACCTCGCTGGACTAGGTTGAAAGGAAAAAGCCAACCATAGCTTAAGGACTTCCTTCTCTGACATTAGAATTAGAATATCCCTCTTAATGGAATGACTGTTAAAATGCTGATTCCTGGGGTACAATCCAAATCTAAAGAATCTATCTTTGGGATTAGGAGCAGAAAAAAATATGCATTTTTTACAAGATTCTCAAGTGGTTCTAGACATATATTATAATTTGAGAACAAAACTGGTCAGCTGAAAACCTGCTGAAAGTCACAAGGATGAGGACATCTGAAGATGCAGACTATATAAACACTACTTATGGCAACTTGTGTATTTCATCAACATTCCTATTCATTCAAAAACCCAGAAAGGGACTTCCACCTCCATGTGATAAATGATTCTATATATTAGAATCAAGGGGCTGGCTGGACAATTCAATGAAAACGTCTGCTTATATCATAATTGCTTCTAACAAAACCATTTTAGTCACAGTTAAGGTTGGGGTTCTTCACGAGACAGAACAAACAAGACCCTTAAGAAAATAAAAATTGGCTTCTACTTATTCTTAATAGACCTTGTGTTCCTGTGCTGATCTTTGCTATAATCAAAACTAGACAGTGTTGAATTCAAGGAAGTATCATGGAATTGAAATACCATTCAAGTCCTATCATTTTCAAATGGGACTTTGCCAGAAGCAATATGCAAAGAAGGTGGTGACACGCATCTCAGGAGTCATCATCATGGCAGTCATCATAAGAGCCCTTCACAAAATGTTGCTGGAAGCTCGGTGATAGGCACGCATGAGGTTCATTGTGTTATCTGTTCTACTGTTGCACAAGATCATACATTTCTGTAAATTAAAAAGGGACTTCCCTGTTGACACAGTGAATAAGAATCCAACTGCCAATGCAACGGACATAGGTTCGATCCCTAGTCCAGGAAGATTTCACATGCCATGGAGCAACTAAGCTCGTGTGCCACAACTACTAAAGCCCGAGAGCCTAGAGCCTGTGCTCCACAACAAGAGAAGCCACTGCAATGAAAAACCCATGTACAGTATCAAAGAGTAGCCCCTGTACATCACAAATAGAGAAAGCCCACGTGCAGCAACAAAGACCCAGTAAAGCCAAAAGAAGTTTAAAATGCACACAAACATGTATGTAAGCATGGGGATACATCCCTTCCTTTTTTAAAGTATTCTCAGTGCTTGTCTTGCTGTTTTTTGAAAGCTTTCCCCCTCTATTTATCTCCCTGAAGGGCTAAAATATGTTCAATCCATTTAAGGACATTTCTGCTCCGTATTTTCTTGAAAAGAATTTTCACTGGGAAAATATTCACCATTTATGAATCCACTATTCATGCTACATGGAAATAAATATGCATTGTGAAAGACCTCAGAAGTTAGCTGCAGCCAAGACTTGTAAGATTTGTGTTGTAGTCATAAGTTTTAATGCTGCCTAAGATTCTCAAACACATAGTAGGAAAGGACATTTTAGTATATGTCACATCTTTTCAACACTACAATAATCTGCAAAAACTCTCAATAAATTAAAATTGAACTCAGACCTAACTACATCTTTTAAAACATTCCTTTCTGTAATCAAAGTCAGCAGCAATTTGTAATTCAACCAATAACACAAAACAGGCTGAAACTAGACAAAAGCTAAGTATAAAAGGGTTTTCCTTATGGCAGAAACCAAAACAATATTGTACAGCAATAATCCTCCAATTAAAAATAAACAAATTTTTTTTAAAAGGGTTTTCTTATACCCATAACTGATAACATTAAAAAAAAGTGGTCATCCTGAGAAAACTTGAAGAGCTTTCCTTCAGAGAATGTAGTGGAAAACGGTGGCCTTGGGGCAGACTAACTGGGTGGGATCCTGGCTCTGCCACTAACCAGCTATGTGACCTTGGGCAAGTTCCTTAACTTCTCCGTGCCTCAGTTTCATCGTCTATAAAATAGGGATAATAACCATAACTACTGTTATTGAGTTAAATGAGTTTATACATAGAAAGCATGTAGAATAATGTCTGACACCTATTAACCACTAAATGTTTGATGATCCTATTATCATCATTCCAATAAGTGAAAATAAGTAGGCCTTATTATTCTGCTTGTCTGAGAAAAAGTTACTGACAAGAAAGGTCTTATAAAGTCACCCAATCCCTTAACTGAGTGCAAATCTCTGTATTCTAGGGTGGCTGGCGTCACGTTTCAATGATGTGAGAGTTATTATCTGTGAACACAGAGAACAATTTAAAATCCATTTCAGTCATTAAGCCATTAAGAGAAAAAGAGAGCGAAAAACAGTCCTACTGTCAGAAATGGGGCTTCCCAGGTGGCACTTGTGATAAAGAACCCTCCTGCCAGTGCAGGAGACGAAAGAGACTCAGGTTCGATCCCCGGGTTGGAAAGATCCCCTGGAGGAGGGCATGGCATTCCACTCCAGTATTCTTGCCTGGAGAATCTCATGGACAGAGAAACCTGGCAGGCTACAGTCCATAGGGTCACACAGGGTCGGACACCACTGAAGTGACTTAGCACGCATTGTCACAAACAGTATGGCACAAAGTAGCTTCATTTCAAGATGGCAGGCTAAATAAAACAGGCACATGTACTTACCTGCCCACATTGCTCAAATCCCAAAGACATAACAGTAAAGATATTCACAAGGGAATCAACATAACAGTGATAAGAACAGCTCAGGGATACAGTCTATTTAAGTGCTGATCACTTTCTAGAAGACACAGAGGAAGGCAGAGGAAATTGTACGACAAGATAAACCAGAGCAGAGCTAGACATTTCACAGAACACGTAAAGCCAAAGGCAGGTGGAGAAGCAGAGCCCTCCTCCAGGAAGATGTGGATAAATGTCCAGCTTTGAATCAGCAGGAACAGTCAGGAGTGGGAAATAGCTTCATCTACCTGGTCTCCTCCTTATTTCTCACTCCTGGCCACTGAATCAGCCAACTCCTATTAGTGGTACAGAGAAGGGTTATTTCAAATTAAAACAGGATCTTGACTGTATCTCTCTGGTCAACAAAGGAGAAGAGAGACAAATATAAAATCAACGAAATAAAAGTCTTTTAATCCTTCTACTAAATTTGAATCATGATTTATCTTTTTCTTTCTAAAAAGTACACATTTACTTTACTGAAAAGACCTAAATTCATATCCCAGTTGCAATTATCTCCCTTAATACCATTTCCTCCCACGACTAGAATGAGAACTCCTTATAGAAACGGCTGATTCTTGGGACTTCCTGGTGGTACAGTGGATGCCAATGCAGGGGACACAGGTTGGATCCCTGGTCCGGGAAGATTTCACATGCCATGGGGCACCCAGGCCCGTGGGCCGCAACTACTGAAGCCCATGTGCCTAGAGCCTGTGCACCACAAGAGAAGCCATTGCATGAGAAGCCCGTGCACTCCGATGAAGAGCAGCCCCCACTGGCCCGCAACTAGAGAAAAGCCCATGCGCAGCAATGAAGACCTAATGCAACCAGAGATAAGTAATAAATGATTTTTTTTTAAAAGAAAGGAATCGCTGATTCTAGATCTAGGGTCAAAAACTAAAAGATAAGCCCAGGAATTCTTATCTGGCCAGAAATTAGGGAACCCATTTAATACTACCAGCCCATGTCCTAGGATTCAGAGTCAACCTGAAAATTAAGCCCTATTAATGGCCAAAAGTGGTAGAATCTAAGAATTGAAAGAAAAACTCTTTTGGAGTAAAATTCCCTAAATATATAAAAACCAATGAGTTTGGACTTGGCAATGATTTCTTGCATATGACATCAAAAGCACAGGCAACAAAAGAAAAACTAGACTAATTTTACTTCATCAAAATTAAAACTTCTATACATCAAAGGACACAACTGGCAGAGATAACTTTGGGTAAAAAGATAATCCAAAGAACACGAGAAAATATTTGTAAACCATATATCTGAAAAGGAAGTAAAACCCAGAATATAAAAAGAACTCATACAACTCAAAAACATACACGCAAACAAAACAATTGTCAAATGGGCAAAGGACGTGAATAGACATTTGTCCAAGAAATAAACAAATGATCAATAAACACATGAACGAATACTCAACATCACCAATCATTAGGGAAATGCAAAGCAAAACCAAAATGAATACCAGTTCATATGCATTAGAAAGACTACTATAAAAAGAAAAAATAACACAGAAAACAACATGTTGGCAAGGATATAGAAGCTGAAGCCCTATTCATTGCTGGTAGAAATGTAAAATGGTATAGTCACTTTGGAAAACAGGATGGCAGTTCCTCAAAAAATTAAACGTACATTAATAACTAATTACCATATGATCCAACAATTCTACTCCTGGGTATATACAGAAAAAAACTGAAAGCAGGGACTCAAACAGATATTTGTATACCAATGTTCATAGCAGAATTATGCATAATAGCAAAAAGGCTGAAACAAGCCAAATGTCCATCAATGGATGAATGGATAAACAAAATGTGGTATAATCATATAATGGAATATTATTCAACTCAAGAAGGAAGCAAATTCTGATACACACTTCAATACAGACCAAACTATTAATCCATGTGGCAACCTCTCTACTTGTCAGACTATAGATCTACAGAAACTTGGCAGTGGTTGCAACACCTGTAGTCTTAAGACAAAGTGATGTGCGGAAGGTAGAGACCATGGTAGAGGCTTTACTTTGGAAGTAAAGTCACAGCTAAATAACAGGATCATCAAGCACCCTGTTTCTCAAGCTCATGCCTGAGATGGGTAAAGGGTGCTAGTTATTTCTCTGGGGAGCCCGTCCTTCATCTTTTTCTGTTTATAGCATCTTTTACCACACACATACACACGCATGCTTTTCCCTCATTTCTCTACATGTTCATCTGTTCTTTTACAGTATCAGGTTTTACAACTTCATCTACCTTGTCCAAACTGATGATCAAAAATAGATGAACCCTTTGAAGAAGATATACAAATTACCAACAAGCAATGGAAAGATGGTTAACATCATTAGCTATTCAGGGAAATGCAAATCAAAGTCATGAGATAGCACTTTACAACTAGGATGACTATGATAAAAATACAATCAAAACAAGTGTTGGCAAGGATGTGAAGACACTAGAATCTGTGGGAATATAAAATGGTGCAGACACTTTGGAAAACAGTCTGGCAGTACTTCAAAAGGTTAAACATAGAATTACCATAAGACCAAATAATTCCACAACTATGTATATACCCAAGAAAAATGAAAGACATATGTCTACACAAAAACCTGTACATGAAGGTCCAGAGCAGTATTATTCATAATAGTGCAAAAGCAGAAACAACCCAAATGTGTAACGACTTAGTGGCATATAGCCATACAAAGGAATAATATTCTTCAGGCAAGAAAGGAGCGAAGCATGAGAATTCCCTGGTGGTCCAGCAGTTAGGGTTTTGGTGCTTTCACTGCTGGGGCCTGGTTTTCAACCCCTGGTTGGGGAACTAAGATCCCACCAGCCATGCCAAGCAGCCGAAAAAAAAAAAAAAAACCAGAAATGAAGTACTGATACATAAAACAGCATGGATGAGTCTTAAAAACATTACACTAAGTGAAAGAAGTCAGAAACAAAGTTCACAAATTGCATGATCCCATTAATATGCAGTGTCCAGAACAGGCAAATCCATTGAAACACAAAGTTTGATTAATGGTTGCCTAGGGCTAGGGTGACTGGGAAAAACAAAGAATGACTGCTAATGAGCACAGGGTTTCTTTTTTTTTTCCAGCCTTTTTGGAGTGATGAAAACATTCTGAAATTGTGGTGGTAGTTGTAATAACTATGAATATACTAAAAATCATTGAATGATACACTTTAAGTGAGTGAACTGATGGTGTGTAACTTACACTTTAATAAAGCTGTTATTTAAAATAAAGATGATGACTCCAAAAACAACTCCTTCAGAGAAAACAGACAGAAAAATCTCTCTCCTCTCCAGTCCACAACAATGTAAATCTAAATACCCACTCTTGATAATGTGGGGACACTCACAGGAAATTAGGGAGGTAAGTGAAGTTATTGTCCATGAAGTTCAAAGTCCAACCATTTCCATGGTGATTTTTTTTTTTTGGTCAGTCAGAATGACACAAGCCATATTTAGAAATGCATTCCAGAAAAATGCTTTGAAGAATTTTATTCCCAACATTCACAAATTTAAAGTATCTATTCAGACAAGAGAAAATGTCCAGAAGACCCAGTTCTTAGGTCTCTCTCGCTCTCTCCTTAGGACTCTTCTTTTTTTGGCTCACCTTCTGCTGTCACATTAAAATGAGTGATAGACAAAGATGCTAGTTCTCTGTGCTCTCCTCCTGCCCCTCTGGCCATTCTCAGTCACCTCTCTGAGTCACTGACAGAGCTGAAATGCTGTGGTTCCATAGAGCTCTGTTATGCCCTGTCTGTTTCTAAGATCAACAAATTCTCACTGGGAGGATCCCCAAATCCATCTCTCGAGCCCCAGTTTTTCTCTTGTGCTCCATATTCCAAATATTCAACGGCCTAGTGCACAGGTCTTTGAATCAAATGTCCAGAACCAACTCTCCCCAGTCTTTCCATATTCCTTCCCTGTCTTGGTGAATGGCATCACTATTAACTTACATGAACAAGCCAGAAACCTGGACTTACATTCAATTAATCATTTAGTCAAGTTCGTTCTGTTCTCTTAACATTTTACAAGTCTTTTCTATTTTCACTGCCAATCCAAAGTTCTAACTATCTTTATCTCCTGCCTGAATTATAGAGGAGCCTCGTGAGTGATCTTCCAAATGCCTGGACTGCTCCTCTCTGGTTGCTGTGTGATTAATCACGCCACTCTCCTGCTTAAAACTGATTACGGCTCTCCATTACCTTCCCATCTTTCTCCCACCTCCCCCACCCCATTTCTGCCTAGTTCGCGCCTGTGCCATTTTTCCTCTCACCATCTACCCACTGAGCTCCTTCTGCATGGAAAGCTCTCCCGGCTTACTTTTACTCCTCCTGAATGTCTGACACGTCATTTTGGGAAGAGACCTTGACAAAGCCTGAGGTAGGAGCAAATGCATGTGCAACCATAACATCCTGTTTTCAGCCCTGTCTTAGCATCATCTTTGCTGCAGAGTGATGTAATGCATCACAACTGCCAGCTTCCCCTGTGCTTCTCTGCCACCTCCAACAAAGATCACTGAGGGCGTTCAAGACATTCCAGGGTGCTAAGCACCTTACAAACATTCAACAGCTATTTGCTGAATAATTAGTTCATCCTCAGTATTTATTTAATGGCTATTTCTATACAGCATTCATATGTTCAGCCTTGCTAGCCACAAAGGCAGTAAGCTAAGTGCTAGATAAGAGAGCCCAATTGAAAAAGAAAAAAAAAAGCTGACAAAATGGCATGTTTACCCAAGTTCTCCTCAATAAAACTGATCATTAAGTGACTACAATGTGTCAAGCATTACACCCAGAGCTTTGGATACATAATTTCATTTAGATTCACTAGAACTGTAAAAGAAAAACAACTGACCTTAACTGAATGGACACTAAGTAGCAGGCGCTGTGCTACACACTTCACACTTGTTAGCTAATTACCCTGTGAGGTAACACAAGAAGCTGAGTGAGTTCTTTGGGGTCCTGCTACACTGGTGAGGTAAATAGTCCCCAAAGAGCTGGTTTGTGCCTGGGGGGCCTGCCACTAGCAGCAGGGTTCTCCATCACTACATTACTCTACCTCTGTCAATTATCTAGACTGAGACATTGTTTATTATCCTTAGGAGATGGTTTCATGCTATAGGATTCTTGACAGGAACTGGCAGGAAGTTGAGCCGAGAGATGAAAAAAGAGAAAAGTTGTTTCTCTTTAGGAGATCATATCCATTGCTGATGATCCAAATTCAAGGCTCTGGGGACTAGACTCACAAGAGATCCTAGTCATCCTTCCATCCCTTGGTCTCCCTCCTGTATATTTACTGCCTTGATATCAACCCTACATGTGTTAGCCTAGGTGGTCCCTATCCTGTTCCCTTTCCTTACAGTCTCTTACAGCATTCATCCTGCCAATTGTGCTCACCACAGTTCACAGTTCAATCCTGGTCACCTGGTCTGCACAAGCACTGCATAAATGTTGGCTACTGTTTCTGTTACATCCTAAATGCCTCTTGCTCTCTCCCTTACACTGTTCAGCTTCCAAAGAACTAGTCTTCAGGAGCAAGCATTTAAGGCCAAGAACGAGTATCTTCTATGAGGACTAGAAGCCAAGCCTCCAGATGCTCAGGCCCCAAGACCTTTTATTGAAAGCACAATAGATAGACAATAGCAAAATCTAAGTAGCAAGCTAAAAATGCATGAGAATATCAGATACTGGAATAAAACTAATAGCTCCAATCCCAAGGGACCAAACATTCTATTTTATCCCATTTCACAAAATTTAGTAAGTCAGCACTCAATCTTTAACATAGTGGCTCTCAACAAGTGAAGACAAGGCTATACATACAAACATACAACACACTCTCACTCACTCACACACACAGACATCCACCCAGGGGACATTCTGCAATGTCTGGAAACATTTTTTGGTTGTTACAACTGAGAAAGTGCTAGTGGGTAAGGCCAGGAATGCTGCTAAACATCCTGCAATGCCCAGGACAGCCCCCTGTCCACCTAAAGACAAAGAATAATCCACCCAAAAGGTCAACAGTACTGCTACTGAGCAACTCTGCTAAACAAAGTCCTTCCATGTTCACGTACCTAATGTATAAGTTATTTCTTTCTGGGAAGATGATACAAACTTCCCCCAGAAGTTAAGCCACAGTAGATACATTTAAGGTATCACTGGAAGAGAGGCAGGTAAATGCTAAATACCTGGTTGAGAAATCAAATGCTGGGACTTGGGAGGAAGGAGAGCACTGTAGAGGCTGAGGCCTTGTCAAAGATCCCAGAGCATATGGGACTCCTCACTTCACTGCAAGCCTGCCAATCGAGGCCCCCTGCCCCCAATCCAGAATCACCCCCTCCAGCCTCACTTGCAACAGGTCCCTTCCACTCACCCTTGGCTCCTGCCACACTGTCTACCCACAACAGCTGCTTCTCCACAGGGCTACTATGTCCCAGTGTTACTACTGGAAAAAACCCTCAACCACTTCCCAAAAGCTCTGCCCTCCAGTTGAGGAGTACCCAGTTTTCCCCAACCCCAGGCTGAGGAGGACATGTCGTCATCTCAACCCAATCACCCAATCATAAGAGTGTGTTTCTATGATTCCTGCGGACAAAGGTGGAACATGCTTTAAGGGACTTCTCTGGTGATCTAGTGGTCAAGACTCTGCACTTCCACTGCAGGGGATGCAGGTTAGATCCCTGGTCTGGGAACTAAGATTCCGCATGCCTCAAGATTCGGCCAAAAAACAAGCTTAAAAAAATAAAGAAAATGCTTTTTTTTTTTTTTAAAGCCCTAAAGCCTTGGACTTCCCTGATGGTCCAGGGGTTAAGACTCCGTGCTTCCACTGCAGGGAACACAGTTTCAACTCCTGGTCAGGGAAGTTCCACATGCCATGTGGTATGGTCAAAGAATAAGCATAAATAAATATAAATAAATTAACTAATTTTTTTTTTTTAAAGCCCTAAAGCCTTGCTCTCTGCCACCTAAAATCAGGACTTAGCAGCTGCCAGCCAGGAGACGCCTCACTTCCTGTAGTTGCTCAGTAAAAATAGGAAGTGGGGGAGGAAATTCACAAAGCAGAAACAAAAGTAATCACTGCCTAGCTTCCTGAACACAAATCACTGAGCAGGGAGGGTATCATTAAAACATGGAAACGGAAAGGGAGACATGGAGAGCCAACACCAGGGGAAAGGAAGTGACACTTAGGGGTCCACCAAGTCCAGACTACTTCTGTGCCCGGGAGACTGCTCCCAAAGAAAATTACATGCAAAACTGGGCTCTAGTTTATACAGAAAGTTTCCAAGGAATATAACCCATGTTAGTTTAAAGAATTGTGCGACAACTCCTGAAACATTACAGTTATATCAGAGTTTTAAAAAAAAAGTCAATGAAAAAATTTTTAAGGATGCCAAGATTAAACTATATTTTTCCTGGTCAAGAAGTGGCTACTAAAACTGCTATTAAGACAGGGACTTCCTTGGTGGCCCAGTGGTTAAGGCTCTGTGCTTCTACTGCAGGGAGCACTGGTTCTAGATCCTTGGTTGGGGCACTAAGATACTGCATGCCCAGTGGTGAAACCAAAACAAAATAAAACAAAAAGTTACTAAATAACTGACTGGTTGACAAAATCTAAAGCCCATGCTTTCCTGTATGAAAACTCAAGTAAACAGGAAAAAAAAACCTACTAAATATACAGCTTTGTACAGCCAAAACAAAACAAAAAGTTACGAAATAACTGACTTGTTGACAAAATCTGCAGTCCAAGCTTTCCTATACTGAGGTATGAAAACGCTAGTAGACAGGAAAAAACCCTACTAAATATGCAGCTTGGAGCAGCCAAAACAAAAAAATATTAAAATCATATTGAGGTATGAAAACTCAAGCAGACAGAAAAAACTTTATTAAATAAAAATTCTATTCATAGAATTCTAAAAATTTCTAATCATAGCTAGAATCTGTCGTAGTTAAAGATACTTCTACACCTGTGTCCTCTAGCACGGCTCAACCCTGTAAGTTGTGCCTGAATACTCTAGGCACCTAGGATGCACAGGTTAACAGTGCTGGTGTCAAGGGGATTCTGGTCTAATGGCGTAACACTGCTTCCACGGGCTGACACCTGACTGCCCCTTGTGCTGACACCTGCTCTAAAACAATTTATCATCACAAAATACGACATTCCTCCATAATAACAAAGCAAGTTAGCATTAGCAGATTGTCAAAAAGCTTTTATACTCAGTAATCTACAAATAACTGATAATTTCAGTTACAGCAGAAAAAACAAATTTTCTAACCACAAAGGCAACAGAGTTGAAATTTAGCTTCAGAATAACACAGGTTAAAAACAAAACAGGCCAGGACCCTGGCGGTCCAGCAGTGAGGACTCTGCTGCCACTGCCCTTGGTGCGGGTCCCTGTGAGCCGCGAGGTAGGACCAAAGAAACAAACAAATATTAGAACTTTTGAATTGTATTAGAGAAATGCTCTGAGTCAAAAAAAAAAAAAAAAAAATCTCTGTTGAACAGAAATCTCCAAAAGAAAAGGAAATGGGGCGGGGGGTGGTGCGCAAGGGGAAGTCAGAGTCTTGCTAAGAGGCTTATCTGTAAAAAACTACCCCACATTTCCAAAAGGTGAACAAAGTTGGCTCCTAAACATCTGAAAAAGTTTATTCAGGGAAACAAAGTTTTTAATCTACAAACTGAAATGGTCTTGAACCAATTAAAATGCACCCAAGCACTATGAAGACATTCATTACAACAAACTACCCTGCTGATGGAAATTCGAGCATAAATCAAGGAGAGACGATAACTTTAAAGTAAATCATTAAATTAAAAGTTACAAAATACTGATGTAATTTTTCAAATCCGATTTGTTAAAAAATATATATTTTTAACCTAGACCTATTAAAAACCTTCAGTTTTTGTTTCAGTGTGTTAGAACACGAAAAGGCTTTGATCTACTCAGCTCTGGTTAAGTCTAGTCCAAAGTTTCCAAATTTATGTATCCATTAGAAAGTCATTTAAGAAAACTTAAAGTTCTATAGCGCTACTCATTCTTAACAACTTGCACTGTGGAACCTACCCAAAATTAACCTCCAATGGGGAAAAACAAGTATTTATCAAGAAGCTTACGTACAAATGTGTAAATCAAACTGTAATATGGAAACTATTTCTCTTACTACAGAGTGGAACTATATAAATTTTAGATAAATACACTTCAGATTCAGGATAATTTCTGAAAATTTAAGGTATCCATGAAAAATTTTATCGATGGATATAATAGAAGTTCCACCCTTTGGACTGGGAACAAAGCCTCCAGTTTTTACACCCAGCAAGCCTTCCCGTCTCTCAAAAAATCCCAGTAAATCAGAGTTATAGCTCAGGATCTCATTCTTCTCCACAAACATTCCAGCAAGTCAAATATTTAGCAGTGAGGACATTCAAGGAGCCTCCTCCTCATCTCACCCCCACTTCTTTCCCAAGCAGGCAAGACAGCCCTAGGAAAAGGACTGCTGTGGCTCATATTCTTAATTTGCGGGGTAAGATGCTCCAACTTGAGAGATTTCATGGAAACAGTTATGGCTTTGGGAGACAGATTGACCTAGATATGAAATCCTGCTCTTAGTAACTATCAGCTGAATAAATGATATTTACTAACCCAAGATCTTATGCGAATTACTGAACTCCTGTGCCTCAGTTTCTTCAGGACTTCAGTGAGGATTAAGTCCATAAAGGACAGCACTCAATAAATGGAAGCTACTGCTTTGAAACAGGCCACAGACCAGTCAGAGGGCAGCATTTTATCTTTTTTTAAAAATTCTTCTTTCTGGCCTGCTATCATTAAAAATACAAACTCCCCTTCACCCCCACCCCCACATAGTTATAATAACTTTCAAAAATATTTTTTACCTTCTTGCAGCTCTGGCCTCAACTCCCAAAGTCCTGGCAAGAAACTGAAAGCGGTGCTGCCCTGTGTTCTCCAGAGGGGAAGGAAACCAGGCCCTCCCACTTCCCTGCTGACCACTCCCTCCTCTTTCAGCCCCAAACTAGAGAAAGAACAGGGGCAGTGCTAAGGAACGAATCACCTTGCATTATAAAGTACATCACAAAGCAACTTAAGCACAGGTGCCTTCTCTCCTACCTTGAGATGGGGAACAAGATAGGTCCTTGAGGACTTCCCTGGTGGCGCAGTGGACAGAAGTCCGCCTGTCAGTGTTGGGACAAAGGTTCAATTCCTAGTCCGGGAAGATTGCACATGCTGTGGAACAATGAAGCCTGAGCACCAATTACTGAACCTGTGCTCTAGGGCCCACAAGCCACAACTACTAGAGCCCCTGAGCCTCGAGCCCATGCTCCGTAACAAGAGAAGGCACCACAACGAGAAGCCCTCATCACACCTCAACAGAGAGTAGCCCCAGTTCGCCTCAGCTGGAGAAGGCTGCACACAGCAACAAAGACCCAGTGCAGCCAAAAATACAGACAAATGAAAAAAAAGACGACAGATCCTTGTCCCTGGTCAGAGAAGCCACTTTCCCCTCTCCCTGCCTAGGTTACCAGACTGCAGCTCTCAAGGCTGGGAGCCAAGCCAACTTCCTCTACCTGTTCTCAGGCACACACATCCCCCTCTGGGATCTGGGAGTTGGGCAGTGGAAGACTCAGGTATTTCTAGGTTCGCCAGTCATAATGACCATCTCACTGGCACCTAATCCCCAAACCATTTTCAATTAAGAAAATCTGAATTTTTTTCAGTAATACCTACCTAGCTTTAATTGCACACTCAAAATCAATCTTTCACATTATGATTCTTTGCAACTACCAATTTGAAAAAGCATGTATCTGATGGTGGCCCAGACACAAGGAACACAGTCAAAATAGTTTAAAAAAAAAAAATCAACATCATCTAGGAATGAATCCTAGAAACAGACTCAGGAAATGTAGAGGCCTGTATCCAGGATGCCCACTGGCAGCACTGACTACAAGCACCAACCTGGAACAAACCCACATGTACTGCATTAAGGGGTTCATTAAAAAAAATTACACAAGAACACCCCACAATCATGTGAAAGATCAAGGCAGAGCTACCACATTTCATCAAGCTTAAACTGTCATTATCATAAATCATATCATTATTTTATATATATTAAGAACAGTGACTGGCCATGGCATTAATATACCCCAATTTCAGGCTCCCTCAAAGCTCTTTCCTGCCTCATTTCTCTGCCTCAGTCCACCTCAGACACATATCACCCCCAGAACAAGCCACTTTGTGTCCTTGTCTCTCCTTTCACTTTTTCTAGAAGTTACCAATATTTAAGATCCACTGTTTCGATGAAACCATCTCCAGCCCCTTTAGTTCCCACGGAGCCTTTGCAGATGAATTGTGGACACACAGAGACAGACTGGACAGATCTTCACAGTCACTTTGGTGCACAACACAGGGCCACACCACGACCACCACCACCAGAAACCCACACCTGTCAGGAACTGTTCTAAGGACTTCACAAATAACAACTCCTTTAAGCCTCACTATAACACCAGGAGGTAGGCACTATTACTTTCCCCCTTTTCAGACAGGGTAAATTGAGGTAAAGAGAGGCTTAGGGGTTAGTGACTAATTAAGTAGTAGAGGCAGGATGCAAACTCAAGCAGTCTGGATACAGTCCTTGCCCTTAACCTCTACGCTACATTCCCTCTCTAAATGACTGCTGCGTACAACGGACATTTAGCTTTTTTTTTTTTTTTTTTTTCCGGACATTTAGCTTTTAATTCCTTTTTCTTTTCTTTTGGCTGTGCCATGCAGCCTGTAGGATCTTAGTTCTTGGACCAAGGATAGAACCTGTGCCCTCTACGTTGGAAGCGTGTGTGCATGCTCAGTCACTCAGCTGTGTCCAATTCTTTGCAGCCCCATGGACTGCAGCCTGCCAGGCTCCTCTGTCCATGGAATTTTTCAGGCAAGAATACTGGGAATAGGTTGCCATTTCCTACTCCAGGGACTCTTCTCGACCTAGGCATCAAACCCGCATCTCTTGTGTCTCCTGCACTGGCAGTCGGGTTCTCTACCACTAAGCCACCTGGGAAGCCTTACAGTGGAAATACAAAATCTTAACCAATGGACTGCCAGGGAAGTCCCCCCATTAACTTTTAATTGATAATACAAGTACATCATTGAAAAAATCATATTGTACAAAAGAGTATGCAAGAAAAAGCGAGGTCAGTCTACCAACCTCAATTTCTGGAGCCTCATTCCAATGGCAATCACTGTTCCTTTTCTATCATTCGAGAACTGTCTTCCTGCTCTTAGAAATCTGTTTCATGAGTACCCTCTCTCTTTTTTTTACAGAAATGGGCACATATACACATTGTCTTGCATCTTGCCTTTTTCACTGAGATGATATTTCTCTATGCTTGATGCATTCTGCACCTATGCTGTTTTGATTCAATACTAAGACACACATATTTTCACACTTTAACCCAAGATGTTTTTATGAAGTCAGAAAATCTTGTGACCTTGGACTTTATTAGGAAACAGGAGCCACAAAAGGCTTTTAAGTGCATAGCAGATATCAAGGGTTAGCCTTATAGCAACATGCAGGCTGAATTGAGGGGCAGAGATCCTGTAGGTGATATCTGACATGTCATTTCTCTTTAACAGTAAATACCTACATCACAGGATTATTATGAGGAGCAAACAAGGTAATATATGCAAAGCACTTCACAAGACATCTGGCTGGCACAGTGAGGCTAAGGGATAGACACAACGCCGGATGCAAAAGCTAGAGACTGTTATGAACTATATCTTCAAAAAGCTGGCCCCACTTGCCAGTCTCATTTCCCTCTACTCCCCTATTCAGGTCTATCCACCCTTCACCCTAAATCTCCTTCAAATCACATACCTCAAGGTTGCTCAGCTCTACACCTCTGTAGCTGTCATGATCCTGCCTAAAAGCCCGCTCCCCTTCTGGTGGAGATGAACTCACTACTTCCCACAGTATTCAGCTCAAGACCAGCCTTCCCCTGGAAGTCTTCCTTGACAACTGTGGCTGAATTCTTTGAATAAGCAGTTTGGGAAGAGCACATCTGTCATGACTTCCCACCTTCTGGCTCTCAGCTTTGTCAGTGCACTAAGGAACAAGTAGGTTCAGGGGGACTGATTCAGGCTATCTAAGCTCAAAGATGACTGATGTATTAACCACAGAAGTGAAAGTCAAAGTTGCTCAGTCACATCCAATTCTTTGTGACTCCACAGACTATACAGTCCATGGAATTCTCCAGGCCAGAATGCTGGAGTGGGTAGCCTTTCCCTTCTCCAGGGATCTTTCCAATCCAGGGATCGAACCCAGGTCTTCCACACTGCAGGCAGATTCTTTACCAGCTGAGTCACAAGGGAAGTCCAAGAATACTGGAGTGGGTAGCCTATCCCATCTGCACCAGATCTTCCCAACCAGGAATCGAACCAGGGTCTCCTGCATTGCAGGCAGATTCTTTACCAAATGAGCTATCAGGGAAGCCCTGAAGGCCAGTTACAAACTCTATAAATACTGACAAGAGCTAATACTGAGCACTTACTGGGGGCCAAAGAGGAAGGTGTTATTATTACCCCATTTCTCGGATGGGGAAACAAACCAGAATCTGACCAAACAGTCAGGATGAAGAACACTCTCAACAGGCAATCTCCATGTAAAGTCATGTTCTAATCAAAGGGTTTTTGGATCATGGCAGCAAAGGAAAGATTCTTCCCACTAGAGTCCACTAGAGGTATCAACAGAGATGCATCCATCTGTTTGGAAGTGCAAAGGCCCAGTGGAGGACTGCACACAGCTCCTGCAACCAGGGTCCCCCGACGGTACTACAAACACGTAAGTCGATTCTTCTCTTGGACCCACCAACCCAATTTCCAAAGGTATCTTCCGAAACTTCTCCTTCCAGAGTCCCAGTCTTTCTTCTGAGGATACAACATTAAGTTTAAGCATTTGGCCACAAACACATTCCAATCATGCCTTCTAAGGGTTATAGCTGGGTCATTCTCGTTGAACTTGAAAGTTTTCCCTGAAATTCTCAAACCTACATTTACAAACTTTTCTTGCCTTATATTTTTTCTATAGATAATTGATGTAACATTCATTCTGATTTCAATCTCAGATGATCATTGATTCAATCAACAAATAATCCCTCCGGAAACACTGTGCTTCAGGCTGTGGAGATAGCAGCAGTGAACATGACAGACAAGATCTCTAAAACCTGTCTCCTGCTTCTAGGCACTTGCGATACTTGATGAAATTGCTTATCTGGTTTTCTTACCTAGGCCATGCCTTCCAGCTCTCTATTCCAATCTTCCAGTACAGTAACTGGCCTACACTGTGAAGTGAAGCGAAGTCGCGAAGTCATATCTGACTCTTTGCGACCCCATGGACTGTAGCTTATCAGGCTCCTCTGTCCACGGGATTTTCCAGGCAAGAGTGCTGGAGTGGATTGCCATTTCCTTCTCCAGGGGATCTTCCTGAGCCAGGAATCGAACCTGGGTCTCCTGCATTGCAGGCAGACGCTTTACCGTCTGAGCCACCAGGGAAGCCTACACTGTAAATACTCAGTAAATGTAAGCTGACTAAATTCATGACTAAATTCACTGGGTCTCGCTTTTCTAATTCAGAGTAGGATCATATTATATCTGAAGTCCCTTAGAGCAAAGGTACAAGTTTCCATCAAACTGTAAGGAATAGAAAGCAAATGGCAAATACAACCCAAATCAAGAAAGAAGAGTTGTAATAAGTCAACTGGTAAGGACTTGAGAGTCACAAAGGACAAGCCACCTTGGGAAGCAGTGAAGGGCTCCCTCACCTGAAGAAAGTATGGCCTCGGGAACATGTGCAGGGGTCAGTTAGAGTGAGAGAAAGAAATTACTTGCAGCAAAGTCTGAGTTGGGGTCACCAAGTGGAAACAGGGTGAAGGGATGAAATGGGTCTCTACCTAGAAGTCACATACTGGATGAGTGAGAATGAGTGTGCGCTAAGGGACAGAGGTAGAGGTATTAAGCTAGGCCTTAGAAAATGCCTAGGCCCTGATGCTGGGAAAGACTGAAGGCAAAAGGAGAAGGGGGCAGTAGAGGATGAGATGATTAAATAGCATCACTGACTCAATGGACAAGAATTTGAGCAAACTCTGGGAGACCGTGAAGGACAGAGAAGCCTGGTGTGCTACGGTCCATGGGGTCACAAAGAGTCAGACACAACTTAGTGACTGAACAACAACAAAAATACAAAATGCTCCCAGGCAGATGTGGGAAGAAGAGAAGCAAAGACAAATGAGAAAGCACAGTCACAAAGTTAAGATAGCATCAAGAAGGCCAACTAAGAGGAGGTTCACAACAGCAAGAAAGTGTGGCTCACCATGCCACATACTTATGGTCAAGGGAAATGAGATAGCAGCAGCCACTGTGTCTATCCATTAAGGGACCATCAGGAGGATGGACTCAGTATAAATAAAGACATTTGAAGCACAACCCCTGATACATCCAGGCTTTCAGTGAACTTATACTAAGAGAAAATGGGATCTCACTTTTTCTGTAACTCCAAAAAAGCAATTCCTTATTCAAACCAACATTCTCTGTCCACCTTGGAAGGTCATCATTTTCCACTAAGCAGAAAGTCACTGGAGGGAAGAGAGTGGACACTCAACTCATGTGATGTCCCAGTCCACTAACTCTCAGAAACAGTAATTTTCCTATAGATTTGTTAGATTTCCGTGACAAAAAGCTCCTGGTATATTAGGCTTCAGATTAGCAACAGAATAAACATTTAGCAAAATTTTCAGCTGAATCATGTGCAACTTGTTTAAAAATTTTTAAAGAGGATGCTTAAAACACGCTGTCTTCCAAAAATCCAGGGATAATTTTAGATAGAAAAATCTAGGCTTGCCAAGGGAATCTGAGAACTTTTCTATCTTGGTCTCCAATGCTAACCTACGTATTCGTGTGCAAAAATAGAGGAAGATTAGAATCTCAAATGCCAGACGGAAAAGTTGCCACAACAAACCTGAACTCTTCATATGGAGTTTGTTATCTTGTCAGTAAGAAAGCAAATGAAACAGTAGTAACTAAACTTTGTCAAAAAATTAAAATTAAAAAAAAAATTCAAACATAAAATACTCCCAGGACTTTTAAGGAAAAATAATTTTTACAAAAGATACTGTGAATGGAATTTTGAAAAAGCATACACAAAATCTAAATATCAAGTCTGTAAGGAGTCCTTTACAAACACATACTTAGAACTTTCGGTGTAAAACATGATACAATGGCAATCACAGCTTATTCAATAAAATTGGGAAGGTATTTGGGAAATTTTTCATATCTTAAACCAAAACTCTATTTTAAGTAAATTAAATAGCTAAAAGAAAAACAAAATAAAACCATGAAATGAGAAGCAAAGATGGCTGTATGTTATAAATACTGGAATGGAGAATAATTTTGCAAGAGTCAACAAAAGAAAAATAATACTATGTATTTTTAAAATGAATGTTACCTTTGACCTTATTTGTTAACTTATCCTATAAGAACCATCAGACAAATCCTGTGGCAGAATCATCTATCCCATGACGAATTGGAAGCACCTTACATGTTCATTAGTAGGACTTGGTTAAATTGTGATATACAAAGGTATAATGAAGTCCATAAAAGTGATAATACATGTATTTATTGGTATCAACAAAATCTTAGCAATGGCTATCACTGAGTGGTAGGTTACATGATGACTGTCACTTTAAAAAGTACTGTCACAACACTTTGTGTAGTCTTGAGCGAGAAGAAAGGAGAATGAATTGCTTTTATAATGGGAGTGAGGGGCGGAATTTGAAAGCTGTTTTCAAATTAGGGCCTCTCCCCTCAAAGCTAAGTATTCCATCTGGCAAAATTTGTGAGGAGAATAAATAAAATTCTTATCATGCCAACCAGGCAAGCTTCTTTCCTCGCACCGAGCAGAGGAGGAAGACACACCCCTGACCCTACGCTCGCCCCTCGGGCTTGGATCCTTCATCCTCATCCCCGGCCCTCTCGGGGTCCCCGCGCAACCTCCCCGGGCCCGACTGCGCCAACGGGCTCAGCGGGGCCGGAAAATCGTGTTCCTCGGGGCCCGGCCCGGCCCGGCCCCGGCGGGGAAGGTGAGCTCAGCCGACCGGCAACCGCAGGGCGGCGTGAGGGCCGCGTCCCTAGGCAGTCCCCGCGGACCCCGAGACCCATAGGCCGAGGTCCCTCCGCGTACTCCTCGAAGGGGTTTCCGGGAGCGGGTAAAGGGGCCAGCTCGACCTCCCCGGCCCCGGTCGCCCAAGAGAGAGCTCCCGGCCCCTCATGTCCCGTATCCGCGAGGTCCCTGCCGCGCCCCCAGTCCCAAGCACGAGCCGCGAGGCCTCTCCGGGCTTCCGTCCGCCCAGCCAGCTCCGCCTGAGCCCGGCGTCCTCCACAGCGGACAGGCAAGGGGCGGGAGCCGACGGCCCTGAACACTGAGGCCCCGAGCGGGAGCGACGCCCCGCGAGCTCATCC
>NW_011494852.1:2705759-2727853 GCF_000754665.1 Bison bison bison | reverse complement strand
GGACGCCGGGTGGCTGAGGACCCAGAGGCTGGGCGCCGACCCCCCCTTTCGCAACTCGCCGCGCGAGCTGGGGACGCGAGCGCCCTGCACCTCCGTCCCGGCCTCCAAGTGGGAGAGCCAGGGTGGGCTCGAGGACCGGCGGCCAGAGCCACCCAGTTTCTCTACTGTGACTTGGCCTCCGGGCGGGAGGGGTCAGCTGAGTCCACACAGATTTATTGTTAAAATTAATTACTGAGAAATTGAGCGTGTATTAGCTGCCTGGCCTTGGCAGGCGCTGTAGGAACTGGATAGTGCCCTCTCCCTCATATGTTTATTCTCCAGCGATGGAAACATAATAATTGTTATAAATGCGCTTGATGATACAGTGCCAGATGAGACAAGGGCTAGGAGGGGAAAGTTGATGAGGGAAGGAGAGAGTCCCCAGACCTAGTGAAGGAGAGTGACCACAGGATTCTTCCCTCAGGACAAGAGCAGGAGTTAAGGTCCTCAGGTGGGGAGGGTTGAAGAAGCAGGGACGAAAGGGTATTATTGCAGAAGTAACGGCAGGTGTTTTCAGTGGCTTTGTGTTCAAGAAACCAAGATGATGAGAAAATTTTACTTGAGAGCAAGGGGTGATTTGGCCATACTTGTGGGTTTAAAAGGATTACTTGGGCTATATTGTGGAGAAGGACTAGAGAGGAGAGGCAAGAGTGGACATAAATTTGTATGCCCATGTTAATAGCAACATTATTCATAAAAGTCAAAAAGCTGGAAGCAACCCACTGTCCGTCAATGCATGAACTGGATAAACAAAATGAGGTATATCCATTCAATGGATTATTATTTAGCCTTTAAAAGGAAGGGAATTCTGACACATGCTGCCAAAGGATAAACTGAAGACATTATGCTAAGTGAAAGAAGCCAATCACAAAAGGACAAATATTCTATAATTCCAATTAAATGAGGTACTAGAATAGTCAAGTTCATAGAGACAGAGTAGAATGGTAGTTGACAGGGACTGGGAGGAGGGGAGCATTCAAGCATTCAGAGTTTGTAATTAATGGGTACAGAGAGGGACTTCCCTAAATGATCCAGTTAGGGTTGACTCCATGCTTCCAATGCAGGGGTGCGGGTTCATTCCCTATTTGGATAACAAGATCCCACATGCTGGATGATGCAGCCAATAAATAAATAGATACAGAATTGTGGGTTGGGAAGACGAGAAAGTTCTGCAGATGGATGTGGTGGTGATTGCACAACAGTGTGAATGTACTTAATGCCGCAAAGCGGTCACTTAAACGTGATTAAAATGGTGCATTTTATGTATATTTTACCAAGCTAGTTGGATGGATGTGGAGATCAGTAAAAAGTCTATTTCCGTTTTTTGTTTTGTTTTGTTTTGCAAAAGGTGATCCTCGTTTAGACCAGGACCTGCACATTTTTTTGTTCTTGAAAACATTTGAATATCATGCAGCTTTATTTACTTAAAACTTATATAGATGTAATACACTACTAATATGCTGCTTATGTTATGAAACATACATAAAAAGTTTTGAAAGAGAAGTCTTAAGTTCTAATATTTTCTTCCTTTACTCCAATAGATCGCCTTCTTACTTTAGTGAGTGTGTGACTCTCACTTTGAAAGTCATTCACATACTATGGGAGAGTCAACGGGGAATACAGTCAGTGGTGAACTGGACATGGAGGATCAGAAAGAGGAGGGAATCCTAAAGCTCTCCTGGGTCTCTGGGATGAGCCATGGGAGTGGTAACAGTGCAGGGAAGCTCCTGAAGACCATATTTGGAAGTGAGGAAGAGAGTAAAAAGGTCATGAGTGCCCTTGTGAGCATGATATCATGTGAAAGAGGACACACCAAGTAGGCAGTTGAGGTGGAACTCTGGAGCTTAGGTGAGAGCTGGAGATGTCACTGGGGCTTAGGGGGCTAATGCAGCTAAAAGTGAGTGTAGATTGAGGAAATTATTTATTTATGGCTGTGCTGGGTCTTCATCACTGCATGTAGCTTTCTCTTGTTGTGGTGAGCTGGGGCTACTCTCTAGTTGTGATATATGGGTTTCTCATTGTGGTGGCTTCTCTTGCAAAGCACAGGCTCTAGGGTGCGTGGGCTTTAGTAGTTGAGGAACACGGGCTTAGCTGCCCCATGGCATATGGAATGTTCCCGGACCAGGGATCGAACCTGTGTCCCCTGCATTGGCAGATGGATT
This sequence comes from Bison bison bison, assembly GCF_000754665.1. Lineage (NCBI taxonomy): Eukaryota > Metazoa > Chordata > Mammalia > Artiodactyla > Bovidae > Bison > Bison bison. Next base: position 2,725,652 of record NW_011494852.1, on the reverse strand, counting down.
CTTTATCACTGGACCACCAAGGAAGTCCATGGTTTGTTTTTTAAGGTGGAGAAACTTAAACATGTATCAGTGTCAGAGAGAAAAGTTTGGTTGACAGAAAGAGGCTGAGTATACAGTAGAAAGATGATGTGATTCATCTTGTGAGGTTCTGAAAAGGCTGGAGGAATTCTAAAATGCTTGGCCATGGGCTTACCTCAGTCTGCAGTAAAGCGTGAGCCTGGGGACAGAGGTATGAGGAGAGTGAAAAAGGTCTGAAAGCAGAAAGGAAAAAGGTGGTAGAATTTCTAAATTGTACTGAGGGTCTATTTCAGGTGGACAGAGCCTTCTTTCCTATTTAAGTGACTTGTCCCAGCGGTTTTCAGGTAAAAGTGAAGAAGACGAACAAGGATCCACCTGCGTCTTGAGTAACAGAGAGAGGAGCCAGTGTTACTGACATAATGGGCTGTGGAACTCAAGCTACAGGAGAGGGGATGTGATGTAGGACAGCAAAGTTGGAGGAAGTGTCCCTGGGTGCTGGTGTCACCACACCTATGTAGGCTGGAAAAGGAGTCAGAGATGATGGTGGCTGCAGTGGAAGCAAGGGATCTTAACCACTGGACCACCAGGGAAGTCCCACTGGTGCCTGGCTTCTGAGTGAGCCAAATGTGGCCCCTGCAGTCTCAGGATAAGCCTATTTCTTGCTTGAACGTTCTCCTAGCTCCCATTTTCCTCCTAACTTCTATTACAGACCCCCAAAGCCTCCAGTGGTTATGCCTAAAGGCACCTGGTAAATACTGGATGGGGCTTTAAAGGGGCTCCTCTGGTAAGCTCTGACCCACACACCCAACCACTGTTTCTCACTTCACTTGCGGTCCCAGAGTAATAGCCTGGAAACCACTCATGCCTGGCACCATCTGGGCCTTTCTCTAGACTTCAGTCCTGGGCCAGGAATTTCCAGAGACCCATTCAGCCATGCCTACATTTCTTATTGGTATTTAGTATGGACACTACCAATCGTGGGGATCCTTTGGTGGCCTCTGGGGTGCTCTGAGCATCAGACTATCTTGGATCTCCCAGGCTTACCTGAAGACATTTTGTATTGTGGAAATATCAAGTCTGCTTTGTGAGCACATCTATCTATCATACATACCTCCTAGAGGGTATGATACTTACTTTCATTCGTCCCACACACACAGATATAGAGAGAAAGGGAAAAAAAACCCATGGACCCACCACACAGGTTTGAGACATTTATCACTTCATTCATGGACCCACCACACAGGTTTGAGACATTTATCACTTCATTGTTGTTATCGTTCAGTTACTATGTCCCACTTTTTGTGACCTTGTGGACTGCAACATGCCAGGCTCATCTGTCCTTCACTGTCTTCTGGAGTTTGCTCAAATTCATGTCCTTTGAGTCAGTAATGCTATAGTATCTAACCATCTCATCCTCTGCCACCCCCTTCTCATTTTGCCTTCAACCTTTCCCAGCATCCAGGTTTTTTCCAGTGAGTCGTCTTTCACTTCAGGTGGCCAAAGTACTGGAGCTTCAGCTTCAGCATCCATCCTTCCAATGAACATTCAGGGTCAATTTCCTTTAGGATTGACAGGTTTGATCTCCTTGCTATCCGAGGGAATCTCAAGAGTCGCTTCATGTCACCTGTTTATTCCCAAGCTCCGTTGCAGCAGAGTGCCAAGGAAGGAGGATGGAGCCCACAAGTCTAGAGGTGGAGGCTAGACCCTCCTGGAGCCCCCACATCCTTGGGGACCAAAGGTGTGATCCTCCAGCTCTGCAGAGAGGTCTGTGGTTAGAGCCTCAGCGTGCACAGGGGGATGGGTGCCTCAGAGACCACCAGACAAACACTGGAGTTTGCCACTCAGGAAGTCAAAAAGGCCCAGGCCAGGAAACAAGACCTCTCCCTGAATCCACTCGCCCTCCTGTGTATTGATTTAGAGGTAGAGTTGGAGCCAGACCCCGTGGAAGGGAAGAGAGCTTCAGAAGTTGTTCTCTGGGAGGAGTGAGCAGAACAGGATGTCAGGAGCCCCTCAAGTGGCTGAAGAGCACTGCGTCAGTGAGAAGGGCCAGAGATGCACCTTGGCCTTGACCTGAGATGCCTCCTCTTGTTGAGAAAAACAAAGCTGATTTGCTCAGTCTAGCTTTCCTGAGGGTTCCACATTCCTAACATCAGAAGAGCTGCAGAATAGGAGCATCCCACAGAAAGGGGCTCAGAAGGGATTAGAGAACTGATTTTCTTAAGCAGTCAAAGTTATTACTGTTGGTTTGTGTGCTCTTTTTGCAGTCGAAGCCAGAGCTTCCAGGCTGGGCTCTTACATGTTGGCTTTAGTGGGCATGTCTGAAAGAAGATCCTGCAAGGAAGGAGTTTTCATAGCCAAGTGTTCTTGGTGGCAGTGGTTGGGTAGGGGAGAGGGGCACAGTGGGCAGGGGCTATGGGGAGAGCCCCTGAGTTTGGAGAGTAATTTTCCTCCTTCACCTTGTTGGTCTCCCTTGGGCAGAATATGAAAGTTACAAGATGGGCTGTGAGCCCTAGGAATGGTATTGGCATCCAAGAATCCATGGGATTTGGGAGCCAGTCTGAAGAGGGTTGGCCAGACGTTCTGGGCACAGAGCAACTGGCTGACTACTGGGCACATAGAGAGAGGCTGGGGCGAGGCCAGCCCCAGTCTGTTGGGTGGTGTGGACCAGGCAGAAAAGGGGCTGAGGGCTCCATGGGTCATGTGCCAAAAGGGAAACTTCTCCCCCAGTCTCCAGATTGTCTCCCTGAGGAAGTCACTTTGCACGCCTCCCTTTCCCCTGTAATCATTTGAACATCCTGCTGTTCTTTCTCCATCTCCCCTGCCCCCAGCCCCTGCTGGCTGGAAATGACTGGGCTGTGGCCAAGAGGCCCTTGCCAGGTTGAGCCATCTTGTCTCACCCCATCTCTCAGATCCAAGGTTGCCTTTGATGATTCTGAGGGTCTGGGGCTGGCCGGGAGCCTAGGAGATCCCTGATGGGTGGGCTGGACTCCAGGAGTCCAGTCCCTTCCCCCTGTAGCGAGGAGAGAATGCCTGGTACTACATAGGCAGGAGGAGCTGCTGGGGGACTCCTTGAGGGCTCTCCTGGGCTTGGTGAAGCAGAGGGGGCTGGATGTGCGTGGGGTGAGGGACGGGTAGCTGCTGAATGCCCTAGGGGCCACCCTAGAGGCTATGCCCACCACAGTCATCAGCTGTGAAGGTCTGCACAATGGCAATGGATATTTTCCAGAACTCATAGACTGCCAGGGGTCCAAGGACTTAGGACCAGGAAAGGAAGAAAAGATGTGCTGAAGAGGGAACCAGGCAAGATGCTGGTGGAGACAGAAGGTCTTCACAGCCTTGAGGTCAAGTTATCCTGAAAACTAGGGGCAGCTCCAGTCCATTCAATGCTGACAGCCAAGGTCTGTCTCTCCTCAGGTTCTGGTATGTGGACTTGCCGATGGGCACCACCCTAGCTCAGAAGATCCACGCTGTGGTCTTGATCCAGAAAGATGTGCTCTCAGTAGCATGGAAGCATATACACTACCATATGTGAAACAGACAGCCAATAGAAATTTGCTGTAAGACTCAGGGAACTCAAACCAGGGCTCTGTAACAACCTAGAGGGGTGGGAAAGGGTGGGAGGTGGGAGGGAGGTTCAAGTGGGAGGGGACATACGTACACCTATAGCTCATTCATGTTGATGTATGGCAAAAATTAAACCAATATTGTAAAGCAATCATCAATCAATTAACAATAAATATAATAATAAACAAGAAAGATGTGCTCTCAAGAACTGCAGGAGGGTCGTTTGCAGAGTTGATTCTGTGGCCTTGTGATGAGTTCAAACTTGAAAACTTGGGAGTTCTGAACAATTATATGTATGAGAATTCCCTCATACATGTGGTTTGTAAATCTACAAGGGGGCCAAGATTGAGGGTCCTGAGTCCCCCAGATGTTGAAGTTGTGGTTGAAGAAACCAGAACTCTGTCCCCTGTCCTGAGTATGGGTGGACTCTCCTTTTTATCAAGATGTAATAACCACAGCTCATTGTCACTGAAACAAGAGGGGATTTATTAGTCAAAACAAAAAAAGCACTGTGACCACTAGAATGGCTGTCCTTGGCAACGGTCCTGATGCTTGGGAGTAACTTACAGCCTCCCACCCTGCAACTTGTCTGCTCCCTCTGGGCTCAGTGCGAAGGAGCACCTCAGGGTGCTCAAGGAGGTTGTTTCCTCTATTTCTTTCTTTCTTTATTCAATATTTATTTTTATTTATTTATCTATTTGGCTTTGCCGGCTCTTAGTTGCAGCACGCAGGATCTTTAGTTGCGGCATGCAAACTCTTGGTCATGGCATGTGGGATCTAGTTCCCTGCTGCTGCTGCTGCTGCTGCTGCTAAGTTGCTTCAGTCATGTCCGACTCTGTGCGACCCCAGAGACGGCAGCCCACCAGGTTCCCCTGTCTCTGGGATTCTCCAGGCAAGAACACTGGAGTGGGTTGCCATTTCCTTCTCCAATGCATGAAAGTGAAAAGTCAAAGTGAAGTCGCTCAGTTGTGTCCCTCTTAGTGACCCCATGGACTGCAGCCCACCAGGCTCCTCCGTCCACGGGATTTTCCAGGCAAGAGTACTGGAGTGGGGTGCCATTGCCTAGTTCCCTGACCAGGAATCAAACCCAGGCCCCTACGTTGGGAGTGTGGAGACTTAGCCATTAGACCACCAGGGAAGTCCCCTCATTTCTTCAACATGTAACGCCAAAGTCTTCCAACCCAACAACTCTGAACTTGTTTAGGTCTCCATTCAGATGTTTTTTTACATGTGGATGCCCTCTAGTTGCAGCTTCCCAGGTGGCGCCAGTGGTAAAGAACACGCCTGTCAATGCAGTAGACATAAGACACGCAGGTTCGATCCCTAAGTCAGGAAGATCCTCTGGAGGAGGGCATGGCAACCCACTCAGTATTCCTGCCTGGAGAATCTCATGGACAGAGGAGACTGGCTGGCTACAGTCCATGGGGTCACAAAGAGTTGGACTCGACTGAATCAGCTTAGTGTAACAGAGGTGTAACACACACCTTCTAGTTATTTCATTTAGGGCATGTCAATTGGGTCTTCAATTTCTAGCAAGCAGGGACAGTAAAGCTGCCACTGGCTGAGTTTCTGGTGTCAATGGTGACTTGAACAACCTTGGGCACTGGTCACAGAGCCTGGGTCCCACCCAAGAGATGGACTCAAGTTTGATGTAGGTGCTGGATGGTAGGACCGCACACACCAGATTCCCATGATCAGACAGCTGGATGCCTCCCGTGTGGAATGTGGGGCACCAGGTATTCAGCTAGGTCAGGGAGCAGCGTGTGTGAGCGCTGAACAGCCAAAGGGCTTTTCCCCCACTCACTCCACAGGGAGATGGGCTGAGGGCCCAGAGCTCCAGTTTTCTTGGTTTTCTCACTGCTCGGCAGTGTTGTGCCTAACCTTAACCTTAACCCACACAGCTGCCAAATATTCATGCTTTCCATTTAGGGGCAAAACTGGGCAGAACCAAATACCACTTTGAAGCCAAGTTACTAGAAATATTTGAGAAAAGGCTGAGTTTGTAAACTAAAATTTGGCTCTTAACCTACAGTGATTTCACTACCATGAAACATTGCTGTTACAGTGCAAAATAATGAACTATGCTCACTCTACATTGCAACAAATGAGTCTGGGAAGCTCTATCCAGTTCTGAGATTACAATGAGGCTCTCAGAAGAAGCTGATGAAACTAAAAGCCACCTTTGACTTACAAGAATCATTGAGGGAATTCCCTGATGGTTAGGGACTTGGCTGTTTCACTGCTGGGGCCAGGGTTTGATTCCTGGTTGGGGAACTTAGATTCCATAAACTGAACCATGCAGCCTTCCTACCCATCCAGAAAAAGAGATTGGACTTATTGAAAAGGAGCCAGTTCACCTTAAACATATATGGAGAAACCCTGAAAGTAAAACTTTATCTCACATAAAGCGTATTAGATCAGTAAGAAGAAATGGGATTACTTCTCAAAAATTCTGTGATCTCATCAAATGAACAATGTTGAGCGGTTTCCACTTTTGCACAGGCACGTGCGTACTTGCTAGGTTGCTTCAGTCGTGTCCAGCTCTGTGCGACACCATGGACTGTCGTCCACCAGGTTCCTCTGTCCATGGGATTTTCCAGGCATGAATAGTGGAGTGGGTTGCTATGCCCTCCTCCAGGGGGTCTTTCTGACCCAGGGATAGAACCTGCATCTGTTACAACTAACCTGCATTGGCAGGCAGCTTCTTTACCACTAGCACCACCTGGGGAGCCTAGGTATAGGCAGATCCAAGACAACCATGTGTCCAGAATCTGTCACAAGCTTGGTCCCCTCCCAGAACAGGCCGCTAGTTGTGGGGCTCTTTAAGTTGTTTGAAAGCATGACCTCAAGGAAGCCTCTAGGAAGCCTTCTCTGAAATCCAAAGCTCTCTGTTTTCCCAGTCATAGTATTTACCTCCCAAAGCAGTTATGTTTTGCCCCTCCTGAACTCTGAGCTTGGGTGATATTCATCTCATATTCAACTGTAGCTGCAGCATTTGGCACTGCATACAGCAAACGGCGGGCATTCGTGAGGTAACTTGCTGCTTTATTCAACAAGTTTCTAAGCACCTACCACAGGCCAGGCACAGTGCCAGGTACTGGGGATGGAGTGGCAAATAAGACAAAAGCAATCCTTCCCCACAAGCAAAAATGATGAAGATGAAGATAAAAATAAACCTTCAAGTACAGTGAGGACACGTTGTGGTGAAGAAAAGTAGTCAAGGAGACCTTAACACATTCTGGAAGGATGTGGAAGGCATCCCTGAAAACGTAATATTTAAACTGACATTTGAAGAATGAGACACAATTAGTTGGGAAAGAGACCTCCAGGTGAAAGGAACTGCAAAGGCCTTTGGAATTCGACTCATTTTGGAATCTGGCACTAAGGGAAAGCTAAGGGTAGTTCTCCAGGGACTAGAGTGTGTAAGACAGCCTGGGAAGGATGGAACACTTTCTTAAGAGAAACAGGAAGTCACTGGAGAGTTGTAAAAATTCGTGTTTCCATAGCACTGGGGCAGTGAGGGCAGAGGCAGAGGGAGTCAGCAAGGCACTCAGGGGTCTGATTTGACCTCAGAGAGCAGAGCAATAGAGAGAATCTAAGGTCCCCTTCCATATAGCATTTTAAAAAATTATTTGTTTGCTGTGCTGAGTCTTAGTTGTGACATGTGGGATCTATTTCTCTGATCAGGGATTGAACCCAGGTATCCTGCATTGGGAGTGCAGAGTCTTAGCCACTGGACCACTAGGGAAGTTTAGTGTTTATAATGATATTTAATTTATATAAAGTATACAAATCTTAAGAGCGCAGTTCAAATTTTCACTTATGTTCTGTACCCATCACTCCAGCCAAGATATAAATACATTAGCAAGCCCTACCTCCTCCAAATGTAACTACTAAACTCCATCATCATAAGTTAGTTTTGCTTTTTTATGAGTTTTATATAGATGTATGTAACTGTACAGTATATACTCTTCTGTATTTGGTTTCTTTCACTCATATCATCTGTGAGATTTATGTTGCATAAAGCAAGTTCTTATTTTTTTCACTGTATTCTATTGTATACCATTATTTGTTCATTCTACTGTTGCTAGACATTTATTTCCAGGTTTTGGCTATTATGACTTATACTATGACATTCTAACATGTCTTTTGGTGGACATAAGCCAATCATTTCTACGGGGAATATACCCAACAGTGAAACTGCTGGTCATAAATATACAAATATAGCTTTTTATTTTTTCGTATTTAGTTTTAACAGATCCTGCTCCTTTGTTTTTCAAAATGGTTGTACTGATTTACCCTTCTACCATTAAAGTGTGAAAGTCCCAGTTTCTCCATGTCCTCACCAACACTTGACATGACATCTTTTAAAGAAAGTTTATGTCAGACTGCCTTGGTGATAGAGTGGATAAGAATCTGCCTGTCAATGCAGGGGACACAGGTTCGATCTCTGGTCTGGGAAGGTTCCATATGCTGTAGAGCAACTAAGCCCGTGCACTGCAATTACTGAGCTCTTGAATCGCAACTACAGAGGCCTCGTGCCTAGAGCCTGTGCTCCACAGCAAGAGAAGCCACCACAGTGAGCTTATGCGCCGCAACAAAAGGTAGCCCCAGCTCACTGAAACTAGAGAAAGCCCTAGCAGCCATGAAGCAGCAATGGAGACCTAGTACAACCAAAAATAAATTAAATATATATATATTTATATATATATAAATTGGAGAAGGCAATGGTAACCCACTCCAGTACTCTTGCCTGGAAAATCCCATGGACGGAGGAGCCTGGTGGGCTGCAGTCCATGGGGTCGCTAAGAGTTGGACACGACTGAGTGACTTCACTTTCACTTTTCACTTTCATGCATTGGAGAAGGAAATGGCAACCCACTCCAGTGTTCTTGCCTGGAGAATCCCAGGGACGGGGGAACCTGGTGGGCTGCCGTCTCTGGGGTTGCACAGAGTTGGACACGACTGAAGCGACTCAGCAGCAGCATATGTATAAATGTTTAATTCACTCTTGTGGCGATTTGAATGGCATCTCATTGTGCATTTATTTTTATTTTGACTGGCCGTACAGCTTCCAAGATCTTAGTTCCTCAACCAGGGATTAAACCCAGGCCCCAGCAGTGAAAGTGCTAAGTCCTAACTACTGGACCACCAGGCAAGTCCCTCATTGTGGGTTTTTTTTTTTTTCCCAAATTTTATTTTTTTGGGCTATGCTGGGTCTTCATTGCTGCTCATTCTTTTCTGTAGTTAGTGGGGGCTGCTTTCTGGTTGTGGTGTGAGGGCTTCTCATGCTCGTGGCTTCTCTTGCTGAGCACAGACTCTATGGCACTGTGGGCTCAGTAGTTGTGGCTCTCGGGCTCTGGAGCACAGTCTCGGTAGCTGTGGTATACCTGCTTAGTTGCTCCACAGCATGTGGGATCTTCCTGGACCAGGGATCGAATCTGTGTCTCCTGCATTGGCAGGTGGACTAATATTACATAAAGCAAGTATCTTCTCCTGGGCTGTGGCTTTCATTTTCACTCTCTTGACATCTTTTGATAAAACATGTTTTTAGTTTTAATGAAGTCCAGTTTCTCTTTCATGGTTATCACTTTTTATGTCCTCTTCACCCACTCCAAGGTTCTGAAAACATGCCCTTATTTTTTCTCAGAAATGTTTTGTAGTTTCCTGTGTAGAGGTATTGCACATCTTTCATTAGAATGCTAGACATTTGGTTCTTTAGTACTATTATAAATGATAATATTTTAAATTTTCATTTTCCAATTACATAGAAACAAGTGATTTTTGCAGATGCTGATAATTCACTTATGGGAGCAGTTTGTAGATAGGTTTGGATTTTATACATATCTCACTGCGTCATGTTAAAAATAATTATTTTCTCTTTCCCCCAATCTTTATATGAATACCTTTCTTCTTCATTCTAGCTAGAACAGCCAATGCAATGCTGAATATAAGTGATGGTAATGGATACCAATCACAGGAGGAGTGTTCAGCGTTTCACTATTATATGTAATGCTGGTGTACATTAAAAAAATACATTTATATTTTATTTGGTTGCTCTGAGTTGCAGCACGAAGAATCTTTGATCTCCACTGCAGTGTGTGGAATCTTGTTGCAGCATGCAGGATCTAGTTCCCTGAGCAGGGACTGAATGCAGGGCCCCTGCACTGGGAGCTTGGAGTCTTAGCCACTGGACCACCAAGGAAATCCCCGCTGGTGTACATTTTTTGTATCTTTTATTAAACTAAGAAGTTCCCAACTATTTCCAATTTTTTGAGTTTTAAAAATTTCCTCTTCCGTTTTGAAAAGCAGAAGACTGTGTTTGTGTGCACAGCCCATTTGTTCACAGGGGTAGAGAGAGGGTAACTTGTGAAAAGATGTCAGCCTGTTCATTAGGTAAACGGGGGCTCATGCCAGCAGTTTGGGGATACTGCCAGCCTTTCCACCAATGGTCTCTGTGGGCTCAGCTTTGCCAAGTCATCTGTGGCTGGCTGTTACAGACATTACTTGCACTCACTAACACTTGATTCTATACTTCCCGGCCTCTTAATGTGAACAAGGTAAGTTTTAATTGGAATAATGCAAAAATGAGCGTGTCTGACAGCTCCTTTCTATTTCTGGGAAAAGAAAAAGCAGCTAGGAATAGACACCAGGATAGTGGTCTATCTCAGCTCAGTGGAAGTCTGAAGACTCCAGGATTTCCAGATTTAAACCAAGGAGCAGCTGGAAGGAAAAAGTAAGCTGGCCCAGACATGAGGTATGTTTTGAGTGTTAAGCCACAACCTGGGATGATGAAAGCTGCAGAGCAAACCCATTGACTGTCTGGGATGGGACTTTCCTGGTAGGCCAGTGGTTAAGAATCCATGCTTTCACTGCAGGAGGCAAGGGTTTGATCCCCTTAGGCATGGGGAACTAAGATCCTGCATACTGCACAGTACAGCCAAAAAAAACGAAAACAACAACAACAACAACAACAAAAAGACAGTCGGAAATCAGACATTGAGAGGCATCTGACCGAGGAATATACCCAGGAGTGGTTATAGTAAATACGGACAAGGTTGGCCTTTCTTGCTTTGTCAAGAAGCCCTTTAGATACTTGCAGAGGACAGCCCTGAGATTCTGATCACACACAGCTACAGATAAACCCAGTGCCAGGTTTTGAGCAGCTCCAACGCCTAGTCCTTCCCAGAGTCGAGCCAGATCTCCAGGCTGTCTGGAGCAGTAGCAGTGCTGGATGTGGACTCACTCCTGCCAAACACCAGCTAGCCACAGAAGCAGAGGTGTGCTCCTGCCCTGCTAGCTCTCAGCCCCGAAACTTATTTTTAGATCTGTGACTCAGAGGTCTAGACCAGGACTGAGACCTTGGGGAGACAGAAGCCCTGCTCATTTGTTGGCTCTTGCGAGTAGCATGGGTCTGGCTGTTTGACACCATGAACACATCCATTAGAGACCTCGGCTGCAGTGATATGATTTCCAGTAGGACAGTCTCTTGAGGCCTCCATATTAGATGCCTTCTCTAAGACATGTGATATAATCTGGCAATCAGACTTGTATTCCCAAAAGCTCATCCTGCTTACTGCATAGAAAATGAATGGCAGGGGTACAGTATGGATGGAGGGTGGCCAACGAAGAGGTTATTAAAGTTGTACAGGCAAGAGTTGACAGTGTTTCACACTAGAGTAGAGGCAGACAGAATTATCAACTGCAAACGTTTACCTTCTTTTTCCTTTAAGACTACAATTGATGCTTTCGAATTGTGCTGCTGGAGAAGACTCTCAAGAGTCCCTTTGACAGCAAGGACATCAAACCAGTCTATGCTAACGGAAACCAACTCTGCATATTCATTGGAAAGACTGATGCTGAAGCTGAAGCTCCAATGCTTTGGCCACCTGCTGCAAAGAACTGACTCATTGGAAAAGACTGATGCTGGGAAAGATTGAGGGCAGGAGGAGAAGCGGGCAACAGAGGATGAGGTAGTTGGATGGCATCACCAACTCAATGGACATGAGTTTGAACAGACTCCAGGAGATGGTGAAGGACAGGGAAGCCTGGTGTGTTGTAGTCCATGGGGTCACAAAGAGTTGGATATGACTTATCGACTGAACAACAGCAACCTTTAAGACTACACTAAATATGAAACGAGTTGCCGGTCCAGGTTCAATGCACGATACTGGATGCTTGGGGCTAGTGCACTGGGACGACCCAGAGGGATGGTATGGGGAGGGAGGAGGGAGGAGGGTTCAGGATGGGGAACACATGTATACCTGTGGCAGATTCATTTTGATATTTGGCAAAACTAATACAATTTTGTAAAGTTTAAAAATAAAATAAAATTGTAGTTGGAAAAAAAAAAGACTACACTAAATAGTAAATGACTAAAATAATATTTAGAATATAAATACAATGGGGCAGGGAGGATTCTGTGAGGTATGTTTCAACAAATTTCTGGACTGATTAGAACAGATGGAAGAAGTACGGTGACCCAGGGAGGAACAAAAGAATGCGGACACGATACTCTAGGATTGCTGTTGTGCAGGAGGAGCTGCTTGCCTGAAACTCTGAAATGCTTCAGACTCTGAAGCAGCAGGTAAGACAGAGGGCAAGCATGAGAAGGGGGTTTGAAAACAGGAAAACTAACCTAGGGTGTGTCTGCACAACAAGCAGTGAACAATTTTGTTTCTTAATGCTTTTAAAGTGACCTACAATTAGACGACACACTCCTAGGAAAAACAAACAATGAAAGGAAGATTCTTTTCTGCAAGTACAGAGTATTTGTGGATCTGAAATCACTGGCACCGCTGAATGAAGCCCTTGGGAATTCAGAGACCTCAACAATAAAGATACACCTGAAAGTATTTGTTGTTGTTCATTGTTGTTCAGCTGCTCCGTTGTGTCCATGGACTACAGCACACTAGCCTTCCCTGTCCTCCACTGTCTCCTGGAATTTGCTCAAACTCATGTCCATTGAATCAACGATGCCATCCAACCATCTCATCCTCTATTGCCCCCTTCTCCTCCTGCATTCAATCTTTTCCAGAATCAGGGTCTTTTCCAATGAGTTGGTTCTTCACATCCAAAGTATTGGGGCTTCAGCTTCAGCATCAGACCTTCCAATGAATATTCAGGGTTGATTTCCTTTAGGATTGACTGGTTTGATGTCCCTACTGTCCAAGGGACTCTCAAGAGTCTTCTCCAGAAGGAAATGGCAATCCACTCCAGCACTCTTGCCTGGAAAATCCCATGGACGGAGGAACCTGATAGGCTATAGTCCATGGGGTCGCAAAGAGTCAGACACGACTGAGCGACTTCACTTCACTTGTGTGTTTTCATTCACTTCCCCTACCAAGCATTAATAAAGACATTCAATTAAAAAAAAAAAAAAAGAGTCTTCTCCAGCACCACAGTTCAAAAGCATCAATTCTACAGTGCTCAGCTTTCTTTATGATCTAACTCTCATGATAAAGATACACCTTAGAGCATTTGTCAGATGACAAATCCTGGTGACACCCAGAGCTCCAAGGCAACTCTTCTGCTTCCTTCCAGTGAGAGGTAAGAAAGAATTCTCAGATATTTGGATAAAGTCTACTACAGGAAGTGTACTACCAAGATTAACAATCCTGGTAAAAATACCTAAGAAACACAAAAGTTTGACTTGACGGCTTTTACATTTGAGTAAGAGGGAGATTTAGTGAAAGAACAGAGTGGGTGGCATCAAAGATATTATCTAAGAAGTAGAAAGAGAAAGCTAAAGGAAAGATACGAATCTTTAAGTAAAAAGGGTCTACATGGGAGGGAATTCCCTGGTGGTCTAGTGGTTAGGATTCAGTGCTTTCACTTCTGTGACCTGGATTCAATCTCTGGTTGGGGTACCCCCACAAATTGTGCCCTGCACCACCCCCCCCAACCCCCAAAGAGGAAAAAACACATCACCTATCATGGCAAAAAAATTAAATTGGCATCAGACTTAGCACCGCTGCATGTTAGATGAACAGTCAGCAATTGAGCTGAGAATGATTTTTATATTTTTATATTTTATTTTTATATTTTAAAAATAATAAGTAAATAATAATAAGTAAATATATTTTAAAAAATAAGTAAAAAAAGAGGAAGTTGTGACAGAGATCTTACAGTAAGAATTCTAGCAAACAAGAAAATGGAAAACATGACATCCTAGAATCTGACTTTAACCCAGGAGAGCAACGAAGAGGAATCCTAGGATCCTAACTTTTCTGAAGATCTCGAAAGCAACATGTTGGAATTTTAGCAGGATGGCAAAAGATTATAGGATGATGGGCTTTAGGGAAAAAAAGGAGCCTTCGTAAGCTAAATCAAATGATAGTTCAAGGTTAAAGGTTTGGGAAAACTTTATTATGTGATAAAGGCAACAAATACAAGCCAAATAGAACATTCAGAAACTCCAGGAAAACAAAAACCTATAGGATAAATAATGATTCAAGGAAACAATGGTCTAAATGAGATTTAAAAATTGGTGAGCTCAAAAAAAAATGGAATAAATTCCAAGTAACAGAGAATATATACCAATTGTGCAAGAGCCATTCAGAAATTCTATGGAAAAATACTGTAAACAAAACCAAAACTATGATAAAATACAGATTTCAGGATAGTGATTTCTTTTTGGTTGAGGCAGAAGTGAATGGAAGAGCTTTCCTGGTGGTTCAGATGGTAAAGAATCTGCCTTCAGTGTAGGGACCAGGTCCCATCCCTAGGTTGGGAAGATCTCCTGGAGAGGGATTGGCAGCCCACTCCAGTATTCTTGCCTGGAGAATTCCATGGACAGAGGAGTTTGGCAGGCTACAATCCATGAGTTGCAAAGACTCAGACTAGAGTGAATGACTAACACACACACACAGAAATGGAGTAGGGGAGTGGTAATATATACATGCAGGTTGTTGGTAATGCTCTAATTTTGGGGTTAAGTGACAGGTTCATTTATTCATGTTACAGGTCACATATCCTTCTGTATATATTAAATGTGAAAAAGGTAAAGGAAAAACAATCCAGAAGTTGAAAAAAGGCAAGGTCCAGTCAGGAAGCAAATTAAAATGGAGATGATTTGGGCTTCCCTGGTGGCTCAGTGGTAAAGAATCTGCCTGCCAATGCAGGAAACGTGGGTGATCCCTGATCCAGGAAGATCCCACATGCCATGGAGCAACTTAGTCCATGCACCACAGCTACTGAGCCACTGGGAAGTCTCAACTACTGAGCCTACGTTTTGCAACTACTGAAGCCTGTGCACCCTCCAGCCTGTGCTCTGCAACAAGAGAAGCCCATGCAGTGCAGTGAAGACTACCCTGCTCTCTGAAACTCGAGAGAAGCCTGCACAGGAACCAGGACCCAGCACAGCCAAAAATAAAAATAAATAAAATTTAAAAAATAATATAGTATAGATGATCCTAAGAAACTGATGGAAATTCAGAAAAAAGATAATCCATTTAATCTTTTTTTCTTTTTTTTTACATTGGTTTTATTTTACAGAAGATGCTTTCTGATGATTGGCTAGTTTGGCAAAAGAAAAATATGAACAGTTGTAGGTTTAGCAATACGAAAAATTAGCTACATATGGTCAAATTCAACACATTCTAGTGGACAGAGCTGGACACTGTCCTTTCAACTACAATCTGCTCTCCCCAACTATGATTTGATTCTCTCACAGCTGAACTCTGACTGTGATCCCTGCCACAAAAGGAGTCTGAAAACTACTTGAAAGCCACAGGGAGGAGAATTAAAAGTGTGTTTTTTTTATCTCATTGGAGTATGACAGGGGAGTTTACAAATTCTGATATGCCACAGTCATCTATGAGTTGTAGGCAAAACAGAGCTTCTGGCTGCTAGCAAGTCACTGCTACCGTGAATCCTGGTGAGTGAGGCCACCTGCATGGCTTTCACACCCGGATTCACCTGCAGCACATAAAGGACCCAGGACAGCACTGCAGCCTCGGAGGATGAAATAAGGTAACTAGCAGAAGATGTATCTTCCTCTTATTTAAAGAGAGGGTTAACAGGCCTCATTTCCTTCCCTCGCCCCGGGAGACTGCCAATCAAATGAACACTTGCTGCCACAGCAGAGTCATTGTGTCCTTAAAGACACAGGCTCTGGTTCACATCAACGGAGGCAACACGGGCATCCACAAGGCCAGGAGGCGGGCTGGGGCATCCTACTGGCTGTCGGCAATGTCTCTGGCTGTGGCAGCTCCTTTGTACAGCGGGAACCCCGAGGAGGAGGGTGCCGAGACCACGTGGGTGAGGGAGGCAGAGTGAGCAGAGAAGCCTAGAAAAGAACTGGGCTCTCAGCCCGCTGGGTACACCTGGGCACCCAGGGTGACCGTGCCACTGTTCACAGACCACAGGCTGGCGTACTGGCTGGAGCCCATAGGAGGACCAGCTTTGGGACCCATGGGGAGCATGCTGGTGTGGGCAGGCATTCCAAGGCTGGACAGTTGTCATGGGTTGGAGCATGCAGATGAATTGTCAGAAAGGGTTCGAGAATTGTTCTGCTGCGTAAGGGCTGGGGTAGGGGTCTCCTGGATGGTGGTTCCTCAGGGCCAGGTACCTTTCACAGCTGTGCGTGGAAGGCTGTGAGGGCAGGGCGCTGAACTGAGGGTGGGGGGTGGCAGGTGACACAGGGTGCTGGTTCCAGGAATCAGCCAGCACTCAGATGGCCGGCTGGCTCCAGGTTTTTCCATCATATCTTTGTGATCACTTCTTTCCTTTGCATCAAGGAAAGCTTTTGCAAATGGACTGTATTAAATTTTAAGAGCTGCTAGCTCCTCATTTTGGTAGGTGCTCACTGCCATGAACTGGGTCTCCTGGGAAGCAGTGTTTAACACGATCTGGTCCCCTCCATTGAGCTTGTTGGTGAGCTTGACTTTGCTGAAGGAGACAGGCACCTTCAACCAGTGTGCCCTGAAGTTGGGCAAGTCAGGGTGGATGTAGACGCAGTTGGGCATCTGTGGCTCAGGCTTGCCCCGTGGTACCCGCTCTTGGTTCAGGTACTTCAAGCGATTGGAAGTCCAGTAGGAAGGAGTACATGGCATTGGGGTCCAGGCCGGACACGTTCACCTTCAGTACTGGGAACACCCTCATGCCGCTCATGGTCACCATCATCTCGTTGGTGAGGTCCTTGAAGCGCAGTCCCAGCTAGCTCTCCTCTAGGCCCAGGCGCAGCTCGAGCTCCCTGGGGCCGCCTTCTCGCTGCCTGCCTGCTACTCGCTGTCTACAGCTCAGCAGATGGTCCACGGGGTACTGCAGGCTCTTCCCCCGCTCTCGTTGTTGGCGAGCTCATCCTCTTACCTGCCCCCTCCCCACCGCCCCCCAAGCCCTGACTTGGCTACTCGAGAGAAGAGCCACCTTCACCTCAGTAGGCGGCCACTCTTTCAACAAGAGGGGCCTCCCGGGTCCCAGACCCGGGTGGATGGCGAGGAGAGATATCTGGATGGGGGTGGGGGGCTGCGGGTGGGTGGAGGGATGCGGTGGCGAGGGAAGGGGTGGGGGAGAAGGTTATTTCACTTGAATTGCCGACAGTGAAAGTGAAAGTGGCTCAGTCGCATCCGTCTTTTTGCAACCCCATGAACTATACAGTCCATGGAATTCTCCAGGCCAGAATTCTGGAGTGGGTAGCCTTTCCCTTCTCCAGGGGATCTTCCCAACCCAGGGATCGAACCCAGGTCTCCCACATTGCAGGCGGATTCTTTACCAGCTGAGCCACAAAGGAAGCCCATTAAAGGTAATACACATCCTGAAAAAACAGCTGAATGTAATTGCTATAATCTCTATCAAAAAGGACACGGGAATATTAGAATTATGAAGTCATGTCTCCTATTATCCAGAATCTCGGTTATTAATCTTACAGATACATTCACCTATTTGTTAAATGACTCATTCCAACACTGCTTGGACTAGCAAAACTTGGAAACAACCTGGTTGCATGTGAAGAGGGCAACTTGAAGGTCTGAGTGACACTGAGAAAAAGGAAGCAGATTGCAATTGAAAATTCTATTTACGTTATTTTTGAACTGTTTGAATGCATACATTAAAGCCTCAGCCGGGGCCTTTCCTGGTGGTCCATGGGTTAAGACTTCACCTTCCAATGCAGGGGGTGTGAGTTTGATCCCTGGTTGGGGAGCTAAAAGATGCCACATAACTCTCTGCCAAAAAAACCATAACATAAAAAAAAGAAGCGATATTGTGAAGCCTCTACCAGAGGAACAGTCCACTGAGGAGACCAAACAGGTCCCCAAACTACAGATCTCTGCCACTGGAAGTCTAGGCCGCATGTTCCAACTGTCAGAGGGCAGGGAGACCCACTCTGGGTTACTGTGCTGGTTTCCTACCTGGCCTTCCTACTAATTTATTCTCAACACAGCAGTCAGATGTTTTTATTATTTATTTATTTAAAATCCAAAGACATACACATGGACGAGATTCACTGACCATTGTAGTAGAAGTGCTTTTTTTTTTTTTTTTGGCCACACCACATGGCTTGCAGGATCTTAGTTCCCCAAGGAACCCAGGCCCCAGCACCGAAAGTGCTGACTCCTAACTGCTGGACCACCAGGGAATTTCCCAATTCTTTTTAAATGTAAGTCAGATTGTCACTCTTCTTTCTATTCAAAACCCTACAATTGCTCCCCATCTGGGAACAAATGTCAATGATTAGAGCGGACTCCACTATTCCTTCCCTATCAAGACTCCACTGACTCTAACCTCATATCCCACAAGCCTCTCCTCCCTTACTCTGTGCTTCGATGTGTGTGGTCACTCAATCGTGTCCAACTCTTTTCGACCCCATGGACTGTAGCCCGCCAGGCTCCTCTGTCCATGGGGATTCTCCAGGCAAGAATACTGGAGTGGGTTGCCATGCCCTCCTCCAGGGGATCTTCCCAACCCAGGGATCAAACCTAGGCCTCCTGCATTGCAGGAGGATTCTTTACCATCTGAGCCACTAGGGAAGCCCATTAATACTGGAGTGTGTAACCTATTCCTTCTCCAGGGGATCTTCCCGACCCAGGAATTGAACCCGGATCTCCTGCAATACAGGAGGATTCTTTACCAGCTGAGCTACCAGCAAAGCCCCTCCCTCACTCCCCCAGCCATAATAGGTTCACTCCTGCTTCAGGGTCTTTGCAGCTAACATCTCCTCTGCTTGAACAGCCAATCAGCTTCTTGAGTCATTTATCAAATGTCAGCTTCCCTATTTTAAATTGAAGCAGCAATCCACCCCCCCGCCCCCCCCCACACACACCTATACACCCTATCTTGTCCTCCCTTCATAGTTTTTTCTCCATAGAGTTTCAGCATCTTTTTGGTCATGCCATTTGGTTTTCAGGATTCCAGGTCATTGACCAAGGATTGAAGTTGGGCCCCTGAAGTGAAAGTGTGCTGAGTCCTAACCACTAGACCGCCAGGGAATTTTCCCTTAAGCATCTTCTTAACAGACTACAAATTTAATTATATGTCTCCTCCCAGAACACAAGCTCCAAGAAGGGCTTGTTTTATTTTGTTCACTGTTGCTTACCCTGCCAATGAACTATACCCCTTGCATATAAAGGCTTGGTAAAGATTTGTTGAATAGCTTTCTGTTTTCCACAGAAAATCAGTAAAACTAAAACCAAAAGCCTACGTAGGAAGGGATAACAGTATGACTGAGGGCTTTCATTATAAGCCCTCTGAGGCATTTAAATTAAAACACATGTCTACACATATCTCTTATCAACATAAAACATTTTAAAAATAAGAGACATTAGATGTATTTAGAAAGTAGAATTGATAGAACTTGCTAACAGGCATGAAGCTGGTATAAAACTGTAGGAAATGGAGTGTCAAAGGTGACTTTCACATTTGCAGCACAGTTGGGTTAGTAGATGGTGTTGCTACATACTAGACCAAGAACACTGGAAGAAAAGCAGAGGGAATGGGAATTCCCTGGTGGTCTGGTGGTCAAGACTCAGTGCTGTCAATGCTGAAGGCTCAGGGAACTACTACCCCAAAAGCTGAGTGGCCAGCCAAAAAGGAAAAAAATCCATCACTTTAGTTTTGGGAACGTTACATTCGAGAGGCTACTATAAGACCTTTAATGACAAAATCAGGAAGTGAGACTCAGGGATGTCCCTGGTGGTCCAGTGGTTAGGACTCAGTACTTTTACTGTGGTGAGCCTGGTTGGGGAACTAAGATTCTGCAAGTGGAGCAGCCAACCAAAAAAAAGAAAAAAAGGGTCAGATCCAGACTTAGCAAAGATCAGTGCTAGATAAGTGAATATGAGAATAACTCCATATAGATAAGCACCCCCTCCC